>NC_090450.1:468953766-469256796 GCF_031143425.1 Pleurodeles waltl
ACAACGAAATTTCTGCTGTATTTTGGCTAATTTCTTGGTCTCCTCCAGGGGAACCCACAAACCCTGGGTACCTCTAGAATTCCTAGGATGTTGGGGAAAAAGGATGCAAATTTGGCGTGGGTAGCTTATGTGGACAAAAAGTTGTGAAGGGCTAAGCGCAAACTGCCCAAATAGCCAAAAAAGGTCCTGGCACCTGAGGGGGAAAAGGTCTGGCAGCGAAGGGGTTAAAAGCTTAATGAAAAATTAACATGAAATGTAAAATGTGCACATTTGAATTGTGGCCGATAATGTGGCCTCCATTCATTTTTGACATTGTGTTTTGCCAGAAAAGATGGTGTGCATTCACTTTGAGTGAGCTACTGAGATGAATTAATGTTATAAGTATTACTATGAGAGAAATCGTGGAAATAAAGTATATTAAAATAGCATGAATTAATCATATTTATATTGATTTAAATGATTTTATTAATGCAAGTTACGTGTGCAGAGAAAGAAAATAAATGCATGTTTAAATTGTGTTCTAATGTTGTAAATAATGGTTGCAATTAAATAATTTGCTTTGCACATTTGATTAAAATTCTAAGGTGCACAATAGGATTCATGTATTAATTGCATTAATATGTATTTAGGCTTTCCTAGCTAGACTAGGCCTGAAGATTATTTTTTGCAGCAGTAGTGGAAAAAGGCAAGTTCATTCTGTTACCTTTAAGATGAACTATTTCCTAGGTTGCTGACCTATTGGTGAATGTCCTATTGTATTTAAGGCCAAGAACATGTTTCACTGTTAACTAAGTAACAATATTTGTACTAGCTGTTGAACAAGACAGGAAGCCTTATAAATTTCATATGAGAATTTTTTTCACTCCTCCTCATGAGAAAGGATCCCAAAGTTACAACAAATAAATATCATATTTTGGTGGAACTGTATGAATTCATCGAGATAACCAAATATTTTCCCTGTGAAAATCCGGAACAGTTGCATGGTGTGAGCAGCTACCATTGGATGTTGGTTGCTGTGTGCAAGATGATCTCACCGTGAGGACTAATTGGAAACTAATGGACATTTCTAGTTAGGGAGAAACTTTTGAAAGTTTTTAGTCAGTCTACTGCTGTCTGTGGAAGCCTGAGACTTCTCCTTGGGTATTTCTGCTGTCACCTGCTGTCCGTTTCCAAGTCTTCTACCATACTTATGTCAACATTATGAGTTCCCTTTTAGTTCTAATTGCCCTACTTATGCTATTCAGTACTAATATGCCCAAATAAATTCTGAAATGCTGACCTGTTCTATGAGCAGCCCGTGTTCTGCTCTGTACTGATGCTGCTGTCGACTGATATTGTGACACCGTGAACACTCTGCTTGATGAAGCTTTCCTGTCTGCTGTCCCATGAAAAGAGGTATAATCTTTAATGTGTTTTTTTGTTTCCTTTTCCACTTAGTTAATTACACCAGTGGATTCTTATAATGAGTTACCCCAGTTAGATGATTTTTCCAAATAATTTTTGTCTCTTTTTTTGTTTTGCTTGCATGTGTTAGTCCATCCCCACACATGCAGGTCCAAATTTGTATTAGTGATAAGGGTGTGCCAGCCTCGAAACTGATTGTTAATTTTAAGTTGATGATTTACTGATGTCACCATCATCTGTTTTGAAATCTGAAATTAATGTGCTATTATAGCTTTGCTGATTTGTGTTATTTTTTTGAAGTGTTTAACAGTATTTATGTTTGGTAGACTTAGGCCCTCATTACAACATTGGTGGTAAATGTCGCCTACTGCCGTGCTGACGGCCGCCAACATACCGTGACTGCGGCCGTATACCGATATGGGTATTGTGACCCACACAGAGAAATCCACCACTATACAGACACCCACACAAGTCCGCCAGCCCAAAGGTCAGTGATAAGCTGGCGGTACCAAAACCCACACCGTTACGCCAACAGAAATACCGCCACAGTATCAGGACCCACGAATCACTGCGGCGGTCTTTCAACCATGGTAAACCACTGGCGGTACACACCTCTGCGCTCAAAATACACACACACTTGCAAAACTATACCACATTGGACAATTCAAACTACACACACCTGGCACACATACACATACCACACCCACACACCCACACCACTATAAAACACACACCCACAACCCTTTCAACGAAAAAAAACCATTGCTAACAGAGAGAGAGACAAGCCAGGAGCACCCACTCAATCTGAGCCACAGAACACCATCACCCATACACCATCCGTGAATCTCACAGCACGCACCACGACACATCACCCCACATATCCTCATACATATCACTCACACCAAATCCATGGCACCCCAAAGACACCCCAAGTTTTCAGAGGAGGAGCTAAGGGGCATGGTGGAGGAAATCATCCGAGTAGAGCCACAGCTATTCGGATCACCGATGCAGCAGACGTCCATTGCAAGGAAGATGGAGCTATGGCGGAGAGTCATAGACAGGGTCAATGCCGTGGGACAGCAGCCCAGAACAAGGGATGACAGCAGGAGGAGGTGGAACGACCTACGGGGAAGGTGCGTTCTGTGGTTGCAAGACAACAGGTAGCCATACAGAGGACTGGCGGCGGACCCCCACCTCCTCCCAAACAACTAACAACATGGGAGAAGCAAGTGTTGGCGATCATGCATCCTGAGTGCCTCGCAGGAGTAGCAGGAGGACTGGACTCTGGTAAGTCAAATCTTTACTACTATATCCCCCCCACCTGCATGCCATCACAAACTCATACCCCTACCCTTACCCCCATCACTCCACCACCTCACATATACCCCACTATCACAACCCACCCATCCCAATACCAAGCCCTGCATGCAACACCAATGTATGGACACCCATCACAGACCTGCATGTAAACCCATCACTAAAGCATGCCCATTAGAGAGAATCACCTAGCCCACAAAATCACCCCACACACAAGGCAAAGCTGACAGGGCAATCACAACCATACAGGGAAGCACACCCATGCACAAGACGGCACATGCGATACAATAACACTGCATGTACATCCCCACAGGACCCCCACTCAACGTCACCGGAGAGGAGGTGCCACCAACATCCAGTCCCCCCACAGAAGAGGCCTACAGTGATGAAAGCAGCTCTGCACACCTGGATCACGATGACCAACCTGGCCTACCAGGGACCTCTGGACAGTCGGTTACCCTGCCACAGTCCCATACCACCACAGACCCTCCCCCTTCAGGAAACAACAGTACAGCACCCACCAAGCAGGCCAATACCACTGTCCCCAGGACACGTCAATCAGCAGTGTGTCTACCACTACAGGGACCCCAGGCAACCCTACAAACCCAAGACAATCATGGACCTTGGGTCAGTGGCAGTGGGCACACGGTTCAGGGGAGAGACACACGGGAAAACAGGGAAGCTGGGAGGACTGCTGTACGACAGGGGAGGACAGGCCCAGGGAACCCACTCTCCACGAGGCACTTGAAGGGATCCTGGGAGCATACCACCATTCCCAGGAGACCTTGGGCCAGATACTGGCCAAGTTGCAGGAGACCCAGCAGCTGCAGGAGGGACAGTACCTGGGGATCAGGGAGGACCTAAAACACATCCACACCATCCTGGTCACCATTGCAGGGGTGCTGGCTGACATGGCCAACACCATGAGGGAGGCAGTGGCACACCAACCGGCCCCTGACACTAGCCACATCGAAGAACAGCCCTCCACCTCTGCTGGCGCTGGTGGACAGAAGGCCCGCTACTGGAACAACAGGCCACCATCACCCCACCCCCTGCAGAAGGAGAACCACCCGGCAAATGGTCCCTGCGATCCAGGCAGAAGCCAGAGAACATTGCCAAGACCACCACCAGGAAATAAGACTCTCCTGATTGTCACCCTTCTATCCCACTCTGTCACCCTGTCCACCTTGAACTGCCATTGCTCCCCTTCCTAGGCCTCATTGGACAATGCACCTGTGATACAAAGAGACTGGACCCTAACTGGACATTCCTCCACCATCACCCCTGCCCATTGCATATCCCCCTCAATCTCTTAGCACTTAAATAAACACCCTTGGAACAAATACAAGTCTGGAGTCTGTCAATTGATTGAAAGATGTATTAGTTCAACAATCTGTAAACATTGCAATTCATATGTACAGTTATATATACTTTGGTATGACCTGTAGTGGGCAGCAGTAAATACATCAGGAGCCAGAGTGGGGCACAGAGATCTGAAAATAGAGATTCCAAAGGGTACAGTAAGTGGCCATAGACATAGGGAAATCATGCTGCCATGTCCAATGTCCAACAGAAAACTGCAATGTAAAGTGAAGTTACAGTGTCTTACCTTTGTGTCACTGGAAGTACTGCTGTATGAGAGAACTTCTGTTGTCCACATCTTCATCCTCTGCCTCCTCTTCCTCACTGTCCACAGGCTCCACCGCTGCCACAAGACCATCTCCAGGCTCATCCTCCTCCAGAAAAGGCCCCTGGCTTCTCAAGGCCAGGTTGTGTAACAGGCAACATGCAACGATGATCTGGCACACCTTCTTGGGTGACTAGTACAGAGATCCCCCAGTCAGATGGAGGCACCTGAACCTGGCCCTCAGGAGTCCGAAGGTTCTCTCCAATATCCTTGTTGTTCGCCCATGTGCCTCATTGTAACGTTCCTCTGACCTTGTCCTGGCATTCCTCACTGGGGTCAGTAGCCATGAGAGGTTGGGGTAACCAGAGTCATCTGCAAATAACGAGGGATACCTGTTAGCCGCACACTCACCCTTAGGGACAAACCCATACACCAAGATATACTGGGTGGGGACCTTGGGCTCACCTATTACCCACACCAGGTGCCTCTGGAGTTGAACCATCACATATGGGATGCTGCTATCCTTCAAGATAAAGGTGTCATACACAGAGCCAGGATACTTGGCATTCACATGGGAGATGTACTGGTCCGCCAAACACACCATCTGCACATTCAGAGAGTGATAGCTTTTTCTATTCCTGAACACTTGTTCATTTCTCTGGGGGGGGACAAATGCTACATGTGTACCATCATTGGCACCAATGATATTGGGGTTATGTCCCAGGGCATAAAAGTCAGCTTTCACTGTGGCCAAATTCTCCACGTGGGGGAATACGATGTAGCTGTGCATGTGTTTTAGCAGGGTAGACAACACTCTGGTCAACACGTTGGAGAACATAAGCTGAGACATCCCTGATGCCTTGGCCACTGTTGTTTGGAAGGAACCACTTTCCAGGGAATGGAGCACTGACAGGACCTGCACTAGAGGGGGGATACATGTGGGGTGGCGGATAGCTGAAATCAGGTCTGGCTCCAATTGGGTACACAGTTCTTGGATTGTGGCCCGATCAAGTCTGTAGGTAAGGATTATGTGCCTGTCCTCCATAGTCGCCAGGTCCACAAGGGGTCTGTACACAGGGGGATGTCTCCATCTCCAATTCATCTTCAACGGTTGAACTCTAGGGAGGAAAACGGTGAGCAGAGGGTCATAATCACACACATGTTGCAATAAAAATGCATTTCATCCTTTACAGAAACAGTATGTGAATTCAAAAATCAGTTGATTTGCCAGTGTCTGCTTTGATGCAGTTAGGTGCCATGGCCTGTGTCCCCCTGAAATGGTGGCTGCCTGACCTCTGAGGAGAGACAAGTGGAAATGAGATAATTCCGCTGGCATTGTGTGCCGTTGCGGTCGGCGGTCGATGACCGCCACGCAACTTCGCTTTGGTTATCATTGAGCCCAATGGGTTCCAGGAGCCAATGGCGATGTACGCCGGTGGTGATAGTAGATACCGCTGCGGATGGGACCGCCACTTTCTAACTGTTCAATCACTTGCTACCTGACCTTCAACAGGAGAGGACCTATACTGCAAGTGCTGCTGTGACCTGGGTAAAGGGCCCACGCCTTCACTTTGGAGGAGTTAGAGAGACTGGTGGATGGGGTTCTACCCCAGTATATTTCACTCTATGGTCCTCCAGACAAACAGGTGAGTACACTGTGAGCATGATGCGTGGGTCATGAATGTATGGAGTGCTGTGTGTGTTTGCCTCGTGTGGGGGGGGGCTGAGGGGTCCTGGGTAGAGTGCTGCATGTCTGATGGTCAATGTCTGTGCGTAAGGGGATGGGAGGGATATTGTGGGACTTGAGTGTAACAGTCCGGACAGTATTACTAATCCCTGTTTTCTATACATATTTCTCTGCAGGTCAGAGCCCATCAGAAAAAGGGTATTTGGCGTGCCATCGCCAAGGAGCTGCGGACCCTGGGGGCCTTGGACAGGCGGAGCACCCACTGCCATAAACGGTGGGAGGACCTGCACCGCTGGGCAAGGAAGACGCCGGAGGCCCAGCTGGGGCTGGCCTCCCAACAAGAAGGGGTGCCTGTCGTACCCTGCCCCGCTGATGTTCCGCATCCTGCCAGTGGCCTATTAGGAGTTGGATGGGCGCTTCAAGGCATCACAGCAGCCACAAGGGGGTGAGTACAGATTCAGAATCATGACTTTGCGCGCGTTAAGGTTTTACCTGGGTGGGATGTGGGTGCCCCCAGGCCAGGGTGACCTGGCACGGTAGGTCCCTTGTTGGGCAGGCTCTGAAGCACTCCAACCCCAATAGTGTTAGTGGGCATTTACTACTGGGCAGGGTCCTGTGGGTTTCAGGTGTGCAGCTCATGGCGTTAGGAATTGTACCTCATGGGCTGGTGACTAGTTGTGTAACTGGTAGTGCATGGCCTAGTGCACAGGGCAGCTCCCTGTGTGTTGTGTACGCCAACAATAGTGGTGTTGCTGACTTTGATCAAGTGTATCCTCTGTCTCTCTCCCCCCTTTTCGTTTTGTCACCCTGTCCTTGTGTGCATTAGCATCATCTGGTGGAGGAGCAGAGGCACCGGCGACGGAGTGAGCTGCATCCCACATGGGCCTGGAGGCCGAATCCACTGACGGTGAGGGCACCAGTGGGACAGAGGGTGAGGGGAGAACCACGACGGAGACAGGAGGGGACACTACAGACAGTGACTCCTCCTCCAATGGAAGCTCCCTGGTGGTGGACGACACCTCCGTGCCCACACCAACAACAGGTACAGCCACCACCCCCCCACCAGCACCGCCCTCCCAGCAGCTCCTCAGCGTGTTTTCTGCGGCCGCCCACCCAGGAGGGTGGGCATCTCCTTCGCCCCAGGCACCTCAGGCCCTGCCCAAGTCAGCCCTGCTGCCCTGAGTGAGCAGGCTATTGACCTCCTGAGATCCCTCGCTGTTGGGCAGTCAACCATTCTGAATGCCAACCACGGTGTTGAGAGGCATTTGCAACAAACAAATGCATACCTGGAGGGCATTCTCTCTGGCGTGGCGGCCCAACAGAGAGCATTTCAGGCTCTGGCCTCCGCACTGATTGCAGCCATTGTCCCTGTCTCCAGCCTCCCCCCTCCAACTTCCTGTACCCAGTCCCAATCCCCTCAACCCCAACCTATCCCAAGCACACCTTCAGACCAGCATTCACTCAATTCAACACACAGAAGTGGCTCAGGCAAACACAAGCACCACACATCATCCCACAGGTACTCACACAAGCACCATCCAGAAGCAGCCACTCCAACATCCACTGCCTCCACTGTGTCCCCCTTCTCCCCATTATCCACCTCCCTCCCAGCAGCGTCTCCACTCACACCTGCATGCACTACATCCTCATCCACTACCTCCATCACCAGCACACCTATCACTACACGCCCCTCACTGGCAGTCACCATCCCCACATCCATGCACACGTCCCCTGTGTCCTCTCTCACTGTGTCTGTGACCCCTCATCCCAAAGTACACAAACGCACACACACACCCAACAGCCATCCACCTCACAACAGCATCCAGCTCATGCACCTGCACCTGCACCCAAACACAGCAGACTGACACCTCCTACAACCACTCCCTTTCCCTCCACTCCCAAACCTTCACCCTCTTCCCACCCAGTGTCCCTAACAAGCTTTTCCTCGCCACCCTGGACCTATTCCCTATCCCTCCCCCCCAAGTCCTTCACCTCGGGCTAGGGTGGCCTGAACCCAGCCCAGAACCTCAGCCCCCAAGTCCACATCCACTGTGGTTTCTGGAGCTCTGAGAGGCTCTAAGGAGGCACCCATCAGCCCAGCTAGTGTGCCACCAACACCTGCCAAGGACAAGAAGGTTCCACCACCAGGAAAGGGTAAAAAGGGGAGAGCATCCAGCAAGTAGAAGGAGGCACAACCAGCCAGCAAGGCCAAGGCAAAGACTCCAGCTGGCAGAAGCAAGCAGGCACCACCATCTGCCAAGGGCAGTAAGGGGCACAGAACACCAGGCAGGGCACTTTAGCTGTCCGAGGCTGCAGGGGAAGGGCTGGAGCCTTCTCCCTCCATTGGCAACACTGCCACCTGCACCTCGGCCACCACCGCCAACTGCCCCACAGCCAGCACCGCCACCTGCACCGTGGACAGCAGCACCGCAACCAGCAGCAGCAGCCCCAGTGGGCAGCCGTCTGAGGCTGCAGGGGAAGAGCTGGAGCCTCCCCCCTCCACTGGCAGCACAACCACCTGCACTGCCACCTACACAGCGGCCAACATCACCAGCTGCCCTGCGGATAGCACCACGGACAGCAGTACCACCACCAGCAGCAGCAGCCCCAGTGGGCAGCCGTTCAAGGCTGCAGGGGAAGGGCTGGAGCCTCCCCGCACTACTGGCAGCACCGGCACTGCAACCACTGTACAGCCGTCCCCGTTGGTGGATGGACTGTAGTCATGCATCCATGGTGGGTAATGTATCCTGCCCAAAGAAAATCATATGGATCTAACACCCAGGTGAGTACACCCCATGTACTGCATCACTGGGCACCAAGACCCCTCCAGAACCAGTGGAAGAAGGCATCCACTCACCCTATCCTTGGCAGGATGAAGCACACTGGGCACCAAGCCCCCTCCAAAACCAGTGGAAGAAGGCATCAACTCACCCTATCCTTGGCAGGATGAAGCACACTGGTAACCAAGCCCCCTCCAGAACCAGTGGAAGACCGGCACCCACTAGAGAGACTGCGGCCTTGCACTCCCCAGGACCAAGCAGTGGGCAAATTACCCACTTGAGAGAATGTGGCCTTGCACTCCCCAGGACCAAGCAGTGGGCAAACCACCCACTTGGGAGACTGTGGCCTTGCACTCCCCAGGACCAAGCAGTGGGCAAACCACCCACTTGAGAGACTGGCTTTGCACTCCCAAGGACCAAGCAGTGGGCAATCCTACCACTTGATTGAGAGACTGTGGCTTTGCACTCCCCAGGACATTGCTGTGGGAATGGAGCCCCCTCCAGGAGCAGTGGCGTTGTACCATCTTCTGGCTGAGATGCCCTCCCTTCCCCGTCCACCTGAGGTGCCTGTGTGTTTTCGACCTGATGCCCCTGCAGTGTTCTCGCCTTATTCCGGCAGGAGTCAAGTGTGGGCTTGGCCTATGTGTTTTGGGCCAGTGGGCCACGGACATTTTGAGTGGACATTATCCCGCATTTTGTACATATTGAATATTTTGTAAATACTGTTTTTGAATTATTAAAGTATTTCTAACTTTTCTAATATAACACTAATTTGACTCAATTACTTTTGTCCTTGCATTATTCCAGAGGGTTACGGGGTGTATATGTAATGTTGGTGCATGTGTTTGTGTGTATGGTGTTGGGGGTGGGGGTGTTGCGTGTTACGTGTGTGTGTCACTTTCTTTTTCCTCCCCCTCTTCTATGTGCTAGGTGCAGTACTCACCGTGGTCGTCACCGCCGCCGCCTTTGGTACTCCTGGTATATGAGCAGAAACATCAGCATGGGGAAGACCTACAGCGCGGGCTCCATGGCGTCCTGGTTCTTCCTTGAGTGTCGGGAGCTGAATGTTTTCCTGTAAAAGTACTGTTTCTGCCATGATTTTGATGGTGTTGGTACTGCCCCGGAAAAGCTGGTGGATGGGCAGGTTGTAATGGGGTGGGCAGTACATTGTCTTCCACCTGGCAGTTGGCGGTTACCACTGCGGTGTTTGTTGCTACTGCCGTGGCGGTTGGATTGTTAAAGTAGCTGTATCTTTTGGCGGTTTCCGCCGTGGTCATGATTCCATTTTTGTTGCCGCCGGCCTGTTGGCGGTATTACCGCTGCTTTAACACCGACCACCAGGGTTGTAATGAGGGCCTTAATCTCTTTAGACGTTTTGGTCAGCCAATGATTTTCATGTATGTTCATAATTTAGTTTTGCACTCCATATATGTTACATTGAGTTTGATTTTGTGTTTAAATTGGTCATGGTGTCTAGAATTATTTATGAGTTTCATATTATTGATTTGTGTTGAATGAATCTGATTACCACACTATTCAGTGAATCCAGAGATCTAGTCAACTTCTATAACGGTGTGATAAGGTATCATGCCTCACCAGAACGCTTGTGGTTTCTGAACCCAAGACAGGAAGAAGACCTCTGTGGGCGCTCCAGCAGCATGCAATATTTTTAATCTTCTTTCTCTGATTCCTGAATGTACAGCATTCCATTGCTATCAGCTAGGTTGTGCCAACAACAAATACCTACACTAGTATAGATGCCTATTTAGTCATAGCTTTTGTCAAGAGTAGTTACATTTTCTCTAATTACTCCAACTCTCCTTCACTTAGAAAAAAGCTCCAACATACTTATACGAAGAATACCTCCAACCAGATTCGCAACTCCATCCTGTTTGCCATTCAAGCATCTGTAGAGCAACCCATTCAGTAGGTTGCTTGAGCTCTCTTCTCTTTTTTAAATACCCTGCTCTGATACAAACCCATGTATTATCATTAGAGACACAACGCGTTGCAAACAAAGTAAAATCACACAAGATCACAATACTAAACATTTTCCAACAAACGTTGCCCATTATTTCAAGTCACTTACAAACATGAAAATCATCTTATATTTCATAAACAAAAGTGATTACATTAGTACAGTAACCTGTCTACTTCAGCTTGATGAAGACATGTTGAAACAGGTCTTCACCCAGAGAAGGACTGGTGCTTATCATGTATATATGTGACAGACTTTCTCCTGCAGTACACTTGCATGCAGTAAAAGAAGCGATAAATCACTGAGCAGCATTGCTCATGACCAATGCAGACCTTTACATAGACTACTGGGATACCATTTAAAATAACCTTGATTCAAGCCACTCCAATGAACACCCTGATAGTGACATACTTCTGCTTTGGCTCCCAAATTCCCTAATAGTAAGTACAGAAAGGCATTTCCTGGCAAAGAGCGAGTCACTTCCAATAGCTGCAGTGTTCAGTATACAGGGCAGTAACAAAATATAACATTAATTCGATGAGTTCTCCTGGTCGTTGAAGACAATGGCCGCCTGTGCTTTCTTCCAATGATGTTCTACTCACCATTCTTCAGTGATGTCATACTGCGCACAATTGCTGATTCATCCCTCTATTACATGTTGCTCTCCTGATCTGTTTGAAACAGCAATCTGTTGCTTTCAAACATACATGTAAACTCTTTAACCCTAACAAAACATAGTAAATATGGGGTAAAGTACCCTTTGCCTTAGTATGTCAGCCACCCTGATCAGTGAGCAGGCTCAGGATTGATGAAGAAGGTCACTTTTATAAAATTACGAAACTCTGAAGTGACTTGCAATATCCTTTTAACATATGGTAGAGATTATTTTTGTCCTTATAATACATAATCACAATATCAACATCTCCACAAATTGCTTAAATCCTTGGTGACTTGAATATTCATATGAAAGAGTAATGAATTATGCAGGCATGAAGGATAAAGGTTGATTTTTTTAGCACAATCAATAAACTAAAAAACGTGTTAATTTGTTGCAAAAAAATACCAGTATCTGTTTATATAGCAGACTAAACTAATACTGTGCTTCAGAATATGCAGAGCTTATTTCATTTCCTAAATTATCTCTGTGGGAAAAAAAACTTTCCGTAAATATATATTTCCAGCTGGTCATCATTCATTAAAAAAAAAAACAGTTCAGAGAACAAAATGTTATTTTGCCATTTTGTTGTTTAGCTGTAACTACAAGCTGCGTTGCTCATCGGTAGCTGACCGTGGCAGTAGGGATTAGGGTGTCAGAACTCAACTGTAGTAAGTAATTACAGTTGAGCAGCAATGTAATTTCTTTATTAGGTGTGACTAGAGATGTAAGAGCTCAACTGCAATAAGGAAATAGAGAAGGGCTTTTGTAATAGGATTGCAGATTTCTGGGCATTACACATAGGATAACGTACCCTCTGCTGTGAGTTATAAGGATCTTGCAAGCCACAAAAGAGTTCCATGACCATATCAAGAAACAAGGCTGAAGGCAGAGTTTGTTTAAAAGTACCTTGAAACTCCTCAGTGACTTGCAATATCCTTTTAATGTAGAGCAGAGGGTATTTTGTTCTGTATAGTACATGGTCACACCACCACCCATCCAGCAGATCACTTAAATCCTTGGTGTTTTGCGTTGTCTATGGAAGACATATATATTGCTGATACCTTCAAGAATAAAAAGCGTATAGCAAACTGTCAAATTTATTAGATGACATTATCAGTAATGTCATCGATGATGGCATTTAACATGTCTAAGTGATGTAATACGTGAATTCATAAGCAGTGCATGGCAGGGCACAATTATAGTTACCTCGCAAACTATAAAAGGAGAATTACAGTGAGTTTTTTTGATGAGTTAAAAGGGATTTTGTTTTAATGTGACCTAAAATCCTCCTACCGTAGCTAACTATAATGTCTATTTAACATATTGGCTTTTTCAGTGAATGTCTAGGATTTTTTTACCATATTTAGCCAACTTCTCTGTGCACAGCCTTCAGTCATTTACAACCAGGGATTGGCACAGACCCAAGCCCTGATAGGGACACACCCACTACAGGCCACCATCCATGGTTAACTTGCTGCTCCTGCTTCCCTCCTGCTAGCACTCATTTCTTCATCTGCCAGCCCCCGCCACCACCTCCTGCCTTCGGTGGTCAGCTTGATGCCTCTGTCCACCTCCTGCCTACCCTCTGTATATTCTTCAGCATGCCTTGGCCCTTCCCTCCTGCCCTCCATGATCCATTGTTCTGGCCTTGCCCATGCAGACCTGTTCTTCATAGGTAGAGTGCTGCTCTTGCCCCTTTCTCCATCACCATCTGTGTGACTATGCCCCTTCCCATCAGTCCTCCGTTGACAGCTTGCAGCCCCTGCCTATGCCGGCCTGTCCTATGTGTTGCTTCTTTTACTGCACCCCGCCTTTCATTCTCTATGTGCAGCTGGCTCTCCCGCATGCCCACCATTATCCATTGTGATGTCCTTTCCCACATAGGCCCTTTTTCTGTGGTCAGCTTACTGCCACCTCATCTCTACCCTCCATTTTCCAAGTCTTTCCATGCCCCTCCCTCCAGCCTTGTGTGGTATTTTGTGCTGCCATTGCTCTTACAGTCTGTCCTCCATACTTAAATAGCTGATTAGACCCACATCCTCCCAGCCCTCTTTTGTCTGTGTCCATGCCTCTTCCCTCCCTCCTTATCTGAATGGTCTGATGGGCTGTCACTGTCCTTCCTCATTGCACCACATGCTTAGCTTGTTGTCTCTGCCCACTTCCCCTGCCCTATGTTGTCGAAGTCCGTTCCCCAGCCCCCTCACTCCAACCCTGCATGGTCCATTGTGCAGCCACTGCCCCTCTCGCCTGCCCTGCATGGTTAGCTTGCTGTCCCTGCTGTGCACCCTGCTGCCCTCAACGGTCTGTGTGCGTGCCCCTCTCTCCTGCATTCCATGGCAGTTTGAGCTGGCACTGTCCCTCCTGCTTCCCCTGTGTCATCTTCTGTTCTGCTGCCCCTTTCACTGCCCACTCCACTCTGGCTTCCATCGTTTGAGTCCATGCCCCTATACCCTGCTGTTTGTGGTCCATTGTGCTGCTACTGTCCCTGCCCCTCCTGTCTGACATGCTTAGTGTATTCTGCTGCAACTGCCCCTCCTGCCCCCCTGCACGATTAGCTTGCTGCCTCTGCCACTTCCCCCTTTTGTTTGAGCCCAGCCCCTTCCCTCTACCGTCTCCACTCAATGGTCCTTTGTGGGCCTTAACTCCCTCCCTCTTGCCCTCCATGGTCCAGTGTGATGCCACTAACCCTCCTGCCTGCCGGATGTTGTCCTTTGTGCTGTAAGGTCCCTCCCACCTGCCATGCATTGTCGGCTTACTGCCCCTGTCCACCTCACACCGTCCCTGTGTTGTCCATGTGTGTGCCCCTATCTCTTTCCTACTGCCTTCCATGGTGCAGTGTGCTTCCATTGCCCCTCCTGCTTGAAGTGTATTATCAGCTTGTCCTGCCACTGACTCTCTCCCCATGCCCTCCACTGTCTGTGTATGTGACTTTATCCCCTCTCTCCTATCCTCCATTGTCCTTTTAGGAACTACTGGCGATCCTGCATGCCCTGCATGGTTTGTTATGTTGCTACTGCCCTGCTATCTGGGGTGGTCAGCTTGGGTACCCTGTCCTCTCTCCCTCCACTTTGATGTCTGAATCTGTGCCCCTCCCCAATCCTCCTAATTTCAGCAGTCTGTTGTGTTCCCACTGCTCCTCCCTGCCCTCTAAGGTCTGCTGTGTTGCCATTCTCTCTTTCCATTTGCCTGGTATGGTCCATTGTGCTGCCTCTGTCTCTCCCATCTGCCCTGTATGGTCTTCTTGTTGCCCCGGCTTCCTAACTCCTGAACTCCATTGTCTGAGTCCTTGCCCCTATTCTTTCCATCTTGCCTTTCATGGTTCATTGTACCAACTGCATCATGGTGTAAAGTTGTGTGATGAGCCTGCATGGGGACGGGTGAGAATTTCCTCCAACATCAGAAATGTTGGGGGAGTTTTGGGGAAGGTTCTGTGCATATCTTGCAGGGCCGCCGTACTTGGTGATAAGTAGACACATCTAAAGGTAGACAGGGAGGGTGTCTCTCCAGCACCACTACTTTTTTTCCTGTATAATGATCTTAATTATTTTAAAAATTTGATAGTGGTGTTAAAATCAGTGGGGGGAATGCTAGACCTCTTTTTGGGAAATCGTTTTGAATTGTGGCATTACATGTGAGGTGCACATGTTTAAATGTCCTACTCTTAACTTTTTTATCAGTCACCATTTTGGGGTCACGTGTACTGCTCGGTTAGTGGACTAGTCTTTGGTCTGCACGTCTCTATTTCAGTAATGGCCATAGTACAGAGGTACTGCAACAGGTAAGTTATTTCACAGGCACTGCTACCTTTTTCCTACATACTGTTCTTAATTATTTTTAAAATTTGATAGTGCTAATAACATCAGTGGGGGGAATCTGTGGCCTGTTACTTTTGTTGGGAAATCATTTTGAATTGTGGCATTATGGGCAAGGTGCACACAGTTTAAGTGCTCCGCTCATACCTTTTTTATCAGCAGCCATTTTGGTGTTGCATGTACCGATCAGTTAGCTGGCTAGTGTTTGGTCTACACTTCCCTAATTCAGTAATGGCTATAGAGAGGACAAGCCACAGGTGAGCTGAAGGCAAGCCAAAGGCAGCCCATCTGTGCCCGTCCACACCTGAATGGGCCCATGGGCCAGGAACGCCGCCCCTTTTCGGTGCTCCTTAATGACATTCTCTGCCAAAAACTGAAAGCTCTCCAGCTCACCTGCTCAGAAGCCTTCCGAGCTTCATTTGAACCATTTAAGAGCTCACAAACTTGCAATATCTGCTATTTTTCACTTAATCCACAAGACAACCTGGTAAAACCCATTATAGGCAATGCTACCTCTGCAGATACTAGCAGTGAGGCTACTACCTCAGACATAGGGCTGGAAAGTAAGCTTTGCTTTTATAACCCTAACATTTGATCACTACCTAGCCATCAGCAATACTTTTGCAACTTTGTGGTGGACCACCCTCTGGATACCATGGGGCATATTTATACTCCGTCTGCGCCAAATGTGCGTCAAAAATATTGACGCACATTCAGCACAAACCTTGCCCCATATTTAAACTTTGACGCACAAACCCGCAGATGACAAACTTCCGCTGTGTGCGTCATTTTTTGGATGCGGCAACCCGCCTTGCGTTAATGATATGCAAGGTAGGCGTTCCCGTCCAAAAAATGACTTAAACGGTTGTGCGTCGTTTTTATGCTTTCAGGCGAAAATGACGCACGGCCGGGAGGCGGAGCTGGAAAATGACGCACAGCCCGATTTGCATAAAAAATGAACGCCTAGGTCAGGGAAGGCGTTAAAATGGGGCAAACATACCTGTATTTAATCAGAACACACACAAGCAACAGCAGAGCAGCAGAGAAGCAAAAGGGAGACATGGAGGTGATTCTTATCCAGCGTGCACGCAGACGCAGAGCCCAGCAGCAACAACCGCAGCTATCACAACACCAGCAGGGACCCCAAAGGCAGCGCAGAAGGCAGTAGAGGCTATTCCGCACCAGAACAACCCTTCATGGCCTCAGGGAACATGACATCATCCAGAGGTACAGGTTGAACTGGCAGGCCATTCAGCAGCTGCTGCGCAACATTGAGCTGCAGTTGGCACCCCCTTTGCTGACACCCCGCACCATCCCAACAGAAACCAAGCTGCTTGCCGTACTTCACATGCTGGCAAGTGGCTCTTTTCAAACAACTGGTGCCCTGGTTGGCGGAATATCACAGCCATCATTCTCTGCCTTTTTGCCCAAAGTACTGGATGCCATCATCGGACTCACACCCTGCCATATCTGCTTCCCTAACACACTGCAGAAGCAGCAGGAAACAAAACAGGGGTTCTACCTCATTAGTGGCTTCCCACACGTCCTTGGTGCAATCGACTGCACACATGTACGCCTTGTGCCACCTGCTGCAACTGAACACCTCTACCGCAACAGGAAGCACACACATTCCATCAATGTGCAGGCCATTGTCGATCACCAAGGAGTGATCACCAACATCGTGGCTAAATATCCTGGGAGTGTCCATGACTCATTCATCTTCCGTCACAGCACCGTCAATGAACACTTCCAGGATGGACAGTATGGCAATGGACTACTTGTTGGTAAGTACAGAAACCTTCTTATGTACACACTGCACAGCAACCCTCTAGGACACACAACACATACACCACAACAGCAACATGTCGACAGGAACACACTGAGGTTGTGACATCGCTAGCCATGTTTCTTAGGTCACCATTGAACCTGTCACACATCTGAAATTACTGTGCAGCCTAATGTTAAGACGTCAATGATCACAACGTTTGGAGTGGGTTGCCTAAATGTCACCTTGCAAATTGTAAGTGTCTCAATTATGTTTACATTAATCCATTGCATAAGTCTAAAGGTATGTGATGTCCAGGGTATATTGATATGAACGTGTTAACAACACTGTCAAATTGAACCTGTGTATGGAACTGTCATCTCACCCCCAGTGAAGACACAGGGACACCTGTATCACAAGTCACAATGCTAGGGAGGGCACACTGTACTGCAAATCCCAAAACATACTGCTGACAACTGGTTAGCTGCCAAACACTTGTTCAGCCAAGGAAACAACACAATGTAGATGGTACATCCCACTAGCCTAGGATGCACATAATAACACAAAAGAGTCACAGACAACACAAGACAACTACTGCCATGAAAGGTGATTTCAATAGGGCTAGCTACATCAACATGATCCCATTCATTTTCTCTTGCAGCTGATCAGGGGTATGGCAACCAGCCATGGATAATGACACCTATTGGCAACCCGAGTACTGCAGTAGAGCGTGCCTACAATGACGCACATAGGAGGACACGCACCATAGTCAAGAGCACCTTTGGCATCCTCATGTCAAGGTTCCGGTGCCTCAACATCACGGGCGGTAGCCTCCTATATTCCCCAGAAATGGTCTGTAAGATCATCCTAACATGTGCTATTCTGCACAACATTTGCATAAAAAGGAACATTCCCCTCCTGGAACCCGAGCCACACATGCCTGAAGAGGAGGAAGAGGAGGATGGTGGCCTGCAACATGAGGGGGAACAACAAAACACGGCCGCTGGTTTACGTAGGCGGCAAAATATCGTGAACAATTTATTTTAAATATAATCACCATCAACACTTTATGAACTAATTTAAATAAACACCTATAATAATCACCATATCATCGTTTGGCTATTCATTTTTGCACACCTTCATCTCTAACTATCAGATTAAGAGTGTTGCCTCATGGAGCATTGCTGATATACCGATTAGGACACTAAAAATCCCAGAGCAAATGTGATGCGTATCATACAATGGTCACATACACACACACAGTAAATGACATATATCCTGTACATTTCACCGTTGAAGGGCAATAGAAGAGGACCACACCTATTTCACACATACATGTTGAAAACATGGTTCATCGCAGCATATGGCTCACAACTAAGACACCATCACTCAATAAGGGGAAAACAAGCCTCATACATGAGGCAGTAGATGTGCTTTAGCATCAGTAACAGGAATGTCTGAACAAACCCTTGACCGCAGTAAGTCCAACTGCATCCAATCTTTCCAAGGACTATCTGTGACCAGAGTTCCATAGAAGCAGTACATAGACAGCACAAGTGCCACACATATGAGCAGCATTGTGCACATGACATTCCATGTAAATGTCAGCCCATTTCCTAACTCCTGTCACACCCATGCACCTGGTCACAACCCACCTGTCTGAAGAGGTCCCTGGAATAGTAAGATGTGTACTCTGATATTCCCTCCTCTACACACACAGCTTGTCAATAGCAATCCAGTGTGCTACACCCTTTCCTATGGTATACCATTTTCATAGAACATCTGACTGCATGGACGTCAGGTCAATTAATACCCTGGCTTCTAGTTTCCAAGCCCTGTTAGCACCTGTAGATTGCTTCCCGTGTGAAAATGTCTGTTGGCCATTAAGAATGCAAATCTCACCTACAGGACTTGTGAGAAACAGATGCAGCCCACACCTGTGATCACCTCCATGCACACCACCCATTTCAACAAGCACTGCCCTTGCTGATGCCTGGAACAGCATAGGAGTTGCCATTTTGTCAAATACACCGTTAAGCATTGCTACTAATTAAGCCGTGTAACACAGCCCTTGGGTTCATTTGTCACCTTCAAAAACACAGGACATACATAGTTTTACATGTCAACTGTCAAGTTCGTCCTCCAAACAGTCTTACTCAGACCACTGATTATGTAACTTGTTAAATTGCTGGATCCTGATTCATCCTGCATCCTGTCAGCCTGACTGGCATCTGTCTGTGCGTCACCCTAAAGTTTCCCAGTGGCTACATATGTACCACACTTGCGTTAGCAAACCTCTCATTCCTCAGAGGGTATTTGGGCATGTGCTTCATCAATGATTACCCACATACATTGTATAGCATCATCTGCCTTTTAACTGTATCATATGAGTTAAATCCTCTGTGAAAACCAAAATTCATGGCCCATCCCTTGTCTGGGTCTCATTTATGCATGAATGACAAAGTGTGACAGTGTCCCCGGGCCGTATGCAGGGCTTGGGTACGGGGCCTTCAGCAGAACCAGCAACCTCTGATAATGTCCATGAAAAATCCACACATGTCAGGACCCTGACAGTTCACACACAGAATTACATTGCTCACACCATATTGATGGGCCGTGTGTGGTGAATAGCTGCGAGATTAATCAGCACTGATGCTATGATGTTCCCAGATGCAGTGGGAATTGCAGAGGCTAACCTGTGTACAAATGTTGTAATGACACCTCCCGGAACATGACACCTGAGACATTATCTCACTCAGCACACCAAGGTTGCCCTGTTGGCTGTCTCATTACACATCTTCAGTGACAGGGTGGGACCATCCCCATGTAGGTTCTTATGTCCACATCCACTTTACTCACATTGATCAACAAAGGATACTCAGTAGATACAGGAATAGCTGCCACTGACTCATGATGAGTCCTGGACCTGTGACAATTTACACCCCCAAAGAAATACAGGCTCAACATTGGACCACACACATGAATAAGACACCTATGTGCAATTGATCACTGGAAATATGTGGACACGTGCTGCATCGTCTGCTGGTCCACCAGAGCCACTGGAGAGTTGTGGCTCAGTTATATGACCTCAACTGTGGCATCATCATACATTTGTGGTTCACCTTTGGCTGTCTGGGCCAACTACATGGTACCCACTTCCTCAATGCATGTGTCTGACTCACTGTGGGATTCACCAACAAGTGCCTAGGAAGCTGTTATCAAAAATCTAGGACATAGGATGTTCAAAATGTGGACCATTGACATGAACAAGCGTCTGCCATCTATCTGGTGCATGCTTTGTCATATGTGGTGTCTACGTTACCCTAAATCTTGGAAGTGCACATAACGGATGTTGCTACATGTATGACTAACACATGTCCTCTCTCAGTTCCACAATGACTTGCATCTAAGGTTTGGACACATTGACTTCACATTCATATAAGCATATGTGCAATAATGCATCATGTGATGCACAAACACTTGGTCAACAAATACATTAGTTGCCACAGCACACACATTGAGCCATAGGCATTGAGGTATTGTACATATATGCGTCACATTGCTATCCTCTCCTGATGCCAAACATGCCCAATTTGTGCAATACATATATGTAGGCCACACATATGGCCATCTAGTGCGTCAGCGAACCGTCAAAATACTGTGAAGGAAGTAGCGGGTCATGGTCCGCTGCAGTATGATGTCTCACATGTGAACATAAACCATCAACACCATAGTGGGTGCCATCAGCCTATCTCTGATGTGTCCCAAATGTAACATAACATAAAAACTTTAAAAATGCCCAAAACCAGTTCATGCACTAAAATTGTGACGTTGCTAGCGTTATGTGTCATTTTTTTCCCACCAATACAGATTTTGCATCATATTTTTTGACGCACAGGAGTGAAAATTAGGCCGCATCCAAATAATTGTACAGACTATTTACTATTATTTGGATGCGGGCTCATTTTCACTCCTGTGCGTCAAAAATTATGATGCACAAACTGTATGCGTGAAAAAATATGACGCATGATGCGAAAAACTGCGGAATTTTATTCAGGAAGTGATGTAATAGGATATCCTGTTTACAGATCATGTACAGTGGGTGTACTTTCACTTTCACTTTGCAGTCTGTGAATCTTCTAGACTGTGTGGCTGTGTTGAGAGTGGTGTCCATTGATTTTGTGCTTTTGTGTCCTGTGTGCTGTTTCAATTGTCAATTTGTGAAATAAATATTGTTGGTGTATAGTGTCCTACTGTGTTTTGTGTACATTTGTCCAGTTTTCTAGTGTTTTTGTTGTTTGTGGGAGTCTGTTGTGGGTAGTGCTAGTTTGGGGATAGTTGGGCTCTTTTAGTGGTTAAGTTTACTTTTCTTCAGTTTTTGTACCCCTACTTTCCCCCTTTCCCCCTTTTCCCCTTTCTATTTCTTTAACCCCTATTCCCCTTCTCATTTGCACAATGTCTGGTAGGCCACGTCTTGGCAGGATGGGTGAAGAGGAGTTGGGGGGCTTCATATGGCTTGTGTGCCATTTCTTGCCACTGATGATCGAGGCAGGGTGATACAGGGGTATCACACTGAGGCGCGCAGAATCCGGTGGGGGAAGGTGCTGCATCACCTGCAGCGTGTGTATGCCAGCTAGAGGAGTGACCTCCAGCTGAAGCACCGGGGGGCTGACCTCATCACCAGGGAGCAGGATCTCTTGGACCACCTGGGAATCGTGATTGGTGGCACTGTTGGTGAGTACTAATCATGTAAATGTGCATGATTAAATGCTCTGTAGTGACATCAAATGATTTGTACAATATCTGCCAGCTAACTTTTTGAATGTGTTTAATGCTGGGGAAACATACAGGGTAATTGATGCACTATGGGAAGGATCACAATTGCTAGCTGTCAGGTAGCACGTGCTCTGCAAACCTACAGGATACTTTTCCGTTAAGTAAATTGGTGCTGCCTTTGTGTCAGACAACCAAACAAAATAGGAGCCAATCATGTCTATATAGGCCACATTTGCCAGAGAAGTAAAGATGTACTAAAATATTGGCTAACTTTGTTGACGCAATAGCTAGACTGACTTTAGAATAACTACATGATGCAGAAAATGAGTGCTGGCTTCACGTCAATTGATGATAGCAAAGTGGCCCAGACATATGTCTCATGTGAGTCTGGTGAATGTGAAAGGAAAGCGTTCACGGAAGTTCTATGAATGTTAGGGATTATTGTGGTCCTTCACCTTTTTGGATACATGTCAGATCTGGATTTGAAAACATTGTGAAAATGTGTAAGGTGCCCTCAGCTAACATCTTAGACTGGTATTTGGAGTGAGTTGTGCCACATTCCAATTAGGGATGGCAGTCCAAAGGTATGCACATGGCTTCACATTTCCATGGTTGGTGTAAATCACCATTGCAGGACCACATCAAATGAAGAAACTGTAACGACAGGAGGGCTTACGAAAGTCCCTGCCCCTCTGTACATTGTACCTATGTGTATGTACTGTGTCATGGCCACATAGGCTTTTTGACTGGTAATGCAGTCCTCAAGTAACCAGGCTTTGGATGTCTCTCTTGGATGCACATGATGAGACAATTAAACTCCATATTTTTTTCTGGTCACTGATGACGGGGCATGTTTGTCACCACATGATAGTTAGAGCCACTGCATGTGTGCAGATATGTGTGTGACTGTCATAGGAGACCCATGCTATGTACATGTTGACCGTGATATATCAGATCAGTATCATCATGTCAGAATGGCTGTAATTTCCTTATTCAGCCTACACATTGTATATGTCTTTGAAATTGTTGGTTAGTGAACAGATTTTGAGCAGATTTCCTCCTTCCATGTCTTACAGATGGACCGGCACCCTACACTGTGGGAGAGGTGGCTACATTTGAGGACCCCGACCACTCCAGTAAGTGTTGAGATGTCTGTTATGTGTTGTGTTTGCTTGTTATGTGTGATGGACTCGTGTGTGTTGAACACATAGCAAGGTGTGATGCGTTGGCCAATCATTTGTCTTGTTCCATGAGTGGGATTTCAGTTTCTCAAATGTTTTGAGTTGGCCAATGCGTATCCTATTGTATTATCTAGGGATTGTAGGTCATTCCTGTAGGCCCCACAGTGAGTACTGGGGTGAGTCATGTGGATGACACTTGTATCAACAAGAGTCGCACTGGAAGTCAGCTCAGATTTAGTCAGCCCGTCAGACCCACATTCTCCCAGATTGGTACAGCAAATTGCTTTCCAACAGACTTCTCCTTCCCTATTTACCAAGGTACTTATTAAACTGTAGGTAGAACTTCCTAGCAGCATGTACTTCTACATGTAGTGCTACATGTATTTGGAACTTGAGTGCAATGGCCTAGGTGTGCATGCCAATCATGATCATGGGTGTTCTTGCAACTATGTGTCTGGTGTAAGTCATGCCTTACTGGAAGTATATGTTGTGTACCAAGCTCTGCATTTCCTGACATGTGTGGCGCTAGGATTGGTCAAGGGTTTGCAGACTCCTAATTGTTGATAGACCTTACCTGTGGTGTGTGTGTAGAGCCAAACACATGTGGAGTTTTCTATACACTCCTCGGTGTCCATGTTGTTTGGAATTGTTAGTTGTTTCTCCACCCCCCCACCCTCAAACACAGGCATGGGTTTGTGAATAGGGTACCTAGGACTGATGCTACCAGTATGTTACACATACATGTGAATAAGTGACTGTTTGGTCGGAACCTAGTATACACACTCAGGTATGGCACATGGGTACTATACTGGCAAGTCCTGTTACAACTTGCAGACCATGTGCTTTAGCTTTAGTTTTGCATTCCGTACACTGACATCTGTAGCCCAGGCATTGGCGGAGGATATGCAGCATGATTGTTAGCTGATAACTGGCAGAACTCAGATGGCAAGTCAATGCCAGTTGTTACCCATCTTGTAGGTTTTGGATATGCTATGTGTGATATGACCTTTGTAGGCTGGCCTGCCAGGTACTTACTCAGGGACGTTCAATGATCTGTATTGTGAAATGAGCTGTTACAAGTACAGTAGATGTATTGTCTGATTGACTTCTTGTTCCATTTCACACAATGCAGATCCTAATGTAAATTATTTGCATTTGTCTTCACAGCTGCAAACATGACTCCAGACCAGGTCCGTGAGTTCCAGCGGTGGGCCATGAGATACCAGCACATCCTGCTGGTAGAGTCGGGGTTCAGGAGGATGGCCCGTCGATACCGCCATGAACGGGCCTCCGGGGCATGGAGGGCCTTCCCACAGGGTGGCCCTACTTTGCCCACCACAGCCACCACCAGCACAACCACCACTTCAAGCCAGGTGGCCCCACCCTCAGCTGGGACTGTTGTCCCTACATCTGCCGTACTTCCAGGCCCCAGCATTGCAACAGGTGCAGGACAGCCCACTGGCCATGGCTCCACACGGTCACAGACATCCTCCGCCGGTACCCAGACTGCCCCAGCTCCATCAGTTGACCCTGCAGCATTCCATGAAATGGTACGGAAGATGGACTGTGTGTTGCGGAAGTTAAGCAATCTGAGCTGGGATGTTCACCAGATTAACAGGCGTGTGAAGTCCACAAAGAGGACCCTCCGGAGGGCCAACCTCTAGACTGTTGTGACAATGGACATGATTCCCTCCCTCCTCTTTCCTTGTTCTCATACTCAGTGGGCTTAGGGGGCTTAGTGTTAGGTTAGTATAGTCTGTTAGTTTAGTTAGTGTTAGTGGGTGGGGGGTCCTGATTCTTTATATTTTTACTAATTAAGTGTGTGGGTGGGGGGCTATGTTGGGGTTCTTGTGTATATATACATATATTTGTTTAGGATAGTATAATATGTGTTTAGGTTAGTATGTGTTGTCCTCCATGTGTCCCGTCTCATAAGGGGGGTGGGGGGTTGATGTTTAGAACGTTTCGTTACATGTGATAAGAAAGTTTAGGTTAGGTTAGTTAGGGACAGTTGTGGGTAATGAGTAGTCAGGGTAGGTAAGACTTTTCTCTCAGTTTCCTCTTCTGTGATTAGCATTTAATAAATATATAGCTAACCCTTTACAGTATGTGTTAAATGCTTGTTGATCATGGCCTTGGAATTAGTGTACATGAATGTTGTTCTATTACATTTGTGTCCTATGCTACAAACAAATCCCAAATGAGCTGTAAGACTGGCAGCTACCCCAGAGCTACCTTGCAAAGTTTCCACCATTCGTTGCAACCACCAATCACAGTTTATATGGATCCCAACGTGTTTCTGTCGATAAGTATGTTTTCTACGTCACAAACAGTGCTTCCAGATTTGGTATTGGGGAAACAGTTTTAGGTCTGACTGCAGTGTGATGTTCAAGGGCACCCTTATAAGATGAGTTCTCGTAAGCACTCTTGTATTCTTCTCTTCATGACTCACATTGATCATTTGTGACACAGTTCAGCATGATTACCTATTTGGATGTAAACTCAGACAGCTTCATTCATGCAGTTTTTATAGTGTTTGCTTAGATTTGTGTGCACTGTTATATGTGTTAGTATTGCATGGTGACAACATTTTGAGGCCACTATTTCATGACTTAGATATCCCTGGATGAAGCATTATTCTGTCCAACACAGCATGATGGCGTATGGTTTCTCACTTCATCAGATATGTCCCTCAGGAAGGGCAGAGTATGATGCAATCATGGCCACTGTGCAGATGTATCTGACTACATAATATCAGGACAGTTGTATTGACAAGCTACGTAATCTGACAGTAGGCACATTCCAGTTATCTACTACAGAGTTGATATGTCAAATTACCCAGAGACAGATTTGTTGTGTAAGTGCTATTTGTACATTGTCCATGACTGTGAGTCCATTATAGTGACATCTTACATTGTGATCCTACACAAGGGGCTAAGGAAATGCTTTTGACATGCTGGGGTGATGTTTCAGACGGTGCAGAGGGACAGGATTTGCCAATGAGTAAGAGAGAGACAATCACTGGTCAGGCTGACAAGATATACAGTGGTAAGTAGAACAGTCATTAAGTAGAGTTGTTGTAAGACTGGCATGTTACAAAGCGCAGGACCTTGGTAATAGATGGCCATGTGGCAGGGACTAGTGCTTCCGGGTAATTTTCTGTGTGAATGTGATCTGTTCCATGTCTTCTTCTTCTGATGTGTGTGTTGCCTCCTCTGTCCTTGTTGGTGGTGGTTGTGAAGGGGCAACACACACCTCAGTGTTAAAAGACGTGGAGTCAGACATCCCAGTCGCTGCTACATGTGAAGGTCTTAAGGGCAGTACTGCAGCAAGGAGGATCTGCTGATTCTTAAGAATAGCAGCCACATCACGATGGTAGGCAGCCAGGTCGGCCCTGAGGGGTTCAATGTTGCATTTGTGCACGCGTTGACAGGATTGCTGTTGTAGGTGTTGGGTCAACTGTATTACAGCTGTGCTGATTTCCTTCAGGCTTCTTTGCTGTTCCTGCAAGATAGATGTTAGCGCTTGCATAGTTGCTGCCTGATCTGCAGATGACATCATGCACGAGCGCACCCCCTCAAGGCTGGCTGCCATAGTTTGCATCCCTACCCGCACCTCCTTGGCCAGCTCCCGCTGTACTCCGACTACAGTTCGCTCAAAGCTGGTGCCTGTGTCGTCTGAGTCCTCAGCTGTATTTGAGCTGGCAGGTCTTACAATTGGGGTGGTGAGTGGGTCCTCTGTGATGGCTGCTTGTTCTGTGCTCCTCCTTGTGACTGAAGGTGGGGTCTGGAGAGTTCCAAGGACCTCTTGGATGGTCTCCTGGGGAATGTTTGTCAGCTCGTCATCCATGTCATCAGGGTATTCTGGGACAGGGATATCCGCTGGAGATCCATTTTCCTCTGCAATTAAATGGGGTACAATTAGTGTGTCTGTGTTGTGGCATTAGTGATGTGACATGCCTGCCTTGTGATGAATTCACATTGTGATCTTGTTTCGTGTTTATTGATCCAGTCTTTCAGATGGACATTCTCCCAGGCCTATGGCCCACCTGCATGTCACATGTATAGTATTAAGTTATTGGACTTCCCTGCATCATCTCCTCTAGGTGTTGGTTTAGGCCAAATAGTGAATTGCCACCTTCTTGTCCTACTCAACCCTCCCCCTACTTCCATTCTAATGGCGAGGCCTTTCACTGGCTGTGGGTGTTCTGATGGCACTGGCAGCACACTTAACAATCTGGACCTGCCCCAGTCTCTGATCTTTCACAT
This sequence comes from Pleurodeles waltl, assembly GCF_031143425.1. Lineage (NCBI taxonomy): Eukaryota > Metazoa > Chordata > Amphibia > Caudata > Salamandridae > Pleurodeles > Pleurodeles waltl. Next base: position 468,981,020 of record NC_090450.1, read on the forward strand.
CCACTTAAATGTAGTTGACATGTAGCATATCCTATGCATAGCAATGTTATGGCACAATATGGATGTTGGCATTGGTAATGTGTACAGCTGATGTTGGGAATGTGTGGTACATTGGATTGCCCTGATAATCGTATCAGTGTCCTATTTCCTCCTCTGACTGTGCAGGTGTATTTCAGTGACCAGTTACATGTGTCCTCCCCCTCAATGCTGTTGTCAGAGCAGTATGACATTTGGGATGTTACATTGTGACCCAGGCACAGGATGGACCCTGACATATGCAGCATGGGTGTGTCCTTAGTGCTGTGTGCTCCTATTGTTGTTGACATTGGCTGATGTTTGCAACAACTATGGGCATTGACATTTGACAGTACTGGGGCCTTTGTCTTTTTTCAGGGGATTGTTGAAGTTGTCATCTTCAACCCTCTAATTTAGGTGTGTATGATCCATGGGGAGGTTACTGCCATTGGCGACTTGAGCTGCACACAGAGCGGAGGTGGTAGTGGCAACTGTTGTCGCAGTTACATTCCAGTTGTCGGTATGGCTAGAGGTTGTTAATAGGGCCCTAGTTAATGTAGAGGGTATGGTGGCTGACATGTGCTGGGATGTCAGTTTGACGTTGTGCCTTTCACTCCTGGCGTGGCTTTCCCTTTGCTCCATCGTTGGCATGGCAGCATGCCCCCATGGGACTGTTGTTGGTGTAGTGTAGTGGTGTGCCCCAGTTTCTGTCTGTGCAGGCCATGCCCCCATGCCATCCCCCTTTACCCATGCCACTCCTTGTATATGATGACTTCCATGCATTTTGTGGTCAGTATCCCCCCTGTTGTAGTTGACATTAGTGCATTTTTAATTCCCCATGCGACTTACCCTGCATGTGTTTTGTCTCCTGGTAGTCTGCGCTGTCCTGTCCTTGAATCCCTGTGACGATCTCATCAGGGATGATGGCTGCGACCATCTCCTCCATGTGATCCAGGGCCTCCTGGTGTGCTGGCCTCCCACCTCCAGTCTGCAGTGCTGCCTTCCTGTTCCTGGCCATCTTTTCCTTGGTCCTGCGCTTGCAGTCATGCCAGCGTTTCTTGCTCTTGATGACTGTTCTGCGTACTTCTGCCACACTGTTGATCTTGTCGACAATTTGTTGCCATATAGCTTCTCTCCTACTGATTGGCAATTTTGAGGTGACAAACAGTTGGTGCTGGTGTTCCGTCACCTCTTTAACCAGAATTTCCTGTTCCTCTGCACTGAAGCGACACTTTCTTTTCTTCTTAAAAGTGTCCTGGTTCTTGTGTGGGTCCTCCTGGCTGGTTCCTGGTCTGCGGTCATCTTCCTGGGGTCTGTAGAGGCATCTGGGATCCATTTTGGCTCTCCTCTGCTGAAATGGCTGTGTTTGTGTTTTTTTTTTTACTCTATTGCGTCAAAAAACGCTGCATATCCGGTTTGCGGAGTCGTAAATCGACCCACAGTCATTTCTGCCACGTTAACGTAATTTTCCTTTACGACTTGACGCTGCGGTGTGCGTAAAAATAAATGACTCACACCTGTGGTTTGCGCCGCCGTGCGTCAAAGTATAAATTTGACGCCCGCACAGCGCACCAAAATGGCGTCGGCGCAGTTTTGCGTCAAAAAGTATAAATATGGCCCAATGTTTCTAATGGGAACACTGCTCTATGAGGCCTCTATGCCCAATGTATTTGTAGCAAGTAATTACAATTTCCTAATAAAGTCCAAACAAAGAAAACGTATGATCAGGAGGTTCTCTTTGTTCCTTTCATTCTTTTGTTCTTCTTCAATACAAAAAACGCAGCCAACAACTTTCATCCACACTGAGCTTCATCAGGGCATGATCCAAGTCCTCACAGAAACAACAAGAGTAGTCACAGTTGTACAGTCCTTGAAACCTGAAACTCTGGCTATGGCGATAGTGTGAGTTTCAGTTTTCAAGGATGGAGTGGGGGTGCCGAACATGGCCCGGGGTTTTGGACTACTGTACAACCATGACTACTCTTGTTGTGACATTTTTTGAGAACATACACCCTAGCATACAGATTCTGGACACAAGAGCTTCATGGGAACAGTGGCCATTGTACATATTGAATGATGTTTATGCATAATCACAGATCATTCCCTAATAAAGCTTGTTGTGGGTGAAGTGTGTTGGCTTATGCTTTCTGTACCTAAGAAGAATATAAGCTCAAAGAGTAGTTTCTGATCATTATTATTTCTTTGTTTGGACTTTAGTAAGAGATTGTACTTACTTGCTGACTGTCCTATGTTGCCTCTCTGCATCTAAGACATTTTCATAGTTTTGGGCCATTGGGTAGAAGGCCTATAGAGTCGGGCAGCAAAGAGAGATATGTTGTGGATACTATGGGTTGTGCAGCAGAGTGTTCCCTAGCTACCATTTTTTGGTTTGTGACAAAGCCAGATTGGTCTGGACGGACAATATCTGGTATCAGGGGAAATTAGGTGGGAGACGATCGGTTTTGCCAAAATGTTGTTTACAACATTGATCATAGAAAGAGCCTGCATGAGTTGCAGCACTGAGGCCCATATTTATACTTTTTTAGCGCCGCATTTGCGTAATTTTTTGACGCAAAAACGGCGCAAACTTGCAAAATACAATTGCATTTTTTAAGTTTGCGCCGTTTTTGCGTCAAAAAGCAGCGCAAACGCGGTGCTAAAAAAGTATAAATACGGGCCTGAGAGTCCTTTTCAGGTTTCAAAATTGTAACAATAAGTGCCTCCCAGAGGCAAGGCAAAAGCATACAAAGCGTACGGGACACCCAGTACATGGCCAAGAGGTGGAGGGTGGCGAGTACAGGGGCATATTCCTTGTAAGAGACTAATGTCAGGCCTTAAAGGCCCAGACTCTTATCTTCAGGCAGGCCAGCAATCACCTGCACTACCTCTTCAACTGTGAAGGGTTCTTTGAGAAACCAATGTTTTCCATCATCTAACCAGAACAATCGCACAGTATCCAAGTAAGAGGTCAGGTCAGACGAGACATGCAGTAATGAAGAAGCGAATAAAGCAGAATCAAAAGTTGTCATAACATGCTGTATAGCCTCAATAACCGCATGAGCAGTCTCATGATCAAAGGGGAAGTATGATATTTGACGGAAATCACACATCGGATAAGCGTACTGGTGGCAATAGTGAACTGCATGGCTAACAAAAGTAAAGGCAAAACAATGCATAAAAACAGCAAAAAGTGCAAGGGAATGCAACCTTCTCCCACTTTGCCCCCTAATAATGTCAAATGTCACCCCGACCCCTCACACAACAATGTATGCCCACAAAGCACAACTATGTAGGGAATCATCCCCAGCGAACACCCAGAGATTCCAGCATACTACCCAGCCATTTGCAGGCTTGGAGACCAGGAAGAGAGAGTATTGGGAAATGTTGATGCTATGCAGGTGCCATCCCCATGGCCATAAGCATGGTCAGGCAAGATCTGGCAGTTGAGCAACACCCAGCTGGTAGATTTCACACCAGAGATCCCTCTGGGGCCTGCGACTGGGTGCCCCACACCCCATGGCCAGGGCGGGAGTAACCAGCACAAGACTAAGATGGCGATTATTCATTATCACTTAAACCGCCATAGCTTGAACCACCAGTGGAGGAGGAAGGCCTGGTAACAGGAGGGTCAAAACTTCGAAGGTACCTAATGCTGGCCTTGGGATCCATGAAGTGGTACTTTTTCAAAGGTGAAGAACAGAAAGCTTAGCTGGGTAGAATAGGGGATACGTGTGTCAACATTCTGCCATGTGTACTTCACCTGGAGAAATTCACAGTGTGCAGCCTGCACTGTTAATGTAAAGTCCAGGAAGAATGAGACAGTGTTCCCTTGATATCGAAGACGCCTACGTTCCCTGGCCAGACCCAATGTAGTGTCCCTGTCCCTATAATTTAGTGGATGGCCAGTTATCAGCTGCCGGCACTCCAGGTGGTGGCTGTGGGCCCAGAGAATGATGTGCCGGCTCCACAATAAACATGGGAGACAGATGATCTCCAAAGAGTGACTTAAACAAAGTTTTGTCATTTCTCCATTCAATGTATTGCCGTGGATTCAGAGATACCAAGAATGCCCAGGTTATTCAGGTGGTAGCGTGCATTGAGATCCTCATTTTCACTCTTCATTACATCAAGGACTTTTTCCATTCGGAGTAGCTGCCCCCTAGCAGTTGATTGGGTATCTTTAGGGTCAGACGTGTGGCGTTCAAGCTAATCTGTGTACTCCTTGTGTCTGTCCACTTTTTCCTCTAAGCAGTCAAACCTACCTTGAGGAGGTCAATCTTTGAGTTAATGGCATTCAGATCTAAGAACATGGATCTTATGTTCGGCACAGCCACAGCCTCAACACAGTTCCGAGACCCTGTCCACAAGCGTCAGGGTCCAGTTCCATGGTGTGCATATGTTGACATGAGTCAAAGGATAGTTTAGTCTGTTTATTATTGCTCTTCCCCCATGGTACCGGTGTAGGGACTTCAGGCCAAGTAAGGAGCCTCTAATGTTTCTCAAGGTGTCAACATCAGTGGAGGGAGACTCCTTGATACAATGGATCCTGCTGTGCCCCAGACTATATGAACCAGGGATACAAGCAAACCCACGCTCAAGCCAAGTCCGATTTCGTCTCTCCTAAGTGTAGCACAATTGCCCAAATTCTCTCAAGAGTGGTGCAGTAGCCATGGTCATGGAGGGCAAAAGGATTCAGGCCCCCCGCATGTACCACCCTGTTCAGCGGAGGGCCATCCAACGGACCCTGTCACACCCCTTGAGTCCTCCACTGGGGGAACACGAGGAGACCTGAATTGCCCAGGAAATGCGAGCAAAAGCCCCTGTTGCACCAAGGAGCCAAAGCAGCGGAGTCCATAGTGGTCAGACTTTTCACAGCAGTCTGGCCCAGTGCTCCTTGTGCCCAAGGGGTCACTGTCATCAGTCCCCGTGACCCCACCCCACCTGTCTGGCTGCACAAAGCCAGTCACCAACTGCCTACTCGATCCTTGCAACACTCCTGGTACAGGGGCAGGCCCCACAACCCCAGCAACAGGGCTGATGAATGGGGGCCTGCCCACCATACCCCCTCAACCAGACCCACAGTGTCTGGTTTGCTGACTGCAGCACAGTACAGTAGGCTGCACCAGCTCCGCCTTCTTAATCAAAACTCCAGGCGCTGGAGTTCTAATGCAAAGAGAGCATTCCAGCTAGCAGGCCAGTGGGGACAGTGTCAGGGGTTGTAGCAGGATGGATGCCCCCTTAAGAAGTGGATAACTGCTGGATTATATTTCCTGGTTGGTGGAGCCTTGCTATGCAGCGGCCATCTTGCAGCTGGGCTATCTAGTGCCCCTAAATGCTAGGTACTTAAGTGAGTTTGCAAGCTTAAGCACTAAAACGTTGCAACTGGTGGTAATTCTCCCCCACAGCTCTACCCAAGCTGTGGGGAGAAAATATTTTGACCATCCTCAAAATGTCTGGAGTGGAAGACATTCATGAACGTCTTGAGGTCAGAGAATTTTCAAGGTAAGAGACATGAGAGTTGTAATGAAGTACATTATTTGTTTAAAAGTTGACTTGGCTGCGAATCATCATTGTGAAGAGTGACCACAGTAATTTGTTACACATAACCATTTTTGTGATGTCATAGGGCTAATAATGCCAATATTTATACTGCTGACATGTACAGTGATTGGGCTACAACAATCATCATGATTTGTAATCTTGATGATAACAGGTTGATTTGTCTTCACAATAAGTTTAGGGTGATGCCTTACCACATTATGGTTAATGCTGCTCTGCGCAATCATAGCTTTTCAGTATACATAGATTCACATTGCACAGCATTCACAAATAAATAGTGTGTTTGAATTAGCATTTTCAGCACACTTGTTCCTATATACATGAGGCCATAAAGTGTACATAAGAGTAGTCAATTAAACCTAAAATGTCAGAAAATAGTTCTGTAGCACAAATGTTTGCTCTGACGGCCTAAGCTGTGTGGGCTAATAAGGGGAACTGTGCATGCAGCTCATTCACTCTAAAAAGCACCCATCACTTAGCTGAGTATTTTGCTAATGTTTTATGAGAAATGCCATGCACTAATTCTACCGACTGCTGAATGGTGCCTGTTGCAAAAATTCTAGCATAGCTTGCATTTTTAGGAAGTGGTATGGGGTTGATCCCTATGTTGGGCTCCGGTGTGTCCATAATGATGAAAATATGTTTTGTATGGTGCCCATATTGAACCTGTATGTCCTCAGGATCTCATGCTGACTCATGTTTATGAGTTTCAGCCTTATTCAGTTGCACAGCTCCTGGGGTGTTTGGAGTGTAACACCGCCTCCAAACAGATAGATCATTGGATTGATAGTTAGGTCTGGGGCCCTGGGTTGTGTTGCTATGTCTGTGTCAGTTTGTCTGCAAAGACTAAAAGACAAAATAGTGACTTCTGATCTAAAACAAGAGAGAGAGAGAGAGAGAGAGAGTGTATGTGTGTGAGAGAGAGAGAGAGAGAGAGGAAGGGAGATTGTGATCTACAGACAACACGTAGTGGCTGGAATCAATATTAGCTACCCTTCTTGTCCATATTGTGTGATCGTAGGCAAACAAGTTATTTCACATATTCTCATTTTAGTTTATTATAAAACATGAGAGCATTATTCATTTCTTAAGTTCAGGATGTGCGTCATTCAAGCACCTCTTATGTTTGATTTAATAGATTATAATGTTTCTCCATTTATAATAAGGATATAGTCCATGTTTAGTGTTTACCTGACTACTGCCTCTTAGTAAACTAATGGTAATGTCATTGGGTGAGTGACAAACCATTAATTGGTTCATGTTTAAAAATGATCACTTAAAAAATATCTGTCTATGCAGTGATATAATATTATATACTAAGGTGAAATGCTTCCCAGTGCTAAGGAAATACAATTTGTTGAATTTTGAAGAGATTGTGTCATATTTATACAGAATGTTTGCTACAAGAGAAACATGTCAAACGTTTTCATGGCTTGGCTTGTGCATGGACTCTTAGAGCCAAGCTAGACCCTTTACTCGGCCCACCCAATTCATTTGGAGGTGCACCCACCTGTATTTGCAATTCAGGCTCAGTACATGGGACCATCCCTACAAGACAGGATAAAAGATATTCTAGAACACTATTTCCCAGATACCAGTGATGTGTCCCCAGCAACACCCTAGGATTCAGCGAAGGATGTACTGAGGAGGGATTTAATATCACACACAGCAACTTTTGAAAGGGCAGCCAAGACAGGAGCTCAAAACTCAACTTTCAGAAGCAGAATCCCCTCATAAAGAAAATGGCAACCGCTGACTCTAAGAGAGCTTAGTCACATACGAGGGGAATTAGAACACCTCTTTGATGAAGGAGGCAGCAAAAACACGTTTACATATGCCATATATACTACGAATGAGGGATAAAGCATATAGATTATTGGCTTATGAATTACATCTACATTCTACAAGCAATCATATCCATGAAATCCAAGATGAAACAGAACATTCCATATACACAACACCAGACATAATATCGGCCTTTCATGATTATTACTCTGCCCTATACAGGGCCCAAAGTCTAAACAAACACCTGCAAGATGCATATTAAGAAGGCTACACCCCCCAGATCACAGAGATGAACTGACTCAGGTTGAGTTAGACATTACCCCTGATGAGGTCACAACAATCATTATTAAGCTCCTTACATGAAAAGCACCAGGCCCAGCAGGGTTTATGGCCATTTTCTACAAAGCATTCATTCATACTGGCTGAACATCTAGCATGGGTGATCAATTATTTTTTAACTGCTGGCTTTGTAACCAACGTGATGTTTCCTCCTCAACAGGCAAGCTAACGATAAAAACTGCCTAGTTGTAGTCCTCATAAAAGCTGTGGATGCACCCACCAACCCCTTGTGCTCCTCTCCCTAGACACTGAAAAAGCATTTGACAGGGTAGGCTGGAAATACCTATCTAAAATCTTGACTAAAATTCACATGGACCCGAAGATGAAGACTCACATACAAGCTAACTTCCAGAAATCTGCAGCAAAACTAAAGATCAATGGAACTCTTTTGCCCACTATCTCCCTTACGAGGGAGTCCCGCCAGGGATGCCCCGTTTCACCTTCAATGTTTGAATTGTCTTTGGAACTCCTGGTAGCAAAACTTTTAAACAGCCCAGATATTCAGGGTAAAAACGTTGGCAGGAGAGAACACAAAGTAGCTCTATTTACAGACGATATACTGTGCTTCCTCACTCACCAGGCTACCTCCATACCAGTCCTGATGAGAGAATTAGACTCATTTTCTAAAGTTTCAGGCTTCTAAGTGAATTTCACCAAATCCTGGCGTATGGGTGTAGCCAATCTGCACAGTAGCCACAAGATCCCTGTTCTGAAGGCCAGGCTCCAATGGTGGAATTCCGACATCACCCACCTGGGCATCCATCTAACATCGCGCAAAAGAGACTAGTATCAAGGCAACATCCCCCCATTGCATACGGCTCTATTCAAAGATCTCTACCGCTGGTGCAAGTTAGAAATCTCTTGGCTGGGCAGGCTTAAATGCCTTAAGATTAACTTCATGCTGCACCTATTATACGCTCTTCAAACACTCCAACTATCAATTCCTAAATAGATGCAAGATGCAGACACATATTTGCATCAAAATGCTCCATTTCGTTTGGGGAGGCAAATCCCCTCTGGTGGCCAGGGCAACCATTCATCGCACCATGGCAAAAGGTGACTTTGGGTTTCCAGATGTGTCCACATATGTCCTAGTGGCACAACTCCGGCCCTCTCTGGATTGAAACTATAACCCTGACAACAAACACTGGGTGCAGGTAAAGCAGGCTTTCTCCTCATCCCCCTAGAGGCCCTCCTCTGGCTTCCATTTTTGAAAGACGCTCGAGGCCCCGAACTCCTCCAGTTGACATCCCGTCTCCTAACGGGCTGAATGATTATTCCGCTCATACCCTTCCCCCCTCACACGTTTTGCGATCAACTACGTTTTTCCACCCGGAACGCTTCACCACGATGCCTTCAGCTTTGATCTGGGCAAGGTCTCCAAATTGTGTGCCTTTTATGAGAAGAGTGAATTGAGTACTAATGCATTAATTTGAGAGAAATGTGCCCTCCCTCACTATACTGCATATCACATAGGGCAAGCCTTACACTGAGCAGGGTTCCCGAAAGGCACTTGCCCATGAAAAGAGACAAAACAGCCATTGAATCCCTATATCACTCTAATGTTAGGCGCAAGGGCATTTCCTGGCTTTACCCCAACTAAGAAGCACACATACATGGTGCAATGGGAAAGGGAATTAGGAACCAAAATCTCTGAAGATACATGGGGGACAATAGGGCAATGGGAATCTAGATTCTCGGTTTGCCTTCGCCATAAAGAAAATGCCTTTAAACTAATCACATGTAGGTATTTGACTCCTGTCCAGCTACACAGAACGTTTGGGAGCCCAGAAACCTGCTGGAGAGGAGAGAGAAGCAGGGAACAGGCACATATTTGCACAACTGGTTGTCTTGCCTGAGGATCCAATCCTTTTGGGAAGAGGTCCTACATAACATACGCATTATAGCTAAAATAATACTCTCTTGCGATCCCTTGCTGATCCTGTTGGGTGACCCGGGCCTAGAGAGAGCTCTTACCACAACAACTCCATGAGGACGGTCTTGTCTCATCTCCTCCTTGCAGACTAAGCATAGCACAGCTGTGAATGCCGACCCACGCCCCCACCCTAAACCTGTGGTGGGGCAAACTATGAAATCTGTATGCCAAGGAAAATCTTACTGCAATCTTTAAGAATTGAGTGGTTAAGTTCGAGGCCATATGGTGCCCCAATGTTAAGCACATTTGACAACAAAAACGGAGTGGGTGAATACACCTTACTATGTCCAAGACACTGAGGGGCATATTTATACTCTGTTTGCGACGAATGTACGTCAAAAATGTTGACGCACATTCGGCGCAAACCGTGCACCATATTTGAACTTTGACGCCCGAGCCTGCGAACGTCAAAATTCCGCCGTGTGCGTCATTTTCTGTATGCGGGAAACCACCTTGCGTTAATGACATGCAAGTTAGGCGTTCCCGTCCAAAAAATGACTTAAACGCAAGTGCGCCTTATTTATGCTCCCGCGCAAAAATGAGGCACGGCCTAGAGGCGGAGTCGGAAAATGATGCACAGCCCGATTTGCATCAATAAATAACACCTGGGTCAGGGCAGGTGTTAAAATGGGGCAAACACACCAGTACTTAATGAAAAAACACACAGAAGCAACAGCAGAGCTCCAAAAGGAAGGCATGGAGGTGCTTTTCATCCCGCATGCACACAAACGCAGAGCACATGACCAACAACAGCAGCTTCCACAATACCAGCAGGGACCCCAAAGGCAATGCGGAAGGCAGGAGAGGATATTCCGCACCAGGACAACCCTTCTGGGACTCCACCAACAAGACATCATTCAGAAGTACAGGCTTAAATGGCAAGCCATTCAGCAGCTGCTGTGCCACATTGAGCCACAGTTGGCACCCAGTTTGCAGACACCCCACACCATTCCACCAGAAACCAAGCTGCTAGCTGTACTACACATGTTGGCAAGTGTCTCCTTTCAAACCACTGGCACCCTGGTTGCTGGGATCTCACAGCCATCTTTCTCCGCCTTCCTACCCAAGGTACTGGATGCCATCATCTTCCTCACCACATCAGCTTCCCCTACACACAGCAGAAGCAGCAGGAGAAAAAACAGGGGTTTTACCAAATTAATGGCTTCCCACACGTCCATGGTGCCATTGACTGCACACATGTACGCCTTGTGCCACCTGCTGCAATCGAACATCTATACCGCAACAGGAAGCACACACACTCCATTTTATGTGCAGGCCATTGTCGATCACAAGGGTTTGATCACCAACATCGTGATAAAGTATCCTGGGAGTGTACATGATTCATTCATCTTCCGTCACTGCACCATCAATCAACACTTACAGGATGGACGATATGGAAATGGCCTACTTGTTGGTAAGTACAGAAACCTACTTATATACAAACTGCACAGCAACCCTCTAGGACACACAACACATACACCACGACATTGACACGTGGACAGGAACACACTGAGGTTGTGACACCGCTAGGCATGTTTGATATCCTCACCCAATGGGAGACACAACTAGGGACAAATGACAGTTCCAAATAACAACTGATGCCACTCCACAGACACAAGGGAAACATTTAAAACAACACAATGACAAAGACATGGCCTCATCTGGCAGTACATTTGGGAAGATTAGTCTTTCAATATCACATCAATAACACTCAATCCAACACCCTCCAAACCAATACGTACTGTGTAAAGGGTTTGTAATGTTTTTTGCTGCAGGTCAAACACCATGACACACATAGCATGATGATGACTCCAATGAAGGTCACGAGCAATCATTGAGGCTGTACCAATATCTCACATCACTCCTGCTCTCACATTGCCCACTACCAAGAAGCAAGTGGACTGTGCGAAGAACACATATTGATGGGACAATATTGAAAGTGTACATTCCTACACATACGCATTGCGACAAATTGACACACACAACAGATGTACTGGCATACGGACCTTCTGAAACTCTAAATGACAACCTCACAACCAAGTCAGCCATCTGAACTAGAACATGTTCAGTAGTATAGGTACACGTTACAACCTGAGTTGACTTGGCAAGGGCAGAGAAATAGGTCTGCAGTGAACTTGTCACACATGTGAAATTAGTGCATAGTCAATTGTTAACACGTCAGTGCTCACATCGTACGGAGATGTTTTGCACATTGTCACCTTGCAAAATCTAAGGATCTCACTGATGGTAAATAATTCTATTGCATATGTGAAATTGTATGGGATGTCCAGGGTATATAGATGCAACCGTGTTACCACCACTGTTGAATTGATTCTGTGTATGGAAGTATCATCTCACCCCAAGTTAAGACACAGGGACACCTATTTCACAAGTCACAATGCAAGGGAGTACACACTGTACTGCAGCTCTAAAAAAAAACTGCTGACATCCGGTCGACAGCCAAACACCCGTTCAGATAAGGAAACAACCCAATGCTGAAGGTACATCCTAGAAGCCTAGGATTCCACACAATAACACAAACACAGATGAATCACAGACAACACAAGAGAACAACTGCCATGCAAAGTGATATTTATGGTGCAAGGTACATCAACATAGTCTCACTCATTTGTTCTTTCAGCTGATCAGGGGTATGGGATTCAGCCATAGATCATGACCCGATTTGCAAACCCAAGCACTGCAGCAGAGTGTGCCTATAATGAGGCACATAGGAGGACATGCACCATAGTCGAGAGGACCTTTGGCATCCTGAAGTCAAGATTCAGGTGCCTCGACATCACCAGAGGCAGCCTCCTATACTCACCAGAAATTGTGTGCAAAATAATTTTGACCTGTGCCATCCTGCACAACATATGTGTAAGAACGAACATTTCCCTATATGAAACTGACCCACAAATGCCTGAAGAGGAGGAAGAGGAGGATGCTGTCTATCAACATGAGGAGGACCATCCAAACACAGCTGCAGGATTGTGTCGGAGACAACATATTGTCCAAAATTACTTTTAACTCTAATCACCCATCACCACTGTCTTACCATATGTAAATAAACACCTATACTAATCACTATGGCGGTCATTCTGACCCTGGCGGTCAAAGACCGCCAGGGCGGAGGACCGCGGGAGCACCGCCGACAGGCCGGCGGTGCTCCAATGGGGATTCCGACCGCGGCGGTAAAGCCGCGGTCGGACCGGCACCACTGGCGGGCTCCCGCCAGTGTACCGCCGCCCCATTGAATCCTCCAAGGCGGCGCAGCTTGCTGCGCCGCCGAGGGGATTCCGACCCCCCCTACCGCCATCCAGATCCCGGCGGTCCGACCGCCGGGATCCGGATGGCGGTAGGGGGGGTCGCGGGCCCCTGGGGGCCCCTGCAGTGCCCATGCCACTGGCATGGGCATTGCAGGGGCCCCCGTAAGAGGGCCCCTAAATGTATTTCACTGTCTGCTGCGCAGACAGTGAAATACGCGACGGGTGCAACTGCACCCGTCGCACAGCTTCCACTCCGCCGGCTCGATTCCGAGCCGGCTTCATCGTGGAAGCCTCTTTCCCGCTGGGCTGGCGGGCGGTCTGAAGGCGACCGCCCGCCAGCCCAGCGGGAAAGTCAGAATTACCGCCGCGGTCTTTCGACCGCGGAACGGTAACCTGACGGCGGGACTTTGGCGGGCGGCCTCCGCCGCCCGCCAAGGTCAGAATGAGGGCCTATATCTTGGCCTGGATAATCATTTTTGCATAACATTATCTCTAACTATCAGAATCAGAGTGTAGCCTCCTGGAGCACTGCTGAAATACTGATTAGGACACAGAACATTCCTAAACTAGTTTTATGTGTATGAATGGACAGCCACATTCACTCACACTATAAATGACATATATCCTGTACATTTCACATTTGAAGGGCAATAGCAGAGGGCCACACCTATTTCACACATACTTGTTGGCAACATGGTTCATCGCAGCATACGGCACACAACTGAGACACCATCAGTCAATAAGGGAAAATAAATGGCTCATACATGAGGCAGTGGATGTGCTATTGCATTGGTGACAGGAATGTATGACAAGACCCTTGACAGCAGTAAGTCTTACATCACCTATCTTTGCAAGGACTATGTGTGATTAGATTTCCATATAAGCAGCAAATTCATAGCAAAAGTGCCCCAGGTATGCCTAGCATTGCTCACATGACATCCCCTCCACATGGCAGCCCATGTCCTAAGTCCAGACACACCCATGTTCCCTGTCTCACCCCACCCTTCTTCAGAGGTCCCTGGAATGGGAATATGTGTCCCCAGATAATCCCTCCTCTACACACTCCCAGGCTCACAATGTAAATCCAGTGTGCTTCCCTCTTTAGTATGATATGCCATAGTCATTGTACTTCTGTCTGCATGGACGTCAGGTTAAATAATGCACTGTAGGACCTGTAATCACCTGTACATTGCTTCCCATGTGAAAGGTACTGTTGGCCCTTTGAACTTGAATCTCACCTACAGGACTTGTGAGAGACTGATGCTGCACACACCTGTGAGCACCTCCATGGAGACCAGCCATTTGAACATGCACTGCCCTTGCAGCTGCTTGGATTAGCATAGAAGCAGCCATTTTACCTATACCACTGTTATGCATTGCCGTATAATTCAGCTGTGTAATACAGCCCTTGGGGTACAGTGTTACGTTCCAACACACAGGACAAACACAGTTTTCCATTTCCACAGTCTTGTTCCACCTTTGACCAGTCCCAGTCTGACCACTGTGTATTTACCTTGTGAAATGTTTGGATCCTGATTGACCCTGCACCCTGTTAGCCTGACTGGCTCCTGTCTTTGCATTACCATAAAGGTTCCTTGGGCCTACATTTGTATCATAGTTGCTTTCCCAACCCTCATCTTCCTGCTGGGGTATTGTGTCAGGTGGGTCTACAATGCTTACTCAAATACATTGTATAGCATAATCAGTTTATTTATTGTACCATGGGGTGAACTTGTCTCCAAATAGACGAATCATGGCCTATCCCTTGTCTGGGTTTCATGTATGCATGATTGACAAATAGTGACAGTGTATTATGGCTGTATGTATGGATTGGGTATGGTGCCTCCAGCACAACAAACAATGTCAGATAATGTGCATGAAATGTCTACACATGTTAGGACCCAGTCAGTCCTCACGCTGATTCACATTGCTCCCAACATATTGATGGGGCTTGTGTGGTGAATAGCTGTGAGATTAATCAGCACAGAGGCACTGATGTTCCCAGATGCAGTGGGAATTTAAGAGGCCAACCTGTGTACAAATGTTGTGAGGACACCTGCCGGTATAAGAATCCTGAGACATTAACTTTGTCAGCACACCAAGGTTGCCCTGTTGACAGTCTCATAACATGTCTGCAGTGACAGGGATGGACCATCCCCATATGTGTTCTCAAATCCTCATTGGCTTTCCTTTTAATGATCTGCGAAGGATACTTTGTATATACAGGCAATGGCTCCACAGACTCATGACTAGACCTGCACGTAATGACAACATAGACCCCAATAATTATACAGGCTAAACATTGGTGCACACAAATGAACCAGACACCTCTGTGCATTTTAACACTGG
The DNA here is from genome assembly GCF_031143425.1 of Pleurodeles waltl. Lineage (NCBI taxonomy): Eukaryota > Metazoa > Chordata > Amphibia > Caudata > Salamandridae > Pleurodeles > Pleurodeles waltl. The sequence continues at coordinate 468,996,269 of NC_090450.1, forward strand.
AAATATGTGAACATGTGCTGCTTGGTCTGCTGGTCCTCCACTGCCACAGGAGAGACATGTCTCAGTTATATGACTCCAACTGTGGCGTAACATTACAATTGCGGATTACATTTGGGACTCCGTGTCACAAACACGGTACCCACATAGTATGATCCCATGCCTGACTCATGGTGGGTTAACAAACAAGTGCCTAGGAAGTAGTATCCAACATTCCAGGACATGTGATGGCTAAGTTTTGGAACATTGATATGAACAACCGTCTGCTATCTATCCAGTGCATGCTTTGTCATTGGTGGTGTTTATGTTCCATAAAACTTAGGAAGTGCACACAGCAGTTGTTGCTATGTGTATGACTAACACATGTCCTCTCTCATTTCCACACTGACTTGCATCTGAGGGTTGGACACATTGACTTCACATGCATACAAGCAGATTTGCAAAAAATGCATCTTGTGATGCTCACACAGTGGGTCAACAACAATAGTAGTACCCAAATCACACATATTGACCCATAGACATTGAGTTAATGTAGTGAGTTGCGTCGCCTTGCTATCCTTTCTTGATGCAAAACATGCCCAAACTGGGTAGTAAATAATTGTACCCCACACGCTTGGCCATCTATACCGTCAGTTAAGAGTGAAAATCCGGTACACCAAGTAGAGGATCATGGTACGCAGTAGTATGATCTGTCACATGTGCCCATACACGGTAATCCCCAATGTGGGTGCAATCAGCCTATCCCTTATTGTCACAACTGTCATGTCCCATTACAAATGAGAAATGACCCAAACCCAGTTAATGACAGACATTTTGATGCATACGTGTCAAAAAAAGACTCACATGCGTCTAAAAATTACGCATATGCATCGAAATATGACGCACAATGCCATGAAACATCCATTGGCCATGAGCGGTAATTCCCACACTGTACCCACGGAAATTGGTTAAGTATGAAACATATTTAAAAATATGGATGCAGGGTTATTTCTAATCATGTGCTTAAAAAAAAATGACGCACAGACTGTAAGCGTCATAAAATTTTGACGCATAACAAGAAAAACGCAGGCAGAAAAAGATGTAATAGGATATCCTGTTTACAGATTTGGTACAGTGGGTGTACTTTCACTTTCACTTTGCAGTCTGTGATATTTCCTGACTGTGTGGCTGTGTTTCGACTTGTCTCTTTGTGCATTTTGTGATTTTGTCTCCAGTGTGGTCTTTAAATTGTCTTTTTGTATATAATAACTGTCTGTGGTATCCTGTCTGAGTGTTCTTTTGGTCTTTTGTGTTGTCAACATTTGTCTTTGTTGTGTTGGGAGTCTGTTGTGGGTAGTGGTAGTTTGGGTATAGTTGGGCTGTGTTCTTAGTTATTTTGCATTTTCCTGTCCTACTTTCCCTCTATTCTCCTTTGTACCCCTTTATCCCCTCTTTATTTTTGGTGCAATAATGTTGGGTAGGCCTCCTCTTGGCAGGATGGGAGAGGAGGAGCTCGGTGAGTGTATTTGGCTGGTGTGCCACTTCAAACCCTTAATGATAGAGGCAGGTGGTCATGTGATCCAAGGCTATCACACAGAGGCAAGGAGGCTCCGGTGGGCAAAGGTGTTGTACCATCTGCAGAGAATATACAACACACCACAAAATGACCACCCGCTGAAGCACCGCTGGGCTGACCTTGTTGCCAGGGAGCAAGACCTGCTGGACCACCTGGGGATTGTGATTGGTGGCCCTGTTGGTAAGTACAAATCAGAGTAATGTGCACGTTTAAATGCTCTGTAGTGACAGTTTCTGATTTGTTCATAATCTGCCGGCAACGTTTTTGAACATGTGGAATGCTAGTGAAACATACAGGGCCATATTTCTACTTTGTGAGCACCGCAATTGCAGCCTGTTTTGAAGCAAGAGCGGCGCAAACGTACAAAATACAAATGTAGTTTTGTAAGTTTGCGCCGCCTTTGTGTCAAACAGCAACACAAATGCGGTGCAAAATTTGTATAAATATGGGCCACAGTTGTCTGTGAGGTATGCAAATTTCCTACACACTACCGTCATTTGTTGACACAACAGCTAGACTAACTTTCGAAACACAACAGGAACCTGAAAATTAGTGCTGGCTTCACGTCAATTGATGATGGCAATGTGGCTCAAACATATGTTTCATGTGTGGTCGGTGAGTGTATCAGGAAGCATATCTTGGAATGCCAGACATTTTCAAGATATATTGTGTCCCTCAATTGTTTTCCGATACATGTCTGAACTGGATTCTGACACATACGTAACAAGTTATAGCTTACCTCAGGTAACATCTTTGACCAATATTTTGAGTTTGTAGTGCCACATTTCAATTAGGGATGGCTGGCAAAAGGCTATGCACACGGGTTCATATCTCTATGGTTGGTACAACTCACCATAGCTGTGGCACATCAAATGAAGAAAATGATACAAATTGAGGGCTAACAACTGTCCCTGGCCCTCTGTACATTGTACCTGTGTGTCTAAAATTGGTCTTAGTCGCAATGTCTGGGTGACTGGTATTGCAGTCCTCACGGAAAGTGACTTTTCATGTCTCTCATGGATACACATGATGAGAGGAATACACTCCATGATTTCGTCTGCTCACTAATGAAGGAGCATGTTTGCCACCACATGATAGTTAGGGCCACTGCATGTTTGCAGATATGTGTGTATCAGTCACTGGAGTCCCTGGGTCTGTACATGTTTGCAGTGATACGTAGGATTCAGTATCATCATGTCTGAGAGGCTTTACTTTCTGAGTTAATATTACACATAGTATTTGTATTTGGAAGTGCTGTACAGTGCACAGACATTGAGCACATTTCTCCCTTTGATGCCTTACAGGTGGACCTGCACCGTACACTATCGGAGAGGTGGCTCGATTTGCGGACCCAGACATCACCAGTAAGTGTTGATATTTCTCTGTTTTGTGTTTGCTGATGATGTGTGATTGAATCCTGTGTGTTGGACACATAGCAAGGTGTGATGCGCTTGTCAATGATCTGTTTTGTTCCTTGAGTGGAGTATCATTTTTTTCCCCAACTTTGAGTTGGCCAATCCGGATCATATTGTCATAATTTGGGATTCTAGGTCAGTCCTATAGGCACGGCAATGTGAATATGAATGAGTTATGTGGATAAAACTTGAAAACAGAAAATGTAGCAGTGGACCATATCAGTGAATTAGTCAGCCAGTCAGACCCTCATTCTCCCAGAATAGGGATGCCAAAGTCTTCCCCACAGACTTCAGCTTCCCTATTCACTAATGAACATGTTTGACTGTATGTTTAACTTCCTAGCAGCATGTAGCTCCACATGTTGTGCTACGAGTATGAGGCACTTGAGTACAATGGCCTAAGTGTGCATGCAGCTCATGGCCAGAGGTATGCTTGCATCTATCTGTTTGTTGTAAGTAATGGGTTACTGGTAGGAAATGATGTAGGCAATGGTCTGCATTTCCAAATATAAGTGTTGATGGGATTGTCCAAGGTTTGGGTGTATCCTATTTGGAGTTCCTCCTTACCTGTGGTGTGCTGGCCAAACCCATGTACAACTTTCAAGAGCTTCCTGGGTGTCCTTGTTGTTAGGAATTATTAGTTGCTTGTCCACCCCCCCCCAGGCACAGGTGTAGGGTTGTGAATAGTGTACCTAGGACTGATGATCCAAGTTTGGTACACAGACATGTAAATCTGTAAATCACTTGTTCAAACCTAGGATACCCACTCATGATTAGCACTTGCATTCTATACTGGCAATTCCATTTACAACTGACAGATCCTGTGGCCCTAGATTGCCATCAAGAACATTGAAATTTGTTGGCCTGTCAGTGGTGGAAGATATGCAGTATGATTTTTACCTGACAAGTGGCAGAACAATGATGCCAAAGTCATTCCAGTTGTAACCCATCTTGTAAGGTTTTGATGTGCTTTTTGATGATAGGACATGTGTAGGCTGGCTTGCCATGTACTTCCTCAGGGACAATCAGTGATCTGTATGATGATATGGGCTGTTACAGGTACATTAGATGTATTGTCTGATTTACTTCTTGAGCCATTTCACACAATGAAGTACCTAATGTTTGGTTTTCTATTTGTCTTAACAGCTGCCAATATGACTCCCATCCAGGTTCGAGAGTTTCAGCTCAGGGCAATGTGTACCGCCACATTCTGGATGTGGAGTCTGGGTACCGCAACATGGCAAGACGATATCGCCATGAAAGAGCCTCCAGAGTATGGAGGGCATTTGCCCAAGGGGGCTATTCCGTGTCCAAGACAGCCACCACCACCAGCACCACCACTACCACCCAGGTGACACCAACAGTAGCAGGGACCTTTGCTGGACCATGAACAGCAACAGCTCCAGGACCTGTCTCAGCACCACCTGCACCTCAGCCTACAGACATGGCACTGACAAGGGCCCATACTTCATCCACTGGCACCCAGACCACCCCTGCTGCAGCCATAGACCCTGTAGCTTTTGGCCAGATGCAAAGGAACTTGGACCGTGTCCTACGTAAAATTACCAGACTGCAGCAGGACGTGGCACAAGTAAACCGGAGGGTGCGTGCCATCAAAAAGACCCTGAGGAGGGCCAACTTGTAGGCTTATACTCAGCCATGATTCCCTCCCCTCCCTCCTCTTTCCTGGTTCTTTAACTTAGTGGGGTTTAGGGGGCTCAGTGTTAGGTTACTATAGGCTGTTAGTTTAGTTAGTAGTAGTGGGTGGGGGTGGGGGTGGGGGTTTCATACTTTTTTCAACAGTTTTTTATTATGTGTGTGGCTGGGTGGGTGGTTGACAATGTTGGGGTTTTGGTGTTTAAAAAAATCAAAAATACAAAAAAATATATATTTGTTTAGTATAAGATAGTATGTGTTTAGGTTAGTATCTGTTGTTCTCCATGTGTCCCGTCTTATAAAGGGGGTCGATGTTTAGATCGTTTCGTTAAATGTGATAAGTAAGTTTAGCTTAGATTAGTTAGGGACAGTTGTGGGTAATGTGTAGTTAGAGTAGATTAGGTTAGGTAAGGTATTTCCCCTGGTTTTAGCTTCTGTTTTTACTGTTTAATAAATATCTAGCTAACCCTTTACAGTATGTGTCAAATGCTTGCAGATCAGAGCCTTGCCATGAGTGAACAGTATCTCTTTTGTATTAGCTTTTGTGTCCCATGCTGCAACCATATCCCAACTGAGCTGTTACATTTGCAGCTACACCAAAGCTACTTAGATAAGATTCGGCCATCCTTTTCACCCACCACTCACGGTTACTATGGATCCCAAAGTGTGGTTATTTTGTGATGTATGTTTTCAATGTCACATACTTTGATAACAGATTTGGTATTGGGGACACTGTGTTAAGTCTGCGTGCAGCCTGATGTCCAAGCAAATCCTTTTAAGTTGAGTGGTAGTATGCTCTCATGTAGTATGGTATACATAACTCACACATATAATTTGTTACAAAATTCAGCACGGTTACTTATTTGTATGGAAACTCATACACATCCCTTCATGCTGTTTGGTGTGTGTTAAGTAAAAATTGGGAAAAATGTCACATACGTAAGTTTTGACTTTCAGAAAAAATTGCAGGCACTATTTTCTAGCTTTGACATCCCTTGAGGAGGTGTTATTCTGTACAACACAGCGTTTTGGTGTATAGTTTATATTTTCCTCTGAAATAACATTCAGGGAGGGCAGATGATAGTACAATACAGGCCACTGTGCATAGTTATCAGGCAAGATTCGTTCAGGTCAGGTGTATAGACAATCAGTGATCATTGACCTGAGGTTAACATCGCTGATGGCCATCACAGTTGATGTGTCACATTACACAGAGACAAAGTTGGTGTGTAAGTGCTATTTATTTAAAAGTGCTGTAGTGCTATATGTACATTGTCCTTGATTGAGAGTCCATTAGTGTGACATCTTCCATTGTGATCCTACACAAGTACAAAAGGACATGTCATTTGACATGCTGCGGTGAAGTGTCAGACAGTGCAGAGGGACAGGATTTGCCAATGTATTAGTGAGAGACAATCACAGGGCAGGGTGACAAGATAAACAGTGGTTTGAAGAACAGTGCTTGAGTACAGTTGTTGCAAGACTGGCATGTTACAAAGCACAGGACCTTGGTAATAGGTGGTCATGTGGCTCGGACTAGTGCTACCGGGTACTCTTATGGGTGAAGGTTATCTGTTCCACGTCTTCATCTTCTGATGTGTGTGTAGTCTCCTCTGCCCTTGGTGGTGATGGTTGTAAAGGGGCAACACACAACTCAGTGTTTGAAGATGTGGAGTCAGACATCCCGGTAGCTGCTAACTATGGGGGTCTTAAGGGCAGTACTGCAGCAAGAAGGAGCTGCTGGTCTTAAGAATAGCAGCCACATCACGGTGGTAGGCAGCCAGGTCGGCCCTGAGGGGTTCAATATTGCATTCATGCACACGTTGACAGGATTGTTGTTGTAGGTGTCGGGTCAACTCTATTACAGCTGTGCTGATTTCCTTCAACCTTTTCTCAACTTCCTGCAAGATTGTTGTTCGCCCTTGCATAGCTGCTGCCTGTTCTTCAGTTGACATCATGCACGAACACACCCCCTCTAGGCTGGCTGCCATAATTGGCATCCCCACCCGCACCTCCTTGGCCAGCTCCCTCTGCACTCCAACTACAGTTCGCTCAAAGCTGGTGCCAGGGTCGTCAGAGTCCTCAGCTGTGTTGGAGCTGGCAGGTCATACAATTGGGGTGGTGGGTGGGTCCTCTGTGATGGCTGCTAGTTCGGGGCTCCTCCTTGTGACTGAAGGTGGGGTCTGGAGGGTTCCAAGGACATCTTGGAGGGCCTGCTGGCTGATGTTTGTCAGCTCGTCATCCATGTCATGAGGGTAGACCTGGGCCAGCATATCTGCAGGAGAGCCATCGTCCTCTGCAATGAGAAGCGGTACAATAAATGTGTCTGTGTTGTGAGCTTTGTAATGTGACATGCCTGCCTTCCAATAATTTTCACATTGTGATCTTGGTTCCTGTTCATTGTTCCTGTCTAAAATATGAGCATTCTCCCAGACCTATGCCCCACCTCCATGTCACATATATTGTGGTCAGTTTGTGGACTTGTCAGCATCATATCCTCTAGGTGTTGGTTCAGGCCAAATTGTGAATTGCCACCATCTTGTCCTACTCAACCCTTAGTCTACTTCCATTCTCATGGTGAGGCCTTTCACTGGCTGTGGGTGCTCTGATGGCACTAGCACCACACTTAACAATCTGGACCTGCCCCAGTCTCTGATCTTTCACATCCACCTATATGTAGTTGAGATGTAGCATATAGTATGTATAGCTTTGTTATGGCACAATATGGATGTAAGCATTGGTAATGTGTACTGCAGAAATTGGGGAATGTGTGGTACATTGGATTGCACTGATAGTCATAGCAGTGTTCTATTTCCTCCTCTGACTGTGCAGGTGTATTTTTGTAACCAGTTACATGTGTCCTCCCCCTCAATGCTGTTGTCTGAGCAGTATGACATTTGGGATGTTGCATGGTGTCATTGGAGCTATTGTGACACAAGCACAGGGCGAGCCTGACATATGCAGCATGGGTAGGGCATTAGTGCTGTGTACCTCCTAATGTTAATGACAATGGCTGATGTTTGTAGCAACTTTGGACAATCACATTTGACTGGATTGGAACATTTGTCTTGATTTCAGGGGATTGATAACGTTGTCATCCTGAACCCTCTAATTTGGGTGTGTTTGATCCATGGGGACGTTACTGCCATTAGCTACTTGACCTGCACACACAGCAGAGGTGGTAGTGGCAACTGCTGTCAATGTTACATTCCGCTTGCAGGTATGGCCAGAGGTTGTTAATTGGGCCCTAGTTACTGTAGGGAGAATACTGGCTGATGTGATACGGGCTGCCAGTTTTACGTTGTACCCTGCCCTCCTGGCATGCCTTTACCTTTGCAACATCCTTGGCATGGCAGCATAGCCCCATGCAAAGGTTGTTGCTGTTGTGTAGTAGTGTGCCCCAGGTTTCCTCAGAACGGGCCATGCCCCGTGGCGTGCCCCTTTACCCATTCCACTCCCTGAATATCATGACTTACATGCATTGTGTAGTAGGTATGTCCACCCCCCTGCTTACAGTTAACATTTGTGCAATTTAATTCCTCATGCGACTTACCCTGCATGTGTGTTGTCTCCTGGTAGTCTGCGCTGTCCTGTCCTTGAATCCCTGTGACGATCTCCTCAGGGATGACAGCTACGACCATCTCCTCCATGTGGTCCATGGCCTCCTGCGGTGCTGGACTCCCACCTCCAGTCTGCAGTGCTGGCTTCCTGTTCCTGACCATCTTTTCCTTTGTCCTGCGCTTGCAGTCATGCCAGCGTTTCTTGCACTCGATGACTGTTGTCCGTAATTCTGCCACACTGTTTATCTTGTCAACAATTTGTTGCCATATTGCCTCTCTCCTACTGATTGGCAACTTTGAGATGACAAACAGTTGGTGCTGGTGTTCCGTCACCTCTTTAACCAGAATATCCTGCTCCTCTGCACTGAAGCAACACTTTCTTTTCTTCTTCTCCCTGTCCTGGGTCTTCTGTGGGTCCTCATGGCTGGTTCCTGGTCTGTTGTCATCTTCCTGGGGTCTGGGCAAGCATCTGGGATCCATTTTGTCTCTCCTATGCACATTTTGCAGTGTTTGCGGTGCTTTTTGAGGCAATTGCATCAAAAACGGCGCATATCCAGTTTGCGACGTAGTAAGCCGGCTCACAGTCATTTTCGCTGCGTTAACGTAGTTTTCCTTTACGACGTGAGGCATTGGTTTGAGTAAAATAAAATGTCTCACACCTGTGGTTTGTGCCGCCGTGCGTCAAAGTATAAATTCGACCCCCACACGGCGCAAAGAAATGACGTTAGCCGGCGGTAATATTTTTGACGCAAAACTGCGTCGGCGCAGTTTTGCATCAAAAAGTATAAATATGGGCCTGAAAGCCTCAGACCTATGGATTTTTCTCTTCCTCAGAGTCAGCAGATGACTCTGCTTGATTAGCTTATATTCAGATTGCTTGTATCTACGATGCCACACTAATGAAGATTACAAGACATTCATGATAGACGTAATGGTTGTCGTCGCTTCAGAGGCTTACTCTTATTGGCAGAAACAAAGGTTTTACAGGGATTTTCCTGAACACCTGTTGAGATATTTCCTGAAGTTATGCTAAAAGAGTCCATGGGGTGTGATTATTGGTCTCCTCTTCCTATCCTCTGTGCTCATGTACAATCTATTGGATTGCTAAATGTCTTGTTTTCACCTCAAATGCTAAATAAAGTTGTTTAAAAGAAGATAGAAGGAAGGAAAAGCTCTTACAAATGGACTTTTTGGATATAGGACAGTGTGAGGGCAGTTCCACCAAAGTGTCCCATGTGTAACCCGAAGCCCATTGCATCTGGGAAGCTAAATAACAGTGCTTAAAATTGGGTGCCCCATCCCTTCTTGTTCCAGCAGGATCTTCACATTCGCCAAAACCACTCTACTCCTGTCAGTGTTCCAGATCAAGTCACCAAGCATTGTATTCAAATCCCAGAAAAATAAATTGTGGAAAGTAATAGAGAGAGATTTGAAAAATCATAAGTAGGTGCATATTGCTAACAGCTGTAATGCTTCCAGAATGCTGTTTGAAACCTAAGGTCACCCACTCCTTAGTCAGGTTACCATTTAAAAGATCTTGATTGGAGTGGAAGCTGATCAGTACTCGAGGGCCTTTGATCTGGGTCACTCTGTACATCTCCAGAGTTGCCGCTCCCCACTCTGTTGCATTCCACATATGAGCCCACAGAGCTTCACAAGAAGGTGCATTGTTGTAATCAGAATGGAAGCTCTAACTTCCTAGAACTGCCATCTTGCACATCCAGGCCCCACCCCTTCTCACTTTACCTTTCTTTCATTCACATTCCTAAAATCTAAATGCCACCAGTCGCTCTGTAAGGGACACACTAGCAATTTCCATGTGTACATCTGAGCTTCTGTTAGAAAACTGATCATGGGGATTAGGGGTCATTTAGGCTGAAGCAGACTGATCATGGAGATCAGTGGGCATTTAGGCTGTGTTTTGTGTTGCAGTTGTACCTTCAAATTACAGAAAATGCTGCAGATGGTTGTGTGGCCCTTTCTGTAATATGATTTGTGCAGGTGAAAAATAAAAAATATTCTAGCTTACGCGTCAAGAATTTTCAATTCTATTAAGGACACAGAGGTGAGGATTATGCTTTCTCTTTCTTTACTGTCTCAATACAGCAGCCAATCAACAGAAAACACAAACAAAAAACAACAAAACCTATGATGCTTTGTAACAGGTCACATGTACCAATCACCATCCGAGACCCCCGTCCATAAATAACATGACCTCTAATGTAACTTCCTCTTTCTTTGTCAGAGTCAGATAAACATCAAACATCTGAAACAAAACTTCTTACATATGAACTGTTCCTGCAATCATCAGAACCGGAAGTATGGAAAAACACAAGCGGAGCTCAACAGGAGCCATATCCAGAAGCAACTTGCAAGGATAACGAATCCCATAACATTGTCTTCTCCAAGCACAGAACAGCGACAAACTTCATGTAGCCTTCAGATCAGATCTTAAAATAGCACAAAAAATAATGAAAGGTAATACCTCTCAAAATAAATGAATCAACAATTCTGTAAGCAAATCTAAAATAAAATAAGGGAGGGCAAAATACATAACATAAATAACCATATAATACTGAAAATTCAATACAATTATATATCTGAAAAGAGATCCAAATGTGTGTACATAGGAGGGATAATCCTCGCCTCTGTGTCCTAAATAGAATTGAAAATTCTTGACACATAAGCAAGAACATTTTTTATTCTATTTCAGGACCGGAGGCTCTGATTATGCTTGTTTAAAGCTGTCCAAATACCAAAGTAGCAACATCCACAACAGTTTTGTGATAACATTTAAGAAAAGTAGTTTTGGAAGACCAATCTGCTGCCCTCATAAAGTCCTCTAAACGAGAACCTAAAGCATATTTCTTGGAAGCCATGTTTCCTCTTGCAGAATGAGCTCCAAATTTTTGTGTATCTGCACCTGCTTCATTCATTAACCATTTCTTCCATCTCGATAAAGTAGCTGACGAAACTGGCTTAAATGGTTTCTGGCTTAAATGGTTTCTGTAAGGAGATTAATGATTGACCTCTAGCATCTTGCCTGAATTCATCTGTAACTACCTCATAATCTTTCAAACATTGAACTACACATAATTTTGAATTATCAGGAAACATTTGATAAGTTACTGACCTGCAAGTAGTCTTAGTCCTTCTGCTGATGGTAAAAGTAACACCTTCTGGAGAACAAAGTCTTCCAGCCAAATCCAAAGCTCTGATGTCTGATACCCTTTTACAGGAAATCAGACATAGTTACATAGTCAATTTTGCTGAAATCTGTTTTCGAGAAAGATACCTATTGAAGGACCAAATGTCTAAAAACCTCAATATGATATTCAAATCCCATAAAACAGAGTATCTGGGTTGAGGAGGGTTTAACAAACTGATACCTTTCAATACTTTACAAACCAGGGGGTGTTCCCCTACAGGCTTAGCTTCAATATGTACATATCCAGCCAAGATAGATGATCTGAAATTATTAATCGTTCTGTATGCCAAACCTGAACCCACGAGTTCAGCTACAAAATTCACAATCAACTCGACGTCCAACCCCACGGGATCGATACCCCTTCTGTCACACCAACTACTCCATCTGCGCCAGGCTGATGAGTATCTCTTATGAGTGCCTGTTGCCCAAGCTTGATGGATGAAATTTTCAGCTTGCTGCGAAAGGCTTAGGGAATTCCATCTTGACCTGAAACCATCCAAACCATCACTACGAGTTTCTCTGACATGATCAGTGGATGTTGAAGGCCCTCCGGACTCATCAGAAGATCCTGCCAAGGAGGAATGAGAAGTAGGGGTGCACAAGCTAAATGTAGAGCAATTGGGAACCACGTTTGGGCTCTCCAAGATGGGGTCACCAAGATAATCTCTACTTTCCGTCGTCGTGGAAATCATCAGAAATGGAGGAAAAGCATACCCCCGAAACTGCGTCCAATCCTGAAGAAAGGCATCTGTCGCCAGGGCCAAAGGGTCCGGACGCCAGCTGAAAAAATTTGTTATCTGAGAGTTGAGGTGAGTCGCAAAAAGATCCACCTCGCAAGGGCCCCATTCTCTGATATCTGAAGAAAAATCATTGGATCCATTTTCCAATCGCTGGAATCCCTCAGAAATCTGGAATTCCAGTCTGCTATTGTGTTCTGAACACCCGGAAGATATTCCTCTAAGACAACCAGTCAATGACTGAGGCAGTAATGCCAGAAGTCCTTGGCAATCTCTGCCAGAATCCTGGACTTCGTCCCCCCTAATTTATTGACATATCACACTGCTGCTATATCGTCCATCTTCAACAATATGCCGCAGTCTGTCTTCTGAGGGGATAGACTCTTTATGGCAAAAGAGCCTGCTAGAAGTTCCAAACAATTGATGTGAAGAGTCCGCTCCGAATTCGACGATTGACCCCCTGTCACTAAAGAACCGCATCATCCTCCCCAGCCCCAATGACTGGCATCTGATTCGATCACCACCTCTGGGTAGGAAATAAAAATGGTCCTGCAGTTTCAAGTTTCCATGTGCTGGAGCCACCAATGAATCTCCGACTTTACTTTGTCGATTAACAGAATCAGCTCCAAATAGCTCAGACCCTGTTGCAAGTGTCGGATCTTGAGTCTTAGCAGAGTACAATAGTGAAGGGAGCCGGAAAGATGGCCTGAATAGATGAGGCTAGAAGGCCCACTAACCTGGCAATCTTCCTCAATGATACAGTCAGGCTGATTAATGCAGACCTCAATTTCCTCTTGATGTTGCGAATTTTCTGAGAAAGAAAAATAAGTTGAGAGCAGACTGAGTCAGTCCATCACCTGAGCCGGATTCAACAATGACTTCTGCACATTGATAAGAAAACACAGATCCTGTTGGAGACGAATGGTGCAATTTAAATGAGTCAGGAGAGACTGAATATCCTGAGCCATCAATAAAATGTCATCCAAGTATATGATCAAATGAACTCCCTTGGCACACAGAAATTCCCCCACTGATCTCATCAGCTTTGTGAAGCACCAGTGGGCTGAAGACAGGCCAAAAGGTAGTGCATTGAACTCCAGACAGTGGCCCTTCCACAGGAATTGTAAAAACCTCCTGTGTGGGGGAAAAATGGGAATCGAAAGGTAGGCATCCTTTAGGTCTAGGTGGACCATCTAGTCACCTTCTAATAGAACATCTCTCAACATGTGAATCCCTTCCATTTTGAAGTGTCTGTACAAAATCCAAAAATTTAAGTCTTTTAGATTTAATACCAGGCGATGACCCCCGCCTTTTTTGACTACTACAAAAATGGGGCTGATAAATCTGAACGGGTGAGGAGAGGAAAAACACACTGCCCCTTTGTTGATCAAAGCTTGAACTTCAAAATCTATAAAGATCTGATCTGCAAGGGAAAAAAACATTTGAACAGGGGGTTTCAATTGCTTTGGAATACTGATAAACTCCAAACAAAAACCCCATGACCGTCTGAAGAATCCAAAGATCCCCAGAAATCTTTCTCCAATTGTCCAGAAACAATCCTACTCTGCCCCGAAGAAGTACCTGAGAATGTGGTTTATGCTCACCTAAGTAACTGAATTGCTCCTTGTTGTCCCCTTCGGGTCCTCTACGAAACCTGGAGCATCCTCCTCTGGACTGGGTTGTGTAGAATGTAGAATCAGATTGGTCTCCGTACCAACCTCCTCTCCCTCTGGGGTAGTAGTTCTGAGGACTTGCGAAAGATCCTTGGCTGGACATTCGCCCTCCATAACGAATGGCCCTGAGAAAAATGCCTTGTTTAAACACCTTTTAAATGGACATCTGTGCCCTGTCGAGGGAGGAGAAAGTAGAACAGAACTCAGCCAGTTCATTAATAAAGGAAGAACCAAAAAGTAAGCCATCTACCGAAGGACCCGCCGCAGAAGAGGCTAAATCAATTAGTTTAGGACCAATACACATGAGAATGGACGTTCTGCGTTCAGAAGAAATTGAGCAATTCATATTGCCCAGTTGACAAACGGCTCTTTGAGCCCAACCAATCAGTACATCAGTGTCCACAGAAGTCCCTGATTCCTTGGCAAGGAAAGCCATATCAAGAATCTTTGTTAACGGGCCAGACATTCAAGTAACTTATCTTGGCAGTTACGCCACAACCTATCTAAACTCTTTATTTTTTTTCATGAAGGTGACCATGGTAGGGTCTATTTCTGGAGTGTCAGTAACCTTACCATCTAGATCTGGTCTAGGACATTCACCCCGAAGGCATGATCGTACCTCTTTATCAAAGCTCCTACGAATATTAGATTGAGCATACTTCGCCATTTCTGGGGAAGGAACCCAATTGGATGCTCTGGGGTGAATAATTTCTATAGGGTCAACATTCAGGACCCAGAGAGGAGAAGCTTGCTTGTTAGGTTTCTTACTGGGTCCCGGAGCATCAGAGTCATCAGAATCATCCGAAGAGGAGTTCTTATCTGGAGGATGGAGAAAAAGCAGAATCTTTTTTAGAACTATAGTTGTGTTCATTAGCACGCTTACGTCTACGTTTCTCAAATGCATCAGCATGGACATCCCCTGAAACAGCATCTACTCCCTTATCCATTTTTTTTAATTTTGATTTAGATTTCGATTTAGACCCTTCATTTTGAAGTAGAGGTTCCTGAAGCCAGCCGTGGGTATGGGCGTAATTAAACAATTGGCCAGAAAAGGTCCTAAAGCCCTGACAAGGGCATCATTGACAGACTGTTGCACCCCATTATCAAGGGCCTCCACGAGGTTTACATCCAATTGATTTCCAATCTCTTCAGGATAAATACCTGATTCATGCTCATCCCATTGAGCCATTGTCCTGTATATGTATAAAACAATTCAAGGAAATACAGGATTATATTATAGTGGGGAGTGCAAAAAAACCCTGACAGGCCGGAAAGCCCAATAAAATGTGGAGGGAGCAGCCTGTAAACCAAAATAAAGCACTCTAGGCCAAGCCTCTTTATATTATTACTGCCCACGTTTTTGTACAAACTGGGAGCATAGGGAGCTCAAAGAGGGAACAGAGGGGGGCCTCACGCTCCACGTGATGCAAGCACACGAGCTGATCTCCCAGCGGAATAACTCTGAAAAGATTGACTCGTAACACTCACAGCGTGACACCACGAGGAAGAGGGAAATAAACATAGGGCTACGCGCTAGACGCGTAGACCGCTCCCGCTCTACAAAAAGGGCTATTTATCAGCACAAAGCTGAAAATAACTAAGGGGGTCATTATGAACATGGCGGTAAACACCGCTGTCCGCCGTGACGACGGTGAAGAGAAGACTGCCATTGGCGGTGAACAGAAACCCACCATATAAAGATGCCAAAAACAGAAACCGCCAAAATTTCTGTTTTCACCAGCCACCACCAGGGCCTTGTAGGCGGAAAGGCTGCACATCCCACCCTGCCATTGCCAAGCACACAATTCTCTCCCCCCAAATAATGATGCACAAATCACTGCGGCGGTTAGTGGATGCCGAACGACCATTGGCGGTACAGCCCGCCACGGCCAGCAATAGGACCCAACAGCAAGAAATGTACACATGGGCAAGTTTGAAACCCACACACCTGACACACATTCACAAAACTATAAAACACTCACATATACAACTCAAAATCCTTAGCAACGCCAATAGGATAAGCCAGACTGACAATAGCACACCAGAGACTGAACGCCACAACACACACCATGGTACCCCCTAAGCATCCAGGCTTCACAGAAAGGGAGCTAAGAAAAATGGTGGATGAGATACTGAAGGCTGAGCCACAAATCTTCGGGCACAGGTACAGCACACACCCATCACCAGGAAGATGGAGTTATGGCAGATCATAGTGAACAAGGTCAACGCAGTGGGAAACCATCCACGCCCGAGGGATGACATCCGCAAGAGATGGAACAACCTGCGCGGGAAGGTGAGGTCCATGGCCTCGAGGCACCACATTGTTCTCCAGAAGACTGGTAGAGGACCCCTATCTACACCCCCCGAATACACCGACTGGGAGGAAAAGGTACTGGCCATTTTTCACCCTGAGGGCCTCGCTGGACTCACTGAAGGAATGGACTCAGGTAAGTCATCTACAATTACCCCATATCCACCACACCAGTAATGCATGCACCACCTCACCCCCCCCAACTACCACCAGGATCACACCCCACCCTGGCCTCAATCACCACATCCAGTCACCTTGCATGCCGACAAACACACCAACAGGCCCAATTCCCTCCCCCTGTGCACAGCCACCCACCCCTGCAAGGTATCACAATAGCACTACACCACCTACAATGCACCACCACATCCCATGAAAAATGCAATGGCAACCCTACAAAAGGACCCTGCATGACCCAACAGGGGAATAAACTGCACAAAAGATGCCAGAGCTGTGCACCCTCATCAGAATTAGTCATTGTAACATACATGTCCATTCCCCCCCACAGGCACCACCACCCATGCCACCCTGACGGAAAGGACAAGGACTGCCAGCGCCCCACATGGAGACAGAGGCACCACTCAGGACACTGGAGAGGGAAGTGTGGATACTGAGGAGTACCCTTGTCCGTCACACAGTCCTGGACTGTCACCCTCCAGCAGCCCCACCCAGGATACCACTGACACTCCTACCACCCAGGCAACAACATCTGCACATGCCAATCAACCCCACACCAGTGTATCTAGGCTGCAGACTGGTGGAACACAGGTACAGAGGCCACAGTCTCCACCTACCAACAGGCAGGATGACAATGGCCCCAGTACAAGTGTTACCCCCAGACCTGTGCAGGGGACACAGGCACAGGGAGCTAGGTCCAGTGGGAGTGCATCAGTGGCCCAGGGGGTAGGCCAAAGGATGGATGCTGCAGCCCAGGAAGTGATCTCAGAGGTCCTGGAAGCATACCATCATACCCAAGACAGGATGGGCCAGATCCTGGCCACCCTGGAGCAGAGTCAAAGGCTGCAGATAGCCCAACATCAAGAGACCATGGAGCAGTGGAAACAACTCAATGCCACCATGGTCACTATTGCATGGGTGCTGCAGCACCACAACCCAACCCAGCCGTGAGACCCCCACAAAACAGGAAGCCCCTACCACTGCCCAGGACACTGACCAGCCATCAACATCAGCAGCAGCAAGGTGACTGGTGTCACTGTCCGAGGACACACAGGAGACCAGCCCCCTTACCCATACAGCCCAGAACCAGACACTCAAACGGTCCCTCAGACCCAGGTATCGCACAGGAACACCTGCCAAGAAAAAGGCACCCTCAAAGAAGTGACTTTGACGCAAACTGTAACCCAAGTGTGCCACTGTGCCACCATCCTCCCCGGCCAATAGCAAGCCAACAACTTTCAAGGTACAGATGGACCAATACCCACTGCCACCAATCGTTGAGACCATGTAGCCATTATGGACATCCACCATCAGCCCACTTCCTATCACTGTAAAGTGCACCAATGCATCCTTGACAACTATTAAAACACATGTACATCAATTTCAATGTCCCCTATCATTATGTTGATCCAATTGTAAGTGTGAATGCATTTGCCAGTAAATATAAAAATCATACCTTTATTGCAGGAATGGCACCCCACGCACAACATTGTGTGGAGTGAACAGAAATGTACACCATGTTGGTTATCATGTCACCTGGCACCTGAAATTCATGTGAAAGTGTCAATGGTTACAGACCCCACGCCCCCATAATGAATAAGTCAGACTTACAATATGCAGTGCAGACAACATCATCAGTGAACTGTACCTTATAGTCACTGGAAGTATAGTTGGATCAGTTGGTTCCTGGAGTGAACATCTTCCTCCTCTTAATCATCACCATCACTCTCATTCCCTCTCAGAGGAAGCTGGTCTGGATATACACCACCCTCCTCCTCCAGTAGGGGGATATATTTCCTCACAGCCATGTTGTGCAGCATGCAGCAGGCCACCACTATTCTACACACCTTCTCAGGGCCATAGCACAGGGATCCGACAGAGAGATGGTGGCAATGGAATCTAGCCTTTAGGAGACCTATAGTGCGCTCTATCACCCTCCTAGTTAGTCCATGGGCCTCATTGTAATTCCTCTCAGCATCTGTTCAAGGATTCCTCACTGGTGTCAGGAGCCAATGCTTGTTGTGGTAGCCAGAATCACCTGCAAAAGTGGGTGAAACAGGACTGTAACTAACTACCCTCAGTTGCAGACAGCCTGACTGTCAGCTATGTACAGTAAACGTATCAAACACACTCACCTATGATCCATCCTCTGTCCCCTTGTAGTTGTTCCGTCATGTGTGGCACACTGCTGTTCCTCAGCACAAATTAATCATGGACTGATCCACGGAACATGGCATTTACATGTTAAATGTACTGGTCTGCATTACACACCAACTGTATGTTCATGGAGTGAAAGTTCTTCCTGTTTGTGTACACCTGTTCACTTACTCTTGGGGGGATGAGAGCTATGTGGGTGCCATTGATGGCAGCTATCACATGGGGAATGTTGGCAAAGGCATAAAACTCTGACTTGATGGCAGGTAGTTCAGCACTTTGGGGAAACTTCACATATGTTTGCAGGGCTTGTATGTCAGAACAAGTGCTTCAACCACCCATGCCTGAACAATGAGGTCGGAACAACAACCTCGTTGTTATCACTAATGCCTTTACCACGAATGCCTTAACAACAATTTTTCATTGTAAAGGCATTCCTGGTAAAGGCATTAGGGATCAGCATGCATGGTTTCAGCATGCGTCCCCCCTGGCCCTCCACCCCTAAAAATTACTGCAACCCCCCCCATCCCTACAACCACCCCAACCCCCACCCCCAAAATGACAACAACCCCAACCCCCTCCCCTAAAACCTAAAGCACCCCAATCCCCCACTCCACCCCTAACACCTAAGCCCTGACTCCCCGCCCCTAAACCTTAATCACCCGAGCCCCCCACCCCACCCTAAAAACTAAAAATACCCCTGACTCCCCACCACGCCCCTAAAACTTAAAGCACCCAAATCCTCCCACCCCTAAAACCTAAACCCTGACCCTCCTCCCCTGCCCGTAAACCTTACTCACCTGAGCCCCCACCCCACCCCCAAAAAAACAGCCCCAGTCCCAGCCCAACTTACCTCCTCTTTGATTGCGTAGACTCCCTTCTCCTGTGCCTCAACCACGCATGTACGTGGTTCACACATGCGTGGTTAAAGCCCTGAACAAGGAAGTCGTGGACAACAAAAGCATTGTTTTGCTTTCGTTTTCCATGACTTTGTGGTTCAGGACTCGTTGTTCAGGATGCTTCCCGTCTGCAGGTGTTGTACAAATGCATCTAGAAATCTGGACAGCATAAGCCAAAATCATTGGTTGTGAAAACCCTGCACCCATTCCCACTGTCACCTGAAAAGAGCCTGTGGCCAGGAAATGGAGTACAGAGAGCACCTGCACTTCAGTAGGGATGGCATGCTGATTCCGATTTGCTGGTCTCAGTACAGGATCCAGTAATGCACAAAGTTCATGGATAGTAGCACGACGTTCCACCATGGTCTCCAAATCAACAAGAGGTCTGTACACAGATGGGGCCCTCCCTCACCACATAGGTCTATACCTGGGAGGAGTAGAGAACACATGTGAGGGAAACAAATTCATTTGCACAACCTGTTGTGTATTAAACACTGGAGTCCAATAAGTAGGTTACACATAAACAGTGTAGGATGTACAACTGGAGTGACATGTCTTATCTGATACGTCTGGACTGTTGTGGTGAGTAAACTGTCATTTGTGCATGCGAATGAGGGCTGGGGTCCATAGGGCCTGCATGGGGCCCATAACCTAAAAATATCTGCGCAGCACTTGCAAAATGGCAGCCCCCTGCCATCCTGATTTGTAGCAGTGGGAGAGACCTCATACCGCTAGCGGTTGTTGCAGTGGCGTAAGGCGGTGTTCACAGCCATGCACCCATATATTAGTTAACATCGATGTCAATGGGGAATATGGGCCTATCATGATCGCAGCCGGTGGTGACGGTGCACACTGCTGTGGAGCGTACGCCATTTCGTCACCCCAGGTTCACTTGACTCCCGGATTCCGTGCATGCAGGTACTCCACTGAGTGTGCTGCTGTGTCCTGACTCTGGTTTCTCAAATGGCACGAGTCACAGGGGAAAGGGCCCTGGCCTTCACCACGGAGGAGCTGGACAAGCTGGTGGACGGGGTCCTAGCCCTGTATGCCAAGTTATATGGGCGACCATAGGTGCAGGTGAGTAGGCGCATGGGGTGCATGGATGTGTGTGATGGTGGTAGATGCCTGCATGCATGTGTGCTCGATTTGTTACTGCACAGACATTGAGTGTTTGACAATAAGTGTGAGTGAGGAGGTGGAATGATGTTATAAAGTGTCAGTCCCACAGGGCATGTATAGCCAGCAGTGTCAAATGGGCATCACCTGACCTCTGTTTTTCTTTTCTGTGTGACCCCTACAGGTCAGTGCCCATCAGAAGAGGGGACTCTGGCAATCCATCGCCACGGAGGTGTAGAACCTGGGGGTCTGCAACCGGCGGAGCACCCACTGCAGGAAGTTGTGGGAGGACCCGCAGCACAGGGCTAGGAAGACCTGCGAGACCCACCTGGGGAAGTCCTCCCAAAGAGGAAGGGGTGCCCGTCGGGCCCTGACCCCCCTAATGCACCGCATTCTGGTGGTGGCATATCAAGACTTGGATGGGTGCTTGAAAGCTGCATAGCAGACACAAGGGGGTGAGTACTGAGACCAATTTATCCCTTCTTGATGGATGTCTGAGGGTGGTGTAGTATGTATGCTGTCTAGTGGCAGGAAGTTTGGCTGGTGTCTTATAGCAATACGGCCATCATGGGCAATTAGATGATAAGCGGCAGGTGTGCAGTTCCTCAGGTCCTTCTGTAATGTGGGAGATGGCTGTATACAGGGGTTGGGGCCACTCATCAGGGGCATAGGCATGACTTTACGTGTAGGTGCTGCATGTTGGTGTATTAGCTGGGTGGGAGTGTGAGTGAACCAAATATGTACTTCCATTCAGGTGTTAATATTTTTCTCTCCTGTTTTGTCTCCCCACCCTTGTACTCTTCTGTTGTCTGTGTACATGAGCATCATCTGGCGAGGGAGCAGTGGCACCTGCGAGTGGGGATGCAGCAGCCACGGTTCCAAGGAGGCAGAGTCTACCGATGCCAAGGGGATCAGTGGGTTGGAGGGTGAGGGGAGTACCACGGGTGAGGCAACTACCACTGGAGGTAGTGACTCTGATACCTCCTCCGATGGGAGCTCCCTGGTGGTGGCAGACCCTAGTGAGCCCACCCATTCTTTGACATCTTCAGCCACCCCCATACAATCACAGCCCTCCAAGTTGCGCCCCACCCAGCTGCCCGTGTCCACTCACCCAGAAGGGTGGGCATCTCCTTCACCCCAGGCACCTCATCCCCGGCCCCAGTCAACCCTGCTGCCCTCACTGAGGAGGCAATTGACTTCCTGAGGACCATCTATGTAGGGCAGACAACTACTGTGAATGTCATCCAGGGCCTTGCACCCCAGATGCAACAATGCAATGCATACCTGGAAGGCCATGTATGGCCTACAGAGATCTTTTCAGGCTCTGGCCTCCTCTTTGATGGCAGCCAGTGTCCCTGGTCTTTCCGTCCCCCCTCCAACCACCTCTACCCCTTCCAGCACCCCACTCCCTTCACACATCCCAAGCACACGTTCAGACAGCCATGCACACACCTCAACACACAAAAAACATACAGAAAAACACAAGCACCACACTTCCCATAACAGGCATACACACGGCCAATGTACAAAGGCACACACAACAACATCCACTTCCCCCAGTGTGTCCATCTTTCCTGAATCCATGTCTGTCACCTCTACATGCACACTCACAAGCACTGCACCCTCAGTCACTACTGCTGCCCCATTCTTGCAGTCACCCCAACAACAGATATCCAGTCATACACCCCAGACACCACACCTGCACTCACCACAACGACTTTGTGTAACACTTGCAGCACAATCAACAAACTTGCAGACACCCAGACAACATCCATTTACACTGGCAGCCTGTCTTGTCCCACTGTGTCCACCACCCCCTCCTCCCATTACACTCTGACGTCCCCAGACACCTAACCATCACTCATCCACCACAACTCAGCACACTGTACAGGCACCTGCATCCACGTCACGCACACCTACACCTCTTACAACCACTCCCTCTACCTCCACTCCCACACCTTCCTCCAGGTCCAACCTGACTGCCCCTTAAAATCTCTTCCTGTCCCGTGTAGACCTTTTTGAACCCACTGGCCCACCCTGTCTCGTCCCTAAACATGCACACCTCCTTGTCCTGTCCACTCCTTCCACGTCTGATTCCGCCCCTGTCTGCCCTTCCCATTCCATTGCCCCTTCCCCAGTGAGCAAGAGGCCCCGTGCTGGCCCTGTCCATCTGCCACCCACCGGTCCAAGCCTGCTCCCCCACCTTCCAAGGCTAAAACCAAACCCCCTGCACCCCCCAAACAGATGCCCCTCCCAGACATAAGTCCCCACCCCTGCCACCCCCTGCCCCTGTTCCATGAGGTGCCTGGCTGCCCCATTGATGTCCCTTTATGGTGGAGTACCAGGTGCACATGTAGGAGTCAAGTTCGGGCCATTTGGGCCCATCAGCCTTTTCATTTGAACTGGCCAATGGCCTCATTTGGACAATCTGTTGTTACAGGAGCTGTAATAAAGTTTGTGTGCCCCATGTTGGTGCTGGCACACTAAGGATACGTGGTTTTTCGTTCCATTGTGGGGGGATGTTGTGCACATGTGTGTACTTTGGGAAGATTGTCTTGGCCTTGTGTCGGGTAAGTACCTCTTGATCAGGTGTGTATGGCTTGTGATGTTGTGAGGGGTTGTGGGTGCGTTGCGGGGTAGGTAGAGTGGGTGGTTATGTAACTGTGCCCTTTCTTCCCTTGTTTAGTAGGCTGCGGTACTTACCGTTGTCGTCTTCATCAGCGGTCACTGTCGCGGAGGTATATGGCAAGGAGCATCACTGGCATAATTTCCAAATCTCTCTCCATGTCTGCTTCGGCGTGTTCTCTGTGCCTCCAACGAGTGTTTCCTTTTATTTGGTTCGTCGCCACCTGGCATTGAGTGGCGGTGGTTCCCGCCCCGGAACTAACGGACGTCTAGTGCTTCATTATTTGTTAGCTAGGTAGGACCTTTCCGTCGGCCTGTGGGCGGCCTCTTCCGTCGCTGTCGACAATCCTGTGCTGGCGGTGAGTGTTTTTCAGGCTGCCTGATTTTTATGTGCTTCTTTATTTGGCACTCCAGAATGCCACCCCCTGCAGTGTGATCTTTCCTGCCGTGTTCATAATGAGGGCCTAAGTGCGCCAATCGTTGATATAAATAACGATAGGCGAGCAGAATCGCTTCATATTAAAAAGCCTGAAAGAAAAAAGGCATGCACAATTTATTCAAACTGAAAAGCATCAAGTAATATACATTTAAAAGCATCAAGTAATTAAAGTGAGTACTTATCTGCTGCAGAGCAGCAAAGAAAGAGGAACTGACATTAAAGGACATGTTATTTATGGACATGTTATTTATGGACACGGGTCTCGGCTGGTGATTGGTACATGTGACCTGTTACAAAGCATCATGGTTTTTGTTGTTTTTTGTTTTACTGTCTGTTGATTGCCTGCTGTATTGAGACAGTAAAGAAAGAGAAAGCATAATCGGAGCCTCCGGTCCTAAAATAGAATTAGTGTCCACGCAAAGAAAAGTGAGTGTTTCCTCATTTGTATATAAAAAGAACAATAATGGAAAATGTGCTAATCAGTGGTGTAACAAAGCCCCTCTTAGCCCCTGCGCTACTAGGGGACCCCTGAGCGTCAGGGGGCCTCATCAGCACAGTACCCAGGTCTGAGAGCTCCCGAGTTATTCTGGAAGGGGACCTCTCCATGCACTTTACAGGGGGCCCCTCAACTTTTGTTACGCCACTGGTGCCAACTGCAAGTCATTAAGGTGGTGGTACATAATTAAGGCATGCTCCACCTAGAAGCCTTTTGATATCTGTAAATGACAGTGCCTAGCTTGTCTATATGATTTCCTCTATACTTTTTCTACTTCTGGAATGCACTTGCAGTTCCTGTATTAAACAAATTACTTACTACTTCCTCAGTGTGTTCACATTTAAATAATGAATAAATAGAAAAATGATCACTCAAAATTTTTCGAATTAATCATTAACAGTCTGAAAAACAACATTTTGTACCCAACATCCATTGCTTTTTGAAACTGTCACAGATTTACAAGGAAACGTGAGCCTGAGGCAGCGTAAAAAATTAATGCCACCTCAGGGGGTGGCATTACAGTGGCGCAATGAGGAGAATTACTTTTATTTCTCCTTGTTTTTGTTTTTTTCTATGTGTGCTGTAGAACGCGCAAAAGACCATTAATGATTATCTATATGGAGGAAAGTGTCCCTTCCTGCATTTAAACCATCATTAAACAATCACTGAATAATGACGATTTGCTACTTCTATGTCTGCAGCACACATAGGAGTAACAAATCACCGTTATTGATTGTTTATGTGCAGGACGGACAACTTCCTGCACTTGAATAATAATTCCCTGCAATGCAGGCACCTTTGCACTATTGTGCAAGGGTGCCTGCGTCAAGGCTAGGCATCTAAATTTACCACCATTGCTGTATATTCGTAAATACGGCGCATCCCTGCATTTCCGAAGTGATGCAGCGCAGCACTGCCAATTTTGGTGCAGGGCCGCGTTCCACCACTTTCTTGTATATATGCCCCTTGATTTAATGAATACCTGCTGACACTCATCTGACCCTACAAATCCGACCTCAGTTTCAAAATATCTCAATTGTTTTTCCCTCTTCTAAAATTATGTGTGCTAATTTATGGCTGAAACTCCTTTTACGTGTCAATTCACGCATATTAGCATGAGGTGTATACTGCCTGCAAAAATATCCTAGCCAGACTATAGCCTGTCATAACTTATGAAAGTAAATATCTGTATGTTAATTTAGATGTATTATTCTTAACTCCACATATAAGTTGCTTGGCTGCCTATATAGCTTCAAGATATGTGGTACAGTTGCATATAGTAAATGTGTTTATCCACTTATACCTACATATTTTGGTTGTTCATATTCCAGCTAGATATGCTTACAAACAATATTTTGACATGTGACTGCATGAGTTTACAGTTATTAAATCTGCAGAAAATGTTGTTAACACATTTTTCTGTTCACCCTGGCCTGCTTTGCAAAACCTGACCTAGAGATCATGTCTGGTCAGACAGGCAGGAACTTTGTAATAGGGCAGGGGTGCTACCAGCATGGTGGTGGCGCCCTCCTCGCGAGTTTGGTGGTTCCGCATTGAGACCGTCAAACTCGGAATGAGGCATTTAGGCCCTCATTACAACCCTGGCGGTCAGTGATAAAGCAGCGGTAATACCGCCAACAGGCCGGCGGTAAAATAAATTTAATTATGACCACGACGGAAACTGCTCAGACAGACAACCACTTAAAACACTCCGACCGCCATGGTGATAGCAAAAAGCACCACAGCAGTAACCGCCAACAGCAAGGCAGAAGACAATGTCCCACCCACTGTATTAAGACCGGCCTATCTGCCACCTTTTCCAGGGCAGTACAAACGACATCAGAAGCACGGCAAAAACAGAACTCAGAAGTCAAAGGACTCACCTTTGAACACTCAGGGAACAACCACAACACCATGGAGCCCAAGCTGCACATTTTCCCCATGCTCATCTACCTCTTCCTGCATTACGAGCAGCAACGTCGGCGAAGACGACCACGGCGAGTACTGCCGCCTAGAACACAAGGGAGATGGGAGGAAAAAGAGAGTGACACACACACGCAACACCCCCAATCCCACCCCCAACACCATACACACAACCAGATGCAGTAACATTACATATTCATCCCCTATCCGTCAGGAATAATGCAAGGACAAAAAGATTGGAAGAAAGTTAGTGTAATACGATACAATAATATGAATAAATACAAACGTACATACATATTTACAAATGGAGGGACACTGCCCAGTCCTCAATGTCCGTGGGCCACAGGGCTACAACACATAGGCCAAGGCCTCACCTCACTCCTGCAACAACACAGAGAGAACACTGCAGGGGCATCAGGTCAAAAATGCATAGGCACCTCAGGGGGATGGAGAATAGGGGGGCACCTCAGCCAGAAGATGGTACAACGCCACTGGTCCTGGAGGGGGCTACATTCCCTGTGCGATGTCCTGGGGAGTACAAGGCCACAGTCTCTCTAGTGAGTGGTTTTCCCACTGCTAGGTGCTGGGGAGTGCAAGGCCACAGTCTCTCAAGTGGGTGGTTTGCCCACTGCTTGGTCCTGGGGAGTGCAAGGCCACAGTCTCTCAAGTGGGTGGTTTGCCCACTGCTTGGTCCTGGGGAGTGCAAGGCCACAGTCTCTCTAGTGGATGGCTCGTCCACTGGTGCTGTAGGGGGCCTTGTGCCCAGTGTGCTTCATCCTGGGAAGGATAGAGTGAGTGAATGGTCCCTACCACTTCTGGATGGGGCATTATGCCCAGTGTGCTCTATTCTGGGAAGGATGGGGTGATTGGATGGCTTCTTCCACTAGTTCTGGAGGGGGCCTTGTGCCCAGTGTGCTTCATCCTGGGAAGGATAGGGTGAGTGGATGGCTTCTTACACTGGTTCTGGGGGGGGCCTTGTGCCCAGTGTGTTTCATCCTGGGAAGGATGGGGTGAGTGGATGGTTTCTTCCACTGGTTCCAGAGGGGGCATTGTGCCCAGTGTGCTGCATCTTAGGAAGGATGGGGTCAGTGGATGGCTTCTCCACTGGTTCTGGAGGGGGCATTGTGCCCGGTGTGCTTCATCCTGGGAAGGATGGAGTGAGTGGATGGCTTCTTCCACTGATTCTGGAGGGGGTATAGTGCCCTGTGATGCAGATCTTGGGAAGTGCAAGCTCACGGTCTCTCACCTGGGTGTCACACCTACAGGATTTGCAAGGTCCAGGATGCACTACAGCCCATGGAGGCAGGACTACACACTCCCTGCCGGCGGTGATGGCTGCTCAGTGGTGACAGTGGCGGTTCTGATGTCGGGGCTGGCAGTGGTGGGGGGAGGCTCCAGCCCTTCCCCTGCAGCCTCGGACGACTGCCCTCTGGGGCTGCTGCTGCCGGTGGCAGTGCTGGCAGTGGTGGGGGGAGGCTCCAGACCATCCCCTGCGGAATCGGATGGCTCCCACTGGGGCTGCTGCTGGTGGTGCTGCAGGTGTCGGTGCTGGCGGCGGTGCTAGTGGCAGTGCTGGTAGTGGTGGGGGGAGGCTCCAGCCCTTCCCCTGGAGCCTCAAATGACTGCCCACTGGGGATGCTGCTGCTGGTGGCAGTGCTGGCAGTGGTATGGGGGAGGCTCTAGCCCATCCCCTGCAGACTCGGATGGCCCCCACTGGGGCTGCTGCTGATGGTGGCGGTGCAGGTGTCGGTGCTGGCGGCAGTGCTGGTGGCAGTGCTGGCAGTGGTGGGGGGAGGCTCCAGCCCTTCCCATGGATCCTCAGATGACTGCAGACTGGGGCTGCTGCTGCTGGTGGCAGTGCTGGCAGTGGTGGGGGGAGCCTCCAGCCCTTCCCCTGCAGACTCGGATGGCTCCCACTGGGGCTGCTGCTGCTGGTGGCAGTGCAGGTGGCAGTGCTGGCAGTGGTGGTGGGAGGCTCAAGCCCTTCCCCTGGAGCCTCGGATGACTGCCCACTGGGGCTGCTGCTGCTGGTGGCAGTGCTGGCAGTGGTGGTGGGAGGCTCAAGCCCTTCCCCTGGAGCCTCGGATGACTGCCCACTGGGGCTGCTGCTGCGTGTGGCAGTGCTGGCAGTGGTGGGGGGAGGCTCCAGCCCTTCCCCTGCAGCCTTGGATGGCTGCCCACTGCGGCTGCTGCTACTGGCAGTGGTGCTGTTGGCGGTGCTGTTGGCGGTGCTTGTGGTGGTGCTGGCAGTGGTGCTGGTGGCGGGGATGGCAGTGAGGGGGGAGGCTCCAGCCCTTCCCCTGCAGCCTCGGACGGCTGCCCACTGGGGCTGCTTCTGCTGGTGATGGTGCAGGTGTCAATGCTAGTGGCGGTGCTGTTGGCGGTGCTGGTGGCGGTACTGCTGGCGGTGCTGGCAGTGGTGCTGGTGTCCGGGCTGGCAGTGGGGGGGAGGTTTCAACCCATCCCTTGCAGCCTCAGATGGCTGAACCGCCATGGTTGGTGGTGGGGGCCCTGAATGAGTCCCAGCCCCATGCCTCCTGTCCTTCCTGCCTGCTGGTGCTGGCCCCTTGCACTTCCCTTTTGCAGCTGGTGGTGCCTCCTTGCCCTTCCTTGATGCACCTGGTGCATGCACATTTCCAGTACTGCTGGCTGGTTCCGGGGATCCTCTCCCACCTTCAGTAGCTGTCGACACTACTGTGGCCAAGGACTGGGTGGCTGAGGTGCTTGCCTGGGTTCTGACCACCCTGGCCCCATGTGAAGGACTGGGGTAGGGGTAGGGAAGAGGTCAACAGTGGAGAGGGAAAGCTTTTTAGGGACATTGGGGCAGGAAGAGGGTGAAGGTTTGGGAGTGGATGAAGAGGAACTGGTTGTAGGAGGTGTCTACTGTGTTTGGGTGCAGGTGCATGGGCTGGATGCTGTTGTGAGGTGGATGGCTGTTGGGTGTCTGAGTGCTTGCCTTTGAGTACTTTGGGAGGAGGGGGCACAGACACAGAGGGAGAGGACACAGGGGACGTGTGCATGGATGTGGGGGTAGTGACTGCCAGTGAGGGGCGTGTAGTGATAGGCATGCTGGTGGTAGTGGATGAGGATGTAGTGCTTGCAGATATGAGTGTAAACACTACTGGGAGGGAGGTGGATGAGGAGGAGGAGGGGGACACAGTGAAGGCAGCGGATGTTGGTATGTCTGCATCTGGATGGTGTTTGTGTGAGTGCCTGTGGGATGATGTGTGGTGCTTGTGTTTGCCTGAACCACTCCTGTGTGTTGTCCTGGGTGCATGCTGGTCTGCCTTTGTGCTTGGAATAGGTTGGGGTTGATGGGAATGGGACTGGGTAGAGGAAGTTGGAGGTGGGAGGCTAGAAACAGGGACAAAGGCTGCCATCAGAGAGGAGGCCAGAGCCTGGATTGTTCTCTGTTGGGCCGCCATGCCAGAGTGAATGCCCTCCAGGAATGCATTTGTTTGTTGCAAATGGGCTGCCAGCCCCTGGATGGCATTCACAATGGTTGACTGCCTAACAGAGATGGATCGCAGGAGGTCAACAGCCTCTTCACTCAGGGCAGCAGGGCTAACTGGGGCAGGGCCTGAGGTGCCTGGGGCGAAGGAGATGCCAACCCTTCTGGGTGAGCGGGCATGGGAAACTCACTGAGAGGCTGCTGGGAGGGTGGTGCTGGTACAGGGGTGGCAGCTGTACCTGTCATTGGGGTGGCCACAGAGGTGTCCGCCACCACCAGGGAGCTTCCATCAGAGGAGGTATCACTGTCCGAACTGTGCCCTCCTGTCCCCGCCGTGGTGCTCCCCTCGCCCTCCGTCCCACTGGTGCCCTTATCGTTGGTGGATTCAGCCTCCTGGGCCCTGTGGGATGCAGCTCCCTCCGTCGTCGGTGCCTCTGCTCCTCTGCCAGATGATGCTAATGCACAGAAGGACAGGGTGACAAAACAAAAGAGGGGGTAGACCAAGGATGCACTGGGTCAGTGGCTGCTCCAACACCACCATTGGCGTACACGACACATACACACAAGGAACAACCCTACGCATTAGGCAATGCACTACCAGCCACAATGCTAGTCACCAGCCCATGGACAGTAATACCTAACACCACTAACAGCATACCATAGACCCACAGACCCCTGCCCAGTAGTGGATGCCTACTAGCTTGGTTGGAGGTGGTTCCCATTATACCCTGCCCAACATGGGACTTACTGTCAGAGTCACCAGATCCTCGGGGTCTGTGCACGTTCCCAACACTTCCACCACAAAACAGCTCCAATACTCTGATTAGATTTGTCACAGAGTCTAAGAGAGTCCAAGTGGGGAAAAGGGGATTAGGAAGGGAACAGCTGGGAAGGAGACCTGTAGGAAGCAAAAAGGTTAAAACACACAACATCAAAGTTACCTCTCATGAAATCAGTACTAGGTTATGACTCTAAGCATCATCATTCTGAAAACATGAACAACCTAAGAATAGACTTAAAATGACTAGGCTTCAAGATGACTGAATACCTGTGAGGGAATCAAGAAAGGTTAAATGAAACTTTCTAATTCAAGTACTTTCTTATGCATGAGCATCAGGAAACAATCTGAATAAGTTCTGAACCATCATATGAATTGTTTATAAGAATACATATCAGGAACACACAACATTCCATCTAGAAAACTCTGACCTTTTTGTTTTCTCTCAAAATGTTGGAACATGAATTGCGCACATTGGAGATTTTTACATAGATACTAAGCACCATAGAAGGATTGTGCACCATGAATAACACAATGTAGATTCAAGGAATAAATCACGCAACTTGTCAACTCGAGTACTACCAAGTAAATACCTTAAGATGGTAGTGTACAATGAATAGCATGAATTAAGCACGAGGAAAGAATCGCACGTCATGCTGATTCGAATGCCACCATGTAACTGCCAAGGAATGGTAGTGCATAATGAATATCATGAATTAAACACGAGGGTAGAATCGCACGTCTTGCCGATTCAAATGCCACAATGTAACTGCCAAGGAATGGTAGTGCACAATGAATAACATGAATTAAACACGAGGGAAGAATTGCGCGTCTTGACGATTCGAATGCCACCATGTAACTGCCAAGGAATGGTAGCGCACAATGAATAACATAAATTAAACACGAGGAAAGAATCGCGCGTCTTGCCGATTCGAATGCCACCATGTAACTGCCAAGGAATGGTAGCGCACAATGAATATCAAGGGTTAAATCACTAGAAAGCGAATCGCGCGTCTTGCCGATTCGAATGCCACCATGTAAATGCCAAGGAATGGTAGCGCACAATGAATATCAAGGGTTAAATCACTAGAAAGCGAATCGCGCATCTTGCCGATTCGAATGCCACCATGTAAATGCCTAGGAATGGTAGCGCACAATGAATAACATGAATTAAACAAGGAAAAAGAATTGCACGTCTTGCCGATTCTAATAACAGCATGCAAATGCCATGAAACATCCAAGCGCACATTCACACACGCAAGAGTTATTGTTTGTCATGTAAGAATAAGGCCCAAGAATTTGAGCGTACTCGATAATGGGGTCGGGTGCCCAGCCCAACCTCCGTCTTACCGCCCTGCTTAAGAATCACCAATGTAGTATGAAGGGCAGAGGCCTGGAAGATCAAAGTAGGCCACCGGAACAGGAGCTCAGGAAGTTGCTGCTGCTCTGCACCGGGACCTCTGAATAGTGAGCACGTGGAGCTGGGCTGGCTCCCTTTAATAGAGTCTTGGCCCAGCCCACAACCACACCCAGGCATGCTGCAGGGAAAACTTCTAGAAGGCCCTGGAAAGTGACCACACCCTGACACACTCTGAAAGCCTGCAGCAATACATTGCAAATGAACAGTATTTATAAGCACCTTAAAAATAAGTCTTCAGGATTGAACTCTGCAATGCAAAAGGTTAAACAACAACATATCAGCATAATGCATAAATTACGTTGTCTTGAGAGTGCTGGGTTTTTGCATTCTAGTCGCATGTAGAGTGCGCACTGCCTTGGTGTTGACACTTACCCTGCATTGCCTGGCCTGGCCTAGGGACACCCACAGGCCCACATTCCCTACCCGGAGACCACCCCACCACACGTAAGTAGTATATTTGGAAACTGTACTCACCCCTTTGTGGCTGCTGTGATGCCCTCAAGCACCCATCCAGCTCCGGATAGGCCACCACCAGTATGCGGGCCATCAGGGGGTCAGGGTTTGTCGGGCACCCCTTCCTCGTTGGGAGGCCATCAATAGCTGGGCATCCGCTATCTTCCTTGCCTAGCGTCTCAGGTCCCCCCACTGTTTCTGACATTGGGTGTTCCACCTGCCATAGACCCCCAGGATCCGCACGTCCTTGCCGATGGCACGCCATATACCCTTTTTCTGATGGGTGCTGACCTGCAGAAAAATACACATAGAAAAAAGGTATCAGTCAGACCGTCCGGCCTGTTACACTCATGTCCCACCTTAGCCCTCCCATCCCCTTACGCACAGACATTGCCCACCATACATGCAGGACGCTGCCCAGGACCTTTCCACCAACGCCCCCTTACATGAGGCCCTCACACACAGCACTCCATGTCCCATGCATCGTGCTCACAGTGTACCCACCTGTTGGTCTGGAGGCCCATACAGCATTCGGAACTGGTAGGACCCCATCCACCAGTCTCTCCCACTCTGCAGCGGGTAAGGCCGGGGCCCTTTCCCCAGTGACACGAGCCATAGTTGGCCCAGACACAGGTCACAGCAGCAATTGCAGTGTAGGTCCTCTCCTGTTGAAGGTCAGTTAGCAAGTGGGTGTACAGATTGAAAATGACGGTCACATCCACGGTGGTGCGTACCATCACCGCCGGCGTACATCACCATTATCAACTGTAACCCATAGGGCCCAATGAGATCCAATGAGGAGTTGCACAGCGGTTTTCGACCGCCTCCCGCAACGGCGCACAGCTTCAGAGGAATTACCTCACTTCCACATGTCACTCCATACAGGACAGGCAGACACCATTTCAAGGGGGAGGGCAGGCCAGGGCACCTAACTGCGTCACAGTACACATATGCACCATTTGTGCCTATATGACTATCTTGTGTTACAGCCAAAACATGCAATGCAGTGTAGTGTTTTGAAATATGGGATACTGACCAGCTTCTCACCGTTTGCCCCCTAGATTGCAACCGCTGCAGATGAATCGGAGATGGAGACATCCCCCATGTACAGGCCCTGGTGGACTTGGCAACAATGGAGGACAGGCACATTATCCTCACCTATAGACTGGACAGGGCCACAATCGCAGAGCTGTGTGCCCAATTGGAACGTGACCTGACATCTGCTATCCGTCAGTCCACCGGGATCCCCCCTCTTGTGCAAGTCCTATCTCTGCTCCATTTCCTGGCAAGTGGCTCCTTCCAAGTGACCGTGGGCTTGGCAGCAGGAATGTCTCAGCCAATATTCTCAATAGTGCTGACCTGAATGTTGTCTGCCCTGATTAAACATATGCGCAGATACATCGTTTTCCTCCAGGTGGAGGATTTGGCCACAGTGAAAGCTGATTTCTATGCAATGGGACATATCCCCAACATTATTGGGGCTATTGATGGTACACATATTGCATTTGTACCCCCCCCCGGAGAAATGAACAGGTGTTCAGAAATCGAAAGAGCTTTCAATCCATGAATGTGCAGATAGTGTGCCTGGCGGACCATTACATCTCCCATGTCAATGCAAAGTATTCTGGGTCTGTACATGATGCCTTTATCCTGAGGAAGAGCAGCATCCCATATGTGATGTCAACTCCAGAGGCACAGGGTGTGGCTAATAGGTGAGCCCCGGTTCCCACCCAGTGGATGTTGGTGAATGGGCATAGTGTGGGCCCTAAGGGTTAGTGTGTGTCTAACAGTTATCCCTCAATATTTTCAGGTGACTCTGGTTACCCCAACCTCTCATGGCTACTGACCCCTGTGAGAAATCCCAGGACAAGGGCAGAGGAACGTTACAATGAGGCACATGGGTGAACAAGATGAATAATGGGAAGGACATTCAGCCTCCTGAAGGCCAGGTTGCGTTGCCTCCATCTAACAGGTGGGTCCCTGTACTACTCACACAAGAAGGTGTGCCAGATCATTGTGGCATGCTGTATGTTGCACAACCTTGCCTTACGTCGCCAGGTGCCTTTTCTGCAGGAGGATGAGTCTGGAGATGGGCATGTGGCAGCAGTGGACCCTGTTATCAGTGAAGATGAGGAGGCAGAGGATGTGGACAACAGAAGTGCTATTATAAGACAGTACTTCCAATGACACACAGGTAAGACACTGTAATTACACTTTACATTGACAGTTTTGTATTTGACATTGTCACTGGCAGGCTAATTTTCCAACTTCTATGGCTACTTACTGTATCCTATGGCATCTCTATTTTCAGATATTTGTGTCCCACTATCGCTCCTGGTGTGTTGACTGTAGCCAACTACAGGTCAATCCTATATATACAATACTGTACAGTTATATTGCAGTGTTTAAAGCTTGTTAAACGAATACATGGTTAAATGATTTGACAGACTCCATACATGTATTTTTTCAAATGGTGTTTATTTAAGTGCTAATTATTAGAGGGGGGTGTGCAATGGGCTGGGTTGATGATGTAGGAAAGTCCAGGATAGAGTCCTGTCTATTTGTAGCACAGGTGCATTATCCAAGGGGGCATGGGAAGGGGAGCATTGGCAGTTCAAAGTGGACAGGGTGACAGAGTTGGACACAAGGGTGACATTCAGGAGACTCTTATTTTCTGGCGGTGGTCTTGGCAATGTTCTCTGGCTTCTGCCTGGATCGCAGGGACTGTTTGTGTGATGGTTCTCCTTCTGCGGGGGGGGTGCTGGTGGCCTATTGTTCCTGTGGCGAGCCTCCTGTCCACTAGCGGCAGCAAAGGTGGAAGGCTGTTCATTGGTTTGGCTAGTGTCAGGGGCCCGGTAGTGTGCCACTGCCTCCCTCATGGTGTTGGCCATGTCATCCAGCATCCCTGCAATGGTGACCAGGGTGGTGTTTATGTCCTTCAAGTCCTCCCTGATCCCCAGGTACTGTCCCTCCTGCATCCACTGGGTCTTCTGCAACTTGTCCAGTATCTGGCCCATCGTCTCCTAGGAATGGTGGTATGCTCCCAGGATGTTGGTAAGTGCCTCCTGGAGAGTCGGTTCCCTGGGCCAGTCCTACGCCTGTCACACAGCAGTCCTCCCAGTTTCCCTGTTGTCCTGTACATCTGTCCCCTGAACCGCATGCCCACCGCCACGGACCCCAGGTCCCTGATTCGTCCTGTGTTTGTGGGGTGGCCTGGGGTCCCTGTAGTGGTTGGTACACTGCTGATTGGCGTGTCCTGGGGACAGAGGTATGGGCCCGCTGGGTGGGTACTGTGGTGGTGTTTCCTGAGGGAGGAGGCTCTGTGATGGTGTGGGACTGTGCCTAGGTAACCGACTGTCCGTAGGTCCCCGATGGGCCAGGTTGGTCATCCAGATCCAGGCATCCAGAGCTGCTGTCATCACTGTGGGCCTCTTCTGGGGGTGGTCTGGAGGTTGCTGGCACCTCCTCTCTGGTGACGTTGGATGGGGGACCTGTGGGGATGTAAATACAGTGTTATTGTTTCTGTGTGTGTCATCTTGTGCACGGGTGTGTTGCCCTGTATGGTTGTTATTGCCCTGGCAGCTTTGCCTTGTGTTAGTAGTGATTATGTGGGCTAGGTGATTCTCTCTAATGTGCATGCTTTAGTGATCGGTGTCCATGCAGGTTTTTGTGTGGTGTCCATGCATTGGTGTTACATGCAGGGCTTGGTTTTGGGATAACTGGGTTGTGATGGTGGGGTATGTGGGAGGTAGTAAAGTGATGGGAGTGAGGGTAGGGGTGGGGATTTGTGATGGCATGCAGGTGGGGGCGTGATAGTAATAGAAATTTGATTTAGCAGACTGCAGTCTTCCTCCTACTCATGCCAGGCCCTCAGGATGCATAATCACCAAGACTTGCTCCTCTCATGTTGTTAGTTGTGGGGGCGGAGGTGGAGGTCCACCGCCAGTCTTTTGTACAGCTATTTGGTGTCTTGCTGCTGTGGAACATACAGCTTTGACCCTGTCCACGATTCTCCGCCATAGCTCCATCTTCCTTGCAATGGACGTCTGCTACACCTGTGATCCGAATAGCTGTGGCTCTACCCAAATGATTTTCTTCCACCATGACCCTTAGCTCCTCCTCAGAGAACCTGGGGTGTCATTGCGGTGCCATGGGTGTAGTGTGAGTGGTGTGGGTGAGGGTGTGTGGGGTGCTGTGTTGGGGTGTGTGATGTGGGGTGCATGGATTGTGTATAGGTGATGGTGGTGTGTGTCTGTGGTTTTGTCTGTGGTCTCACTATCTCTCTTGTGGTACTTGTTTTTAGTTGTAAAGGGTTGTGGGTAATGTGGGTGTGTGTTTAATAGTGGTGTGGGTGTGGTGTGTGTATGTGTGTCAGGTGTGTGTAGTTTGAATTGTCCAATGTGGTGTTGTTTTGTATGTGTGTGTATATTTTGAGCGCAGCACTATGTACCACCAATGATTTAACGCCATTGAATGTCCGCCGTAGTGATTTGTTGGGTCATAATGCTGTGGGCGTAGTTCTGTTGGCATAACAGTGTGGGTTTTGGTACCTCCAATTTATCACTGACCTTTGGGCTGGCGGACCTGTGTATGTGGCTGAATAGTGACGGATTGCTATGTGTGGGTCATAATATGTGTGGTGGTAATCCGCTGTGGCTGCAGTATGTTGGCGGCAGTCAGCATGGAGGTAAGTGGAATTTACCGCCACGGTCATAATGAGGGCCTTAGTCTTTTAAAGGCTACTTAGCTCAAGCATGCCAA
The DNA here is from genome assembly GCF_031143425.1 of Pleurodeles waltl. Taxonomy (NCBI): domain Eukaryota; kingdom Metazoa; phylum Chordata; class Amphibia; order Caudata; family Salamandridae; genus Pleurodeles; species Pleurodeles waltl. The sequence goes on from NC_090450.1 coordinate 469,033,070, forward strand.
CCATCATCATTATGATGGCTTATTGTTATTTCAAAACAAATGCATCACCGGCTGTGTAAGGATCTACATGGATGTGAAGTCAACAGGTAAACATTTAAAACGTTTGCTTAATATGGAATAATGTAGTTAAATGTGGATGTTTTTCATGTGATTCACCCTATTGGCTGGTGTACGATGAATTCAAGTTCGAAAATATTCTCACCCTCCATTGCTATTTTAATCTTTCACCCATATTGGGTAAGAGGTGTTTGACTATTCAAGTATGGATATTAAGATCACGCAGCTACATATATTTTTCATCTTTACCATTTATCTTCCCCAGTCGTGAAATGGCTAGAGCAATCTGGGGAATCACTTAATATTAGTCAATTTACTAAAGCAGCCCTTCCTGCACGTATTTTCTAACAATACCTAAAAGCTCCCACATAACCAGAGGGACATTTTATCCTGGCCTAAAACTGATGTCATTTTGTTTTAAACATTTTAATGAGCATGACTCCTTAATTTTCCCATCTTAAAAATACATTAGGAAAATGGTCCTACTGAAAATGTTTTTTTTCACAATACTTTACATTAATCGCCTGCTAAATTACTTTAGCTTTGCAATACTTAATCACTTTTTTTATTGTCAATTCAGTAAAGACTTTTAGCCTTCATTAATTAGTTATCTGCCATTATTTTGTATTTTCCCCATATTCCCAGTACACTAATAAATGCATCACTTATGTCTTGGGGTACAAGTGAACCCTAACCAAGTATTCAAATCGCATTAAAGCACCTCTTCCATACATTGATTTACAATAAGCCAAATGCACCTAGGCCCACCAGCAAAATCAGCTGAAATATGAAACCTGACAGTGAACATAGACTCAGGTCCCTCCCGTTTTTCCAAGTTAAACCAAGTTGTAATTGTGGCTTTCTTTGCCATGTGACTGCCTTAGATGCATCTTCCTTCATCTACACATTCGACAGAATCTACAGTTCACCGTGATCCTTGTCATGTGTCATCTAAGTTAGATAAACAGACATTACCTAGGAACCACAGTCTTAGAAAAGGAATCCAAAATAAAGAAGCAAGAAAACTTTCACTCCTTTATCTAGTGCATCAACATCTCACCAACCTGTAAGTGCATCATATGCCACCCACGGCAAGGCAATATACCTTAAAGGCTTCTTGCACACCCATGGGACATCCTCCTCAAGGGCCAATCTTTCATCCAAGTAAACTGCAAAGATCTCACAGGGCAGAACCATCGCTCTGGATGGGTACTTCGGCTGAGTACCTACCCTTACAGAAAAAATGCTTTTGTGAGACATGCCTATGCTTTTAGGCAGTAAAACTATGGAGGTCACTCCCAACAAGGACACCAAACTTCAAGACCACCTCAAATTGAGGAAATCAGTAAAAGCATGTTGTTTTCAAAACTGGATAAAGACTGTCATTAATCACAAGGAAGGGTCGTTTACCATCATAAAGTTTCAATAATGTCTTAAAACTAATAAGCACACACATTTTAGACTGGATCCAAATCTCCTATAAGGAAATTAGCAGATGTGCATTTATCTCTCACTAGGTCTTGCCCCACTCCAAGCATAAGGGTAATCCACCAAAATATTGTTAAAAAAATATTGTGGGACACAGATAATATGTCAAATTTTGTGAGGCAAAAAGTATCATGGACAGAATATGAAAGGTAGGAAGATGTTTTTCTAATTTTTTATATTTTTTTCATAGTTGTACCTATTGACACTTTTAATTATCTAGTTGTTTTTATTAGTTTTTGTGTTAAGTTTTTAATATTTTAATGTTACTTTATGTTTAATTATTTTAGTGTTTTTTTTATTTTGTAATATGTTTTAAAGTTTTCATGTTTTTTAGGTCATTATTTTGTTGGTGTTAAGTTTGTAGAGTGGGACTTTCTTTAAATATTTATTTTTTATAATTCTTTTATCATTTTTAATTGGTTAATTGTGTTATTTTGTAGGTATTTAATATATATTCTAAAGGAATTGTAATACATTTCAATTGTTAATTAGTTAATAAGATAACTGCTTATGTTAACTGCTTACCTGTTTTAATAATTTTGGTTATTAATTGATTATTTCTACATTTTTGTTGTCACTATTTTTGACTTCGCATATAAACTATGTAAAGTCAATATTTGTTTCATACAAGCATGCATAACCACAGATGCACATTTGTTGCCTCTTCCAATAATACACAATACTAAAACACATCCATACGAAGACCACAAGACATTGCCACACCTAGCCAACCAACCATTACAAGTTTTGTAACCCTAAGTATTTTGTCTGTCACTCGTTTTTGCTTGACTAAACTGAGGCGCAACAACATACAACAGGATAAGAGCACAACTCCAATCATCACGCATAGCACTATGAGCCCCAATTATGAGGCCTGTGGCATATGGTGGTGCAGCAAGTGCCTTGCTGCTCCACCCTGCGCCACCTTGAAAGGGTAGAAATGCACCATATCTACAAGATAAGGAGCATTTCTGTCCTCTCCCCCTGTGGTGGTGCACAAATTTATGCCTAGCGCCAAAGCAGGCACCCTTGCACCATGGTGCAAGGATGCCTCCATTGCGGAGATGATTGCTTTTGTGCAGGAAGGGACACCTTCCTGCACAAAAACAATCACAAGAGGTGTTTTCCTCTTTCTCTGTGTTCTGTGGAAAGCAGCACACATTGAAAGAGGATAAACTGGGAAAAAAATATATATCTCCCTGTTGCGTCATTCTTATGTCACCCCTGAGGTGACATAGGAATCTGACACATTCCCAGACTTATAATTCTGGAAATGCATCAGATTCCTTTGGGTTCCACGGGTGTTGCGTGGGAACACCCCAAGAAACACCCATGGAACACCCTTTTCACGCAGTGTTATGCATGAATGGGGTCGATATTTACAAGGCCATAAAAAGCCACACAAGATAGCTTTGCATGGCCTTGTAAATATGGGCTGGCACACTGCGCCATCAGAGCGTCAAAAAAATAACCGTCTGGTTGCACAGTGTGCCATTGGGCCTCGAAAATGAAGCCCTACATCACACACAGGCCACACTGTGAACCAGCACCCGCACAGGGAAGTACTCTAGGCACAGTGTGCCTTACCCACATGTAAGGCACTCTGGAGTCTCACAGGGGCATGCAGCACTAAATAAATGTTACTAAAGTACAATGTGGGGCCTCAGTAAAAGGGAAGTTACGAAGTTACAAAACCAAGTGTGCCTGCATTACTTACCAAAACAGCACCATTCCTGGGTCAAACGGCATATGAGTTCTTACATTTTGAGTGTTATCCGAGCAGATCCAGATCTCATCCCACAGCTTTCCTTTAATATCACTTACACACGTCTGTTTGGACAACTCATGAAATTGATAAAACGTGCCCTGCATTTATTTATTTTGTGCTGACGGTTTAATTAAGTTGCACACTCAAAATTAAAGCCAAGGAAAAATCATCCAATACATAACAAAAGACTTTAAAAAGTCAAATATTCATAACAAATACCAGTTGACCCCTCGCTTGAACTGATTCGCAGCATCAAAGGTTTCACACAACTGACTGAATTAAAAAAAAAGAGCCACTTTTGTCATTTAGCACGTTTCTCCGCATTTACCTATCATATCAAACAAGATATGGGGCCGTGTTGAAAGAACCATGATCCCCATAAACTGAAACACAAAGATTAAACCTCGGTTTCGCCAACCCTGGACTGCAACACGACTATGGGCATTATTAGGCATAGCATGGTGCAAGGGTTCAAAATTACCCTGTGTTGAAATCACTGATTCCTACCAGTAAACCCTGAACCACGCGATACTGAGTTTCCCAGTTGGGACATACCGGGTCCAAATTTGTCGGGCCTCTTCAGCATAAATCCGTCTTCTATGTTTAACCTTCAGACACGAATCCCGTCTACCCCTGTAACTTGCAATTTAGCTCACCTGCGCCCTAACGAACAGCTAAGCAGGTGCAATGAGAATGCGGAAAATGGGCCCCTGAGGACCGGACATGGCCGATCTGTCAATATAATTGGCACATTCTCAATCACACCACAGCTCAAGAAGTGACAAGCAAGACCATGCAATTAACCAGCATGATTCTTTCTTCACAGTGAGACGGGTCTTAATAAACACGATGTCCACAGGAGGGCCTGAGGCCGGAGCATGGATTTGCTTGCGTCTTGTCCGTAATAACTTCGAAAGGAAAAGCAGCTATATACGGGGACATTTGAGATGGAGGCAATGATATATGGCACTTGCTTAGCAGATAGTCGTAAAGCGAGATTCCTTCTTTTAAGGATACTAACAGCGGTGGCGGAGGACCGTCTCTGTAACTTTTTCCTGCGATGTCAGATTTTCAAAAGCAATATACCATTACATTTGCTGGACTCTTCTGGTTGCGGGGATATATAAGGCTTGTAGGTTCATCATGAACCCTAGGTACCCAGAGCCAATAAATGAGCTGCACCTTGCAATGGGTTTTCATTGTATACCGGGTATACAGCAATTCATTTGGTGAAATATAAAGAGTGAAAAATAGGTATCAAGGAAACCTTTGTATTTCTAAAATGGGCACAAGATAAGGTGTTGAGAAGCAGTGGTTATTTGCACATCTCTGAATTCCGGGGTCCCCATACTAGCCTGTGAATTACAGGGCATTTCTCAAATAGACGTTGTTAGAACTGACAGCCTTAGGGTGGTCACCCCTAACTTGTTGCCTGCCTCCCTCCACTTTTTGGACACTGTTTTTGCTGGTTTTTAGCCTCTGCGCACTTTACCACTGCTAACCAGTGCTAAAGTGCATATGCTCTCTCCCTTTAAAAATGGTAACATTGGATCATACCCAATTGGACGGTTTAATTTACTTATAAGTCCCTAGTACTGTGCACTATTTGTGCCCAGGGCCTTTAGATTAATTGCTACAAGTGGGCCTGCAGCACTGAGTTTGCCACCCACTTAAGTAGCCCCTTAACCTTGTCTCAGGCCTGTCATTACAAGGCCTGAGTGTGCAGTTTCCCTGCCAATTCAACTTGGCATTTAAAAGTACTTGCCAAACCTAAAACTCCCCTTTATCTACATATAAGACTCCCCTAAGGTATGCCCTAGGTAACCCATAGGGCTGGGTACTGTGTGGCAAAAGGCAGGACATGTACCTATGTAGTTTACATGTCCTGGTAGTGTAAAACTCCCAAATTCATTTTTACACTGCTGTGAGGCCTCCTCACTTCATAGGCTAACATTGGGGCTGTCATCATATATTGTTTGAGTGGTAGCTGCTGATCTGAAAGGAGTAGGAAGGTCAGATTTAGCATGTCCAGAATGGTGATATAAAATCCTGCTGACTGGTGAAGTTGGATTTAATATTACTATTTTAGAAATGTCACTTTTAGAAAGTGAGCATTTCTCTGCATTTAAATCTTTCTGTGCCTTATAATCCACGTCTGGCTGGGTTCAGTTGACAGCTCCTTGTGCATTCACTCAGACACACCCCAAACACAGGATACTCAGCCTCACTTGCATACATCTGCATTTTGAGCAGGTCTTCCTGGGCTGGGAGGGTGGAGGGCCTGCTCTCACACAAAGGACTGCCACACCCCCTACTTGGACCCTGGTAGACAGGATTGAACTGAAAGGGGACCTGGTGCACTTCTAAGCCACTCTTAAGTCTCCCCCACTTCAAAGGCACATTTGGGTATATAAACAGGGCCTCTGCCCCTTCCAACTCAGACGCTTCCTGAAGAAGAAACTTGTAACCAGAACCTGCATCCTGCCAAGAAGAACTGCCTGGCTGCCCAAAAGACTCACCTGACTGCTTTCTGTGAAGGACTGCTGCCATGTTGTTGCCCTGCTGCCTTGCTGCTCCCTGGCTGTGGTGAAGAAGTGCTCTCCAAGGGCTTGGATAGAGCTTGCCTCCTGTTCCCTGAAGTCTCAGGACCAACCAGACTTCTCTGTGGACACTGGATTCCTTGTGCTGTGAAAATTTGACGCACAGCTTGCCCTGCGGTGAGAAATTCACTGCACGCCGAACCGGAACGACACAGCCCGACTTCACAAGGAGAAGATCGACGCAGCACCTGCGTTGCAACTGGAACTTCGACGCAAGGCCCACCGGATCGACGCACAGCCGACCTGGGACGATGCAGCCCGACTTCCAGAGGGGAAATCGACGCAGCACCTGCCATGTGGAAGAAATTTCCACGCAACACCCGCTGGAACGACGCAGCGCTTGTGACTCCGCTCCACAAGCTCAGGATTTCACGCACAGACCCCAGGGCGTCTGAAAACCCCACAACCCGAAGAGGATCCACGACCAAGCACCGGAAATCGACGCACAGCCGTCCCTGCATGGGGACTAAATGACGCATCACTGTGTGCGGCCTGAGAAATCGACGCACGCCCCCTTTGTTTCCACGCTTCTCCTCCTCTGCGGCCCATTGCGGAGATTTTTCATGCGAACCAGGTACTTTGTGCTAAAAAGAGACTTTGGGCCTAATTCTAACTTTGGAGGACGGTGTTAAACCGTCCCAAAAGTGGCGGATATACCACCTACCGTATTACGAGTCCATTATATCCTAAGGAACTCGTAATACGGTAGGTGGTATATCCGCCACTTTTGGGACGGTTTAACACCGTCCTCCAAAGTTAGAATCAGGCCCTTTGTTTGCTTTTAGAAGACCTTAGACACTTGATATCACTTTTTAGTGATATCTCTACATTTACTTACTGCATCTTTGATCGTTTTGACCTGCAAATATCCTGATAAATATTATATATTTTTCTAAACACTGGGTGGTGTATTTTTTGTGGGGCTATATTGTGTTATTGTATGCTTTAATGCACAAATACTTTACACATTGCCTTCTAAGTTAAGCCTGACTGCTCCGTGCCAAACTACCAGAGGGTGGGCACAGGATAATTTGGATTGTGTGTGACTCACCCTGACTAGAGTGAGGGTCCTTGCTTGGACAGGGGTGTAACCTGACTGTCAACCAAAGACCCCATTTCTAACAGACGTCTTTCTTACATACTGTTGTACATTTGGAAGGAAAAATATAGAGAAAGACAAGAGGCAATAACACTTGTTCTTCTATTCTGTGTTCCCCTAAGTCTCCCGATATAAATGGTACCTCACTTCCGTGGGTAGGCCTAATGCCCGCAACAGGAAATGCAACATGGACACATCACATTTTTACATTGAAATCTGACGTGTTTTTTGGAAAGTGCCTAGCTGTGGATTTTGGTCTCTAGCTTAGCCGACACATAGGGAAACCTAGCAAACCTATATGTTTTTGAAAAGTAGACACCCAGGGGAATTCTGAATGGGGTGAGTTGTGGGGCACTCACTAGGTTCTGTTACCCAGAATCCCTTGCAAACCTCAAAATGTGGCAAACAAACACTTTTTCCTCACATTTCAGTAATACAAAGTTCTGGAATCTGAGAGGAGCCACAAATTTCCTTCCACCCAGCCTTCCCCCAAGTCTCCTGATATAAATGGTACCTCACTTGTGTGGATTGCCCAGGCGCCTGCAACAGGGAAAGGCCAACAATGTTTAGCGATTTAAGGGATAGCACAGCAAGCTGATAAGCACAATTTTTCCTTTTATACATTTTTAGGCTGACTCTGCCTTGGGGACTGTTAGAAATGGCCATTCTGCAGGGTCACCCCCAAACGTTTTGCCTTCCTCCTTCTCTTTTTCTGACCTAGTTTTTGCTGACTTTAGGACTCTGTGCACTTTACCACTGCTAACCAGTGCGAAAGTGCATATGTTCTCCCTTTAAAACATGGTGACTCTGCAGTGCCTGTTTGTGCAGTTTCGCTGCCACTTCGACGTGGCGTTTAAAAGTACTTGCCAAGCCTTGAACTCCCCTTTTTCTACATATAAGACACCGCTAAAGTAGGCCCTAGGTAGCCCATAGGGCAGGGAGCTATGTAGGTAAAAGGCAGGACATGAAAATGTGTGGTCTTTATGCTCTGGTAGTGTAAAACTCCTAAATTGTTTTTACACTGCTCTGAGGCCTGCCTCCTTCATTGGACAGCATTAGGGCTACCCTCAAATACTGGTTGAGTGGTAGATCCTGATCTTGGTTGGATTTTATATTACTATTTTAGAAATGCTACTTTTAGAAAGTGAACATTTCTCTATACTTAGGCCCTCATTACAACCCTGGTGGTAAATGCCACCTATGGCCGTGCTGACGGCTGCCAACATACCGTGACCGCTGCTGTATTCCGCTACGGGCATTATGCCCCACACTGCAAAATCCACCACTATACAGACACTCACACTAGTCTGCCAGACCAAAGGTCAGTGATAAATTGGCGGTAGCAACACCCACGCCGTTACGGCGACAGAAATACGCCCACAGTATCAGGACCCACGAATCACCGCAGCGGTCTTTCAACTACGGTAAACCATTGGCGGTACACACCACTGCGCTCAAAATACACACACACTTACAAAACTACACCACATTGGACAATTCAAACTACACACACCTGACACACATACACACACCACACCCATACACTCAGACCACTATAAAACACACACCCACATTACCCACATCCCTTTCAAAGGAAAAAAAAGATTGTCAACAGAGAGAGACACAAGCCAGGAGCACCCATTCAATCTGAGCCACAGAACACCATCACCCATACACCATCCATGCACCTCACAGCACTCACCACAACACATCACCCCACACATCACCCCACACATCCTCACACATATCACTCATACCACATCCATGCCACCTCAAAGACACCCCAAGTTTTCAGAGGAGGAGCTAAGGGTCATGGTGGAGGAAATCATCCGGGTAGAGCCACAGCTATTCGGATCACAGGTGCAGCAGAAGTCCACTGCTAGGAAGATGGAGCTGTGGCGGAAAATTGTGGACAGGGTGAATGCCGTGGGACAGCACCCCAGAATAAGGGATGACATCAGGAAGAGGTGAAACGACCTACGGGGGAAGGTGTGTTCCGTGGTTGCAAGACACCAGGTAGCTTTACAGAGGACTGGCGGTGGACCCCCACCTCCTCCCCCACAACTAACAACATGGGAGGAGCAAGTCTTGGCAATAATGCATCCCGAGGGCCTTGCAGGAGTAGTAGGAGGACTGGACTCTGGTAAGTCAAATCTTTACTACTATATCCCCCACCCTACCTGCATGCCATCACAAACTCCTACCCCTACCCTCACACCCATCACTACACCACCTCACATACACCCCACTATCCCAACCCACCAATCCCAAAACCAAGCCCTGCATGTAACACCAATCCATGGACCCCCATCACAGACTTGCATGGACACCCATCACCACAGCATGCCCATTAGAGAGAATCACCTAGGCCACAAAATCACCACGCGCACAAGGCAAAGCTGACAGGGCAATCACAACCATACGGGGAAACACACCCATGCACAAGATGGCACATGTAGATAAAATAACACTGCATTTTCATCCCCACAGGACCCCTACTCAACGTCACCGGAGAGGAGTTGCCAGCAATATCCAATCCCTCCCAGATGCGGCCCCACAGTGATGACAGCAGCTCTGCACACCTGGATCACGATAACCAACCTGGCCCAACAGGGACCTCTGGACAGTCGGTTACCCTACGACAGTCCCAACCCACCATAGAGCCTCCCCCCTCAGGATTCACCAGCACAGCACCCACCCAGCGGGCCCATGCCACTGTCCTTAGGACACGTCAATCAGCAGTGTGTCCACCACTACAGGGACCCCAGGCAACCCCACAAACACAGGACAATCAGGGACCTGGGGTCAGTGGCAGTGGGCACGGTTCAGGGGACAGAGGCACAGGACAACAGGGAAACTGGGAGGACTGCTGTGTAACAGGGGGAGGACAGACCCAGGGAACCGACTCTCCAGGAGGCACTCACCAACATCCTTGGAGCATACCACCATTCCCAGGAGACCATGGGCCGGGTACTGTAAAAGTTGCAGGAGACCCAGCGGCTGCAGGAGGGAAAGTACCTGGGGATCAGGGAGGACCTCAAAAACCTCGACACCATCCCGGCCACCACTGCACGGGTGCTTGCTGGCATGGGCAACACCATGATGGAGGCAGTGGCACAACAACGGCACTAGTGGACAGGAGGCCCCACCACAGGACCAACAGTCCACCACCACCCCACCCCCTGCAAAAGGAGAACCACCCCGCAAATGGTCCCTGCAATCCAGGCAGAAGCCAGAGAACATTGCCAAGACCACCGCCAGGAAATAAGACTCTCTTGATTGTCACCCTTCTGTCCCACTCTGTCACCCTCTCCACCTTGAACTGCCATTGCTCCCCTTCCTCTGCCTCATTGGACAATGCACCTGTGATAGAAAGAGACTGGACTCTAACTGGACATTCCTCCACCATCACCCCTGCCCATTGCATATCCCCCTGAACCTCTTAGCACTTAAATAAACACCCTTGAAACAAATACAAGTCTGGAGTCTGTCAATTGATTGAAATATGTATTAGTTCAACAATCTGTAAACATTGTAATTCATATGTACAGTTATATATATTGGTATGACCTTTAGTGGGCAGAAGTAAACAAACCAGGAGCCAGAGTGGGCCACAGAGATCTGAAAATAGAGATGCCAAAGGGTACAGTAAGTGGCAATAGACATAGGGAAATCAGGCTGCCATGTACAATGTCCAACAGAAAACTGAAATGTAAAGTGAAGTTACAGTGTCTTACCTGTGTGTCACTGGAATTACTGCTGTATTATATTACTTCTGTTTTCCACATCTTCTTCCTCTGCCTCCTCTTCGTCACTGTCCACGGGCTCCACCGCTGCCACAAGACCATCTCCAGGCTCATTCTCCTGCAGAAAAGGCACCTGGAGTCTCAAGGTCAGATTGTGCAACATGCAACATGCAACAATGATCTGGCATACCTTCTTGGATGAGTAGTACAGGGATCCACCTGTCAGATGGAGGCACCGGAACCTGGCCTTCAGGAGGCCAAAGGTTCTTTCAATTATCCTCCTTGTTCGCCCATGTGCCTCATTGTAGCGTTCCTCTGCCCTTGTCCTGGCATTCCTCACTGGGGTCAGTAACCATGAGAGGTTGGAGTAACCAGAGTCACCTGCAAATATCGAAGGATACCTGTTGGACACACACTAACCCTTAGAGACAACCCCATACCCAGACACCAACTTATACTAGGTGAGAACCTTGGGCTCACCTATTAGTCACAACCGGTGCCTCTGGAGTTGGCCCATCATATGGGATGTTGCTATTCCTCAAGATAAATGTGTTATGCAAAGAGACAGGATACTTGGCATTCACATGGGAGATGTACTGGTCTGCCAAACACACCATCTGCACGTTCATAGAGTGATAGCTTTTTTATTCCTGAACACTTGTTCATTTCTTCAGGGAGGTACAAATGCCACATGTGTACCAGCAATGGCACCAATGATGTTGGGGATATGTACCAGGGCATAAAAGTCAGCTTTCACTGTGGCCAAATCCTCCACCTGGGGGAATACGATGTAGCTGCGCATGTGTTTCAACAGGGCAGACAACACTCTGGTCAACACGTTGGAGAACATTGGCTGAGACATCCCTGATGCCATGGCCACTGTTGTCTGGAAGGAACCACTTGCCAGGAAATGGAGCACTGACAGGACCTGCACTAGAGGGGGGATACCTGTGAGCTGGCAGATAGCTGGAAGAAGGTCTGGCTCCAATTGGGCACACAGTTCTTGGATTGTGGCCCGATCAAGTCTGTATGTTAGTATAATGTGTCTGTCCTCCATTGTCGACAGGTCCACCAGGGGTCTGTACACTGGAGGATGTCGCCATCTCATATTCATCCTCAGTGGTTGAAGCCTATGGAGGAAAACGGTGAGCATATGGTCATATTCAAACATCAACTGAAATAATGCTGCATCTTGCTGTGTCAATGTCTGCTGTGAAGCAGTTAGGTGCCATGGCCTTTGACCCCCAGGAAATGGCGGCTGCCTGACCTGTGAGAAGGGACAAGTGGAAATGAGGTAATTCCACTGGCGTTGTGCGCCGTTGCGGTATGCGGTCAACAACTGCCGCGCAACTTCGCGTTGGTTATCATTGGGACGTGTGGGTTCCAGGAGCCAATGGTGATGTACGCCGGCGGTGACGGTATGCACCGCCGTGGACATGACCGCCATTTTCTATCTATTCACTCACTTGCTACCTGACCTTCAATAAGAGAGGACCTACACTGCAAGTGCCGCTGTGATCTGTGTCTGGGAGCAACAATGGCTCATGTGTCTGGGGAAAGGGACCCTGCCTTCACTCCGGAGGAGTTGGAGAAACTGGTGGATGGGGTCCTACCCCAGTACACGTTACTCTACGGTCCTCCAGACAAACAGGTGAGTACACTGTAAGCATGATGCATGGGCCATGAATGTATGGATTGCTGTGTGTGTAAGCCACATGTAGGGGGGGGGCTGAGGCATCCTGGCCAGAGTGCTGCTTGTATGGTGGTCAATGTATGTGTGTCAGGGGATGGGAGGGATCTGGTGGGCCATGAGTGTGACGGTCTGGATGGTTAACTAATTCCCTTTTCTGCTGTATTTTCCATGCACGTCAGCACCCGTCAGAAAAAGGGTATTTGGCATGCCATCTCCAAGGAGGTGCAGATCCTGGGGGTGTTTGACGGGTGGAGCACCCACTGCTGCAAACGGTGGGAGGACCTGCGCCGCTGGGCAAAGAAGACGGCGGAGGCCCAGCTGGGGCTGGCCTCCCAACGAGGAAGGGGTGCCCGTCGTACCCTGACCCCCCTGGTGTTCTACATCCTGGCGGTGGCCTATCCAGAGTTGGATGGGTGCTTGAAGGCTTCACAGCAGGGACAAAGGGGTGAGTACAGATTCAGAATCATGATTGTGTGTGCGTTAAGGTTTACCTGGGTGGGGGATGTGGGCTGTGGGTGCCCCTAGGCCAGGGCAAATATGGCAGGGTAGGTCCCTTGTTGGGCAGGCTCTGAAGCACTCCAACCCCAATAGAATTGTGTTAGTGGGCATCTACTACTGGCAGAGTCCTGTGGGTAGAGTCCTGTGGGTTTCAGGTGTGCAGTTAATGGCGTTAGGCATTGTACCTCATGGGCTGGTGACTATCTTAGTAACTGGTAGTGCATGGCCTAGTGCATAGGGCTGCTCCCTGTATGTTGTGTACGCCAACGGTAGTGCTGTTGCTGGCTTTGACCAAGTGTATCCTCTGTCTCTCTCCCCCTTTTTGTTTTGTCACCCTGTCTTTGCATGCATTAGCAGCAACTGGAGGAGGAGCAGAGGCACCAACGACGGATGGAGCTGCATCCCACGAAGGTGAGGGCGCCAGTGGGACGGAGGGCAAAGGGAGCACCACAACGGGGCACCACAGACAGCGACTCCTCCTCCTATGGAAGCTCCCTGATGGTGGTGGTGGACACCTCTGTGCCCAACCCAACAACAGGTAGAGCCACCACACCCCTACCAGCAGCGCCCTCCCAGCAGCCCTTCAGCATGTTTCCCATGCCTACTCACCCAGAAGGGTGGGCATCTCCTTTGCCGCAGACACCTCAGGCCTTGCCTCAGTCAGCCCTGCTGCCCTCAGTGAGGGGTTATTGACCTCCTGAGATCCCTCACTGTTGGGCAGTCAACCATTCTGAATGCCATCCAGGGTGTCGAGAGGCATTTACAATAAACAAATCCATACCTGGAGGGCATTCACTCTGGCGTGGCGGCCCAACAGATAGCATTTCAGGCTCTGGCCTCTACACTGATAGCAGCCAATATCCCTGTCTCCAGCCTCCCCCTCCAACTTCCTTTACCCAGTCCCAATCCCCTCAACCCCAGCCTCTCCCAAGCACACCTTCAGACCAGCATTCACCCAAATCAACACACAAATGTGGCTCACAGCACCACACTTCATCTCACAGGCACTCACACAAGCACCATCGCCATGCAGACATACCAACATCCACTGCCTCCACTCTGTCCCCCTCCTCCTCGTCATCCACCTACCTCCCAGTAGCGTCTCCACTCACACCTGCATGCACTACATCCTCATCCACTACCTCCATCACCAGCACAGCCATCACAACACACCCCTCACTGGCAGTCACCACCCCCACATCCATGCACACATCCCCTGTGTCCTCGCCCACTGTGTCTGTGACCCCTCCTCCCAAAGTACACAAACGCAAGCACCCACCCACCCAACAGCCATCCACCTCACAACAGCACCCAGCCTATGCACCTGCACCCAAACTCAGCAGACAGACTCCTCCTACAACCACTCCCTCTTCCTCCACTCCCAAACCCTCTCCCTCTTTCCAACCCATTGTCCCTAAGAAGCTTTTCCTGGCAAACATTGACCTCTTCCCTGCCACTACCCCCGTCCTTCCCTTCGAGCCAGGGTGGCCAGAACCCAGCCCAGTACCTCAGCCACCAAGTTGTTATCCTCTGTGGTTCCTGCAGCTATCAGAGGCCCAAAGGGGGCACCCGTCAGCCCAGCCAGTGTGCCACCAACCACTGCCGAGGCCAAAGCCATTCTGCCACCTGGCAAGATGAAGAGGGGGACAGCATCCAGCAAGGGGAAGTAGCCACAACCATCCAGCAAGGTCACCTCAAAGACTCCAGCTGCCAGACCCAAGGCCACACCACCATCTGCCAAGGTGAGGAAGGGGCAGAAAACACCTTGCAAGCCACTTCAGCCGTCTAGGCTGCAGGTGAAGGGCTGGTGGCTACCAGCAAAACCGTCAGGACCGCCACCTGTACCGTGGCCAGCACCACCAGCAGCCCCGCCGCTAGCACCGCGGCAAGCACTGCCACCTGCACCGCCTCAAGCACCACTACTGTCAGCAGCAATAGCCTCAGTGGGCAGCCGTCCGAGGCTGCAGGAGAAGGGCTGGAGCCTCCCTCACCACTGGCACCATCCACACCAGTACCGGCACTACCACCAGTTTGCAGCCGTAGCTGCTGCCCGATGGAGTCTAGCCCTGCCTCCGTGGACTATCATGCGACCTGGTCCCTGCAAATCTCATGCCTCACACACCCAGGTGAGGTACTGTGAACTGCCACACCCCAAGTGTTGCATCACTGGGCACAAAGCCCCCTCCAGAACCAGTGGAGAAATGCATCCACTTACTCTATCCTTATCAGGATGAAGCACACTGGGCACAGAGCCCCCTCCAGAATCAGTGGAGAAAGGCATCCACTCACCCTATCCTTGGCAGGATAAAGCACACTGGGCACAAAGCCCCCTCCAGAACCAGTGGAGAATGGCATCCACTCACCCTATCGTTGGCAGGATGAAGCACACTAGGCACAAAGCCCCCTCCAGGACTAGTGGAAGAAGCCATCCACTTGAGAGACTGTGGCTTTGCACTCCCCAGGACCAAGTGGTGGGCAAACCACCCACTTGAGAGACTGTGGCCTTGCACTCCCCAGGACCAAGTAGTGGGCAAACCACCCACTTGAGAGACTGTGGCTTTGCACTCCCCAGGACCAAGCAGTGGGCAAACCACCCACTTGAGAGACTGTGGCCATGCACTCCCCAGGACCAAGCTGTGGGCAAACCACCCACTTGAGAGACTGTGGCCTTGCACTCCCCAGGACCAAGCAGTGGACAAACCACCCACTTCAGAGACTGTGGCTTTGCACTCCCCAGGACCAAGCAGTGGGCGAACCACCCACTTGAGAGACTGTGGCCTTGCACTCCCAAGACCAAGCAGTAGGCAAACCACCCACTAGAGAGACTGTGGGCATGGAGCCCCCTCAAGGAGCAGTGGCATTATTCCATCTTCCGGCTGAGGTGCCCCCTCTTCCCCGTCCCCCTGAGGTGCCTGTGTGTTTTTGATCTGATGACCCTGCAGTGTTCTCTCCGTATTGAAGCAGGAGTCAAGTGTGGGCTTGGCCTATGAGTTTTGGCCCAGTGGCCTACGGACATTTTGAGTGGAAAATGTACCGCCTTATGTACATATTGTATATTTTTGTAAATACTGTTTTTAAAATTATTACGTATATCTGACCATTTCTAAAATATCACTGATTTGACTCTATTTCTTTTGTCCTTGCGTTTTTCCAGGGGGTTACGGGGTGTAAATATAATGTTGATGCATGTGTTTGTGTGTATGGTGTTGTGGGTGAGGGTAGGGGTGTGGGTGTTGCGTGGTGCATGTGTGTGTCATTCTCTTTTTCCCCCGCCTCCCCTGTGTACTATGTGCAGTACTCACCGTGGTCGTCACTGCCGCCGTTCATACTCCTGGTAGATGAGGAAGTAGACCCGCATGGGGAGGACCTGCAGCTCGGGCTCCATGGCGACTTCATTCTTCGTTGAGTGTCGGGAGGTGAGTGGTTCCCCTTCTGGGTACTGTTTCCGCTGTGCTTTTGATGGCGTTGGTACCACCCCTGAAAAGCTGGCGGATGGGCGGTACATTGACTTCCGCCTGGCTGTTGGCGGTTACTGCCGCGATGTTTGTTGCTACCGCCATGGCGGTCGGAGTGTTAAAGTGGCTGTATGTGCTGGCGGTTTCCGCCGTGGTCGTGATCTCCTTTTTTTTACCGTCGGCCTGTTGGCAGTGTTACAGCCACTTTAACACCGACCACCAGGGTTGTAGTGAAGGCCTTAGTCCTTCTGTGCCTTCCATTCCAAGTTTGGCTAGGTTTAGTTGACAGCTCCCTTGTGCATTCACTCAGACAACCCCAAACACAGAATGCGCAGTTACATTTGCATACATCTGCATATTGAATGGGTCTTCCTGGGCCTTGAGGGTGGAGGCCCTGACATTTACATGTCAAAGGATAGTAGCCTGCCCTCACACAAAGGACTGCCACACCCTCTACTGGGACCCTGGCAGACAGGATGGAATTGAAAGTGGACCTTGTGCACTTCTAAGCCACTCTTTGAAGTCTCCCCCACTTCAAAGACAGATTTGTGTATTTAAGCAGGGTCTCTGACCCTACCAACTCAGACATTTCTGAGGTAGACACTTCTACTTCATCAGACACTTCCTGGAGAAGAAACCCTGAACCAGAACCTGCAACCTGCCAAGAAGAACTGCCTGGCTGCCCTAAGGACTCACCTGGACTGCTTTTCTTAGAAGGACTGCTGCCTTGCTGTTGCCCTGCTGCCTTGCTGCTCTCTGACTGTGAGGAGAAGTGATCTCCAAGTGCTTGTATAGTGCTTGTCTCCTGTTGCCTGAGGTCTCAGTACCAAAAATACTTAATTCCTGCAAAAGAACTCCTTGTGCGGCAGAAATCAATGCACAGCCTGCAAGAAATGACGCACAGCCTGCATCGCAGTGAAAAATTCACAGCACGTCGAACCGGAATGACACAGCCCAACTTCCCGACGAGAAGATCGACGCAGTGCCAGCATGGTCACTGGAACTTCGATGCACTGCCCATTGGATGGACACAAAGCCGACCCGAAATGACGCAGCCTGATTTCCTGCAAGGAATCGACAGAGCTCCTGCCGTGCAACAGAAAATTCCATGCATCGCCCACCGGATTGACGCAGCTCCTGTGACTTTGTCCTGCAAGTACCGGATTTCATCGCATCGTCCCAGGGCATCCAAAAACCCCACAACCCAAAAATGATCCAAGTCTGCATGCCGGAAATCAATGCAAAGCCTTCTATGCGTGTAAAATGAACGATGCATCATCTGTGTGCGGCCAGACAAACGGACGCACACCTCAATGTTTTCCACGCATCTCCTCCCCTACGGTCCCTTGCAGAGAATTTGAACCCAAACTAGGTACTTTTTGCTTGCAAGAGACACTTGTTGCTTTTTAAGAGACTAAAGACACGTAGGCCCTCATTACAACCCTGGCGGTGAAAGCCCGCCAGGGCTGTTTTGGAGGTTGCACCGCCAACAGGCTGGCGGTGCAAACTCGCATATTACGACCACAGCGGAAGCGCCACGGTTGCACCACCTGGACCGGAGCCGGCTCTCATGTTGCGGCCAACATCCCCGCTGGGCCGGCAGGTGGAAACTCGGTTTCCACCTGCCGGCCCAGCGGGGATGTCATAATGGCCACCACGGGAGTGCGGCCGCATTGGCGGCCGCACGGCGGTTACAACTTGCCAGGTGGCAGTTGCCGCCAGCCAAACTTGTAACGAGGGCCTTTATATCATTTTTACAGTGATATTTCAACGTATACTTATTGTATCTTGAACGTTTTGAGCTGCATCTTATCAGATAAATATTATATATTTTTCTAAACACTGTGGTGTATTTTTGTGGTGTTCTACTTGTTATTGTATGATTTATTGCACAAATACTTTACACAAAGCCTTCTAAGTTAAGCCTGACTGCTCAGTGCCAAGCTACCAGAGGGTGGGCGCAGGATAATTTGGATTGTGTGGGACTTACCCTGACTAGAGTTAGGGTCCTAGCTTGGAGAGGGGGTAACCTGACTGCCAACCAAAGACCCTATTTCTAACATTGGTGGCAACGGTGGGATAGAACTTTTATTTGTGCACTGACATGCAATAGCTAAGTGTTCACTCCCTACCCACAGTTGAAGGTCAACTTGATTTTTTAAAATCTTTTTCTGCAATTTCATTTTCTGCCGGAATTTTAACTAAATCCTCATTCAACATGTCTCTGGATGGGCCTCAAGCAGGTGCTGAAGATTTTGACCTAGTCAAGCTGAAGACATATAGGGGGTCATTCTAACCCTGGCGGTAAAAACCGTCAGGGCGAATGACCGCGGTAGCACCGCCAACAGGCTGGCGGTGCACCGCTGGGCATTCTGACCGCGGCGGTTCAGCCGCGGCCAGAAACGGAAAGTCGGCGGTGTACCGCCGACTTTCCGCTGCCCTTGAGAATCCTCATGGGGATTCTGACACCCCCTACCGCCATCCTGTTCCTGGCGGGTCTCCCGCCAGGAACAGGATGGCGGTAGGGGGTGCCGCGGGGCGGCATGGGCCCTGCAGGGGCCCCCGTAAGAGGGCCCCAAAAAGAATTTCAGTGTCTGCCTAGCAGACACTGAAATTCGCGACGGGTGCTACTGCACCCGTCGCACTCCAGCAACTCCGCCGGCTCCATTCGGAGCCGGCTTCATCGTTGCTGGGTCTTTCCCGCTGTGCTGGTGGGCGGCCTCTTGGCTGTCGCCCGCCAGCACAGCGGGAAAGCCAGAATGGCCTCCGCGGTCTTGTGACAGCGGTGCGGTCATTTGGCGGTAACCGCATGGCGGGCGGCGACCGCCGCCCGCCGCGGTTAGAATCACCGCCATACTGTTAAAGAGCTGAAAGGGTTCTGCAAGGACATGGGAGTACCTACCCAGGGTGCCTCCAGAAAGGAGGAATATAAAAGGTGCTGAGGGCCTGGGCAGAAGCCCATTCTGATGAGAATGTTGAGGAGGAGGTTCCAGAGGATGGCCCCTCAGAGGATTGCTTGCCTCTAGTGGGAGATGTTACCCCTGTAATTGTGCCACCAGAAAAACCAGGGAGCAGTGTCTCTAGCTGTGCCCTGACCGCAGAGGAAAGGAGGGAGGAGAGAGAATTTCAGCTACAGATGGCAAAGTTAAACATGGAGGCAGGGGAGAGGAAAGCAGAAAGAAAGGCCAAACAGGCTGAGGCTGAAAGGGCTTTGGCTGAGAAGAAGATTCTTCTGGCTCATGAACTGAGTCTCAAAGAGCTGGATATCAAGGCAAGGCAGTTTGAGTCCAGCAGTGACGGTGACAGCATACATTCAGGACCTGCTGGGAAAAGGAAGTTTCATATTCCCAAAAATGTAGTGCCACGTTATGTGGTGGGAGATGACATTGATAAGTGGGTGGCTGCTTATGAAGTTGCACTAAGGGCTCAAGGGGTTCCTGAAAAGCAATGGGGGCAGCCTTGTGGTGGTATGTACCAGTAGTGGGGTGGGACACACTTCTTACACTAGATCCAACAGATCAAAATGTATATGAACCCATAAAAGCCGCTTTACTTGTCAAGTTTGGTCTGACTCCTCAGAAGTACCGTCAGAGATTCAGGGACAGCACCAAACTCTCAACACAAAATGGGTAGACTTTTTTAATTTCTCTGGTAAGGCATTGAATGGATGGGTGTGAGGCAGCAAAATAAATGATTACAAAGAGTAATTAAATGTAATTCTGAGAGAGTATATGGTCAGTATTTGTTCTACTAAGTGTTGCCAGCACCTGGTTGACAGTAAGCTGATCCTAGAAAGCTTGCTGAGGAGGCGGGTCTTTGGGTTAGCACCAGAGTGTCCAAAAAAGGTACTTAGGAGTGACACTAAGAATGGTGGTTCCGGTTCCCCCCAATGGAGTGAGGGGGAGGTTAAAGATAACCCAGGCAAGTCCCAGAGTAAGGGGGAGATGAAAGGGTTCCCATGCCCCATCTGAGAAACAGGGTGGTGGTTCTGGTGGGCAGTGGTCCAAAGCATCCCATTCCCAACCCTGGTGCTTTGAGTGTTCCCAGCTAGGGCACAGGAAAGGGGACTCTGTCCAAAGAAATCACTTACTGGTGGAACCTCTACAGGGATGGCCAATGTGGTCTTGGGGGGAAAGTAGTCCCCAGGAGCAGGTCATAGACCATGCCTTCATCTCCTTCGGTTAGGAGATAGACTCAGAGGGTAAGCTGGTGATCTCTGAAATTTGGTAGTCGTCACTTCCACCAGGTGGGAGTGAATGGGGTCCCAGTCATCGCTCTGAGGGACACAGGGGCTAGTCTTATCATGATGGTGGAGTGACTAGTTTCACCAGAGCAGTACACCAGCCAGGTGTGTAGGGTGACTCCAGCCCATGGGGAGGATTTCTTCCACCCCATGGCCCTGGTGTCCCTCAAGTGGGGTGGGAAGGTGACCCAGAGGTGGGTCATAGTTAGTCCCAAGCAGCCCATTGACTTCATTCTGGGGAATGAGTTACCCCTAGTGTCAGGAGAGCTGAGAGGGTTGACCCCTAAGGGTGCCCTGGCAGTTCAGTTATCTGGCAGTGCCACTTCCCAGAGGTGACTCACCCTTGTCCCCTGTTCAGCCTCAGGGTACACACCCTGAGCTGAGTGACCAGTGTCAGGGTCCCACACCTGAACTGGTGGGAGGTAGAATGGAAAAGGAGTGCAAGACCCCTGGGGCTACTACCCCCCATTCTGAGATGCCTCAGGAGCCCATTGGGAGCTTCCTACCAACCCCCCAGCTGGAGGAGAAGCTCATTCAAAGGCCCCATTCAGGGTCTCCACTTAGCTGTGGATGGTCTAGGGCCTGGCTCCTGACACTGACAGCTGAAAGTGGCATCATTTGGTTACTGTCCCTATGAACAGAGTTTTCCCTGGGTTGGGGACAGAAGTCAGACCCAAGGGGTGGAGCGGGCCACATCATTATGTTTGCCATGGTGGTACTGTCTGCATCTGTGAGCAAATTAAAGATAGGAGCTTCACAGAAGGGGTCCTCAGATGGAGAAAAGAGTTCCCCATGGGTCAGGCCAGTGGCCCCAGCGAGTATAGACAGAGGAGCCTCACTGAGTTCAGAACAGCGTAGAACTGGCAAGTGCCCCTGCAGTAGTGGGCCATTCTCCATGTTCTATCGCCTGAAGCAGGAAAGTCCATCAGAGTGTTGATTAGCCTACCCTGGCTTAGGGCTTGAAGGGGGATATGGTGGAAATGGCCTTTCTGCACGGTCACCCTCAAACTTTTTGTCTTCCTCCTTCTCTTTTTCTGACCTCATTTTTGCTGGCTTTATGACTCTGTGCACTTTACCCCTGCTAACCAATGCTAAAGTGCATATGCTCTCTCCTTAAACCATGGTGACATACACAGTTGGCTTATTTAATTTACTTGTCAGTCCCTTGTCAAGTGTACTACATGTGCCCAGGGCCTGTAAGTTAAATGCTACTAGTGGGCTGCAGCACCGGTTGTGCCACCAACATAAGTAGCCCCCTACCCTTGTCTCAGGCCTGCCTCTGCAGTGACTGTGTGTCCAGTTTCACTGCCACTTCGATGTGGCATTTAAAAGTACTTGCCAAGCTTAAACTCCCCTTTTTCTACATATTAGTCACTGCTAAGGTAGGCCCTAGGTATTCCATAGGGCATGGTTCTATGTAGGTAAAGGCAGGACATGAACATGTGTGTTCTTTATGTTCTGGTAGTGTAAAACTCCTAAATTCGTTTTACACTGCTGTGAGGCCTGCTTCCGTCATAGGCTAGCATTAGGGCTACCCTCATATACTGTTTGAGTGGTAGATCCTGATCTGAAAGGAGTAGCTAGGTCATATTTAGGATGGCCAGAATGGTAATACAAAATCCTGCTTAATAGTGATGTTGGATTTTATATTCCTAATTTAGAAATGCTACTTTTAGAAATTGAGCATTTCTCTACATTTAGGGCCAGATGTATCAAACGATTTTGCATTCGCAAACAGTGCGAATCACAAAATTTGGCTGAGAAAGGCATTCGCAGACCAAAAATAAGGAATCGCAAAAATAGCGATTTTGTTGCGTTGCAACATGGTTTTGCGTGTCGCATTTTGCGTCTCGCAATTTGCGAGATGAAATACTGAATCTCAATTTGCAATTCGGTATTTCAAGTCGGAAATTGCGAGACACAAAATGCGACACGCAAAACACTGTCGCAATTCGATGCATCAAAAATTAGCAAATTGCTAATTTTCGCAGAATAGCCTTTTGCACATGCAAATTACCACTAGGTGAAACCAGGTGGTAACCAGGTGCAACCTATATTAAGAGGCCCAGAATGCCTCAGACTCTTTTTCACAATGGCTGCACTCTACGTCATGGCGAGGAGAATGAGGATCCTGACAGTGCATTTTCAGAGTGCGCAGAGTGCGCATTACCCTTTTTGACCAGACTGAGGAGGAAATTTTTGATAAGTACAGGTTGAACTCAGCCATGATACTTGACCTGATAGCTGAGCTACAACCCATACTGAAGCGCACAACAAATAAGACTCATAGCATACCCACCCATGTGCAGGTATTATGCTCCCTCCACCTACTTGCCTCAGTGAGCTATCAAGGGGTCATAGCAGCAGCTGGAGGAGTATCACAGAGTGCCTTCTCTAGATTTTTCAATGCATTTCTAAATGCCATGCTGAGTAGGATACACCACTACATCAGATTCCCCCACACCCCACAGGAAATACAGCAGACAAAAATAGAGTTCTACCAGATAGCACAGTTCCCCCACGTCCTAGGTGCCATAGATGGGACACATGTTGCAATCTGTCCACCATCGGCCACAGAGTACGTGTACCGCAACCGTAAATACCAACATTCAATGAATATACAGGTGGTATGCAATGCCTCCTACATTATAACTGATCTTGTGGCCAGATACCCAGGGAGCACCCATGATTCATACAACTTTCGTCACAGCAGCATTCACACAAGACTGCTAGCTGGGGAGTTTGGTGAAGGATATCTACTAGGTATTGTCCCTCTGTACCCTGGTGCATTGATGGCGTTGTGACGTCAGATGGCTCACTTACTCATTATACCCTCTGTTTCTTCCAGGAGACAGTGCCTACGCAGTGCACACCTACATGATGACAACCTACCTCAATCCTACAACACCAGCAGAACGGAGATACAATTCAGCACACAGGGCAACCCGCAATGTGGTGGAGCGCACCTTTGGGCTGCTGAAGAGTCGCTTCGGGTACATCCACATAAGTGGAGGGGTACTACAGTACAGCCCGGACACCACCTGTAGAATAGTGGCCACATGTGGAATCCTGCACAATATAGCCACCACCAGGGGCATACCTGTGGAAATATCTGAATCAGACTCTGATGAGGATGATGATCCCATACCCCCCCTGCAGCCAGCAGACTGGACCAGTGCAGCAGAGGGCAGGCAAAGGTGTGCAGACATCACGCACAACCATTTCAGATGTAAGTAATAACAACACAACTTCACTGACGTGTACTGGTAGTTAGAACCTTTATTACCTTAACGTCAGGTAACATATGTTTCACTAGCAAAAAAATTATAATATGTGTCATAAAATAAGCAGATAACAGTGTCTCACTATTAATTCATAGTTTACTGTTTCACAAAAGAAGCAGACAGTCCCCTGTGGCCATTGCAGTCACTTTCTACGGCCACGCAAGCCACTCGAGTGCGCAGTGGCCGCACTGGCACCTCTGGTATCGGCCTCAGTGGCAGTGCTATGCCTGGCACTGTGATGCCTAGGATCAGTGGTGGGCACTGCTACGCTGCTGAGGCTAGATGAGTCCTCAGTCTTCCCTAGTCCAAGTTCACAGGGTGTAGCAGAGCGGTTACACAGCATATTATCCAGCACATTAGTTATCTGGACCAGTCCCTGTGCCACATCCCTACTGCTGTGCACTGCCTCCACCTGTGCGACCACAGCACGCCGCAATATGAGGGCCGTTGAGGTTGCAAGGCGATTGACTGATCGACAGAATCCACCAAACATGCCCATAAAACGCCTCTCCTGCCTGCGGTGGCTGACTCTGTCGTGCCTTAACTCTGTTGAGAGTTCCCTCACTGCAATTGTCAGCTCCCTGGTGTTCTCGGACGCTGTGATCTGTCCCTCATGCAGCTTTGAAATGTTAGAATTAAGGCAACCCAACTGCTGATGCAGCCCCCCCATGTTGGCATTGTGTGCCTGCATCTGCCTATGCATTGCTGTTATCTTCCTGTTTTGCAGGCGCTGCAGTTTCAACATAGCGGATTCCAGGCCACAGAAGACTGATGGGCCCTCTCCTGCTTCCATGTGCTGTGCGCCTGCATACTGAGGCCTCCTGCGGGGTGTTGAGTTACACTGGGGCTGGTACTCCTGCATAACAGTGAATCTGCCATCTGGGGAAGGAGTGTGGCCGTCATCCCGCATGCCGTCTGAGTCCTGGCTCAATTCGGGGAGCAGTACAGCCCTTGCCCTATGTCTGATAGGCGCAATATTCAGTGACTCACTGGTGTTGGAGTCTGATGGAGGGTGGGTTTCAGCATCCCCCACACCGGCACAAGCTGATGCTGCTGGGCCTTGGCCGTCTGCAACGACAATGTGCAGCATGTCATTTATGTATGTATCACCAAAGGTTACAAAATGGTAATAAATGTACAGATACATCACATCACTATGTAGTGGTTGTTGTGTTCTTCTGGGTGTTGCTCTGCCTGATTACATTCTATGTGCTACTTCCAGCTCCGGGTTGTGGACTTCCTCTCCCATAGGACATTGTTGTGCCACTTCTAAAATGTGGAATGGACTACTTCTCACAATGCTTTGCACTACTTTCTAATTCCTAAGGGGCATTTGTACATACACATATGGGGTTACATTTCAATATTGCACTTACCTTAACTGGTGCTTGGTGTGCCAGATGTGTCTATGTCAGTGACCCCACTGACAGCTTCTGGGAGGAGTGTCGACTCAACCAGGTCTTCCATCGGGGGGAGGGTGTCTCGGTGGATGGTCTGTCTCCTGTGCTCCTTGCCTCCTGTAGTCTTCTTCCCACCCTCTCCTTGGCATGGGAAAGCAGGTCGTACCACCTCTTTTTGATCTCCTCCACTAAGCGCTGCGCAACACCCACAGTGCAGATTTTTGTTTGAATGTCTGCCCAAAGTTTGCGCTTCTCACTCCCAGGGACAGAGAGTGAGCTCTTCCCGAACAGCCGGTCATGGCTCCTCACCACCTCCTCAGTGAGCACCTCCAGTTCCTGCTCACTGAACTTGAGTTTTCTTTTCCTATCTCCCTTCTCCTTTCTATGTGCAGCGGTGTCCATGGTGATGTGCAGTCCTGCCTTGTTCACAGACTTGCTCCCTGTGGCTGGGCTGTGTCTCTCTCACTGCTCCTTTGGGTGTGGCACCTGCAAACTTCCTGGGATGACTCACTTCCTGCTTGTGATGTCATTAGGCTCTGCCAAGTGTGCTTTCTCGCAATTTGCGATTTTCAATTACCGTATCGCAATTTTTTTGCGATTCGGTATTTGGGCCTCGCAAATCTCAAATAGCGATTTTTAAGAAATCGCTAATTCCGAATCGCAAATATGTTACATAGCATATTGCGAATCAGAAATAGCGATTTCTTAAAAATCGCTATTTGCGATCCGCAGAGGGCTTTCTTCATACATCTGGCCCTTAGTCCTCCTGTGCCTTCCAATCCAGGTCTGGCTAGGTTTAATTGACAGCTCCCTTGCGCATTCACTCAGAAAACCCCAAACACATGATGCTCAGTCACACTTGGGATGGTTGAGGGCCTGACACTTATATGTCAAAGGACGGTAGCCTGCCCTCACACAAAGGACTGTCACACACCCTACTGGGACACTGGCAGACAGGATGGAACTGAAAGGGGATCTTGTGCACCTCTAAGCCACTCTTTGAAGTCTACCCCACTTCAAAGGCACATTTGGGTGTTTAAGCAGTGTCTCTGACCCTATGAACTCAGACACTTCTGAGGTAGAAACCCTGAACCAGAACCTGCAACCTGCCAGGAACTGCCTGACTGCCCTAAGGACTCTAATGGACTGCTTTTCTGAGAAGGACTGCTGCCTTGCTGTTGCCCTGCTGCCTTGCTGCTCTCTGGCTGTGCTGAGAAGTGCTCTCCAAGGGCTTGGATAGAGCTTGCCTCCTGTTCCCTGAAGTCTCAGGACCACAAAGACTTCATTCCTGCAAAATAACTCCTTTTGCAGCATAAATCAACACACAGCTGGCAAGAAATGATTCACAGCCTACATCACAGTGAAAAATTCACCACACGCCAAACCGGAATGGCACAGCCCGACTTCCCAACAAGGAGATCGCTGCAGTGCCAGCGTTGCGACCGGAACTTCAACGCACGGCCCACTGGATCGACGCAAAGCTGACCCGGAACGACGCAGCCCATCTTCCTGAGAGGAATCGAAGCAGCACCTGCCGTGTGACAGAAATTTCCACGCATCGCCCACCGGATCGAAGCAGCTCCTGTGACTTCGTCCTTCAAGGGCCAGATTTCAATGCATCGTCCCCGGGGTGTCCAAAAACCCCACAACCCAAAGAGGATCCAAGTCCGCATGCTGGAAATCAATGCAAAGCATTCTCTGCGTGGAAAATAAATGACCCATCTTCTGTGTGTGGCCGGAGAAATCGACGCATACCTCGTCGTTTTGAACACAATCCAGCTACTTTGTGCTTGCAAGAGACACTTGTTGCTTTTTAAGAGACTAAAGACACTTTATATCATTTTTACAGTGATATTTCAACGTATACTTATTGCATCTTGATCGTTTTGAGCTGCATCTTATCAGATAAATATTATATATTTTTCTAAACAGTGCGTGGTGTATTTTTGGTGTGTTCTACTGTGTTATTGCATGGTTTTTTGCACAAATACTTTACACATTGCCTTCTAAGTTAAGCCTGACTGCTCAGTGCCAAGCTACCAGAGAGTGGGCACAGGATAATTTGGATTGTGTGTGACTTACCCTGAGTAGAGTAAGGGTCCTTGCTTGGACAGGGGGTAACCTGACTGCCAACCAAAGACCCCAGTTCTAACAGGAACCCACACAATTGAGGTATCATTTTTCTTAGGAGACTGAGGGGAACGCTGGGTGGTAGGAAATTTGTGGCACTACGGCGAATCTACAATGAAAAGTGTGAAAAATATGCTTTTTTTAGCAAATGTTGGGGTTTGGAGAGGATTCTGGGAAGAAAATTTGGGGGATCCACGCAAATCACCTCTCCTTGGACTCCTCCGGGTGTCTAGTTTAAAAAAATGTCTGGGTTTGGTAGGTTTCCCTAGATGAAGGCCGCACCCGGGACCAGAAACGCAGGTGCCCCCACATCCCCCCTAGAAACACAGGTAGTTTGTAATAGATAATTTTGATTTGTCCACATCCTTCTGTGATGTTCCAAACACTAAAATTGTAAAAAGAAATGCACTTAGGTTATGTGAAAAAGACTTCTCACCCACCAACCAAGTAGGTGGTATGCTTCATCATCGGGGTTCCACCGAGACACCTAGCATGTCACGGGTGTGCTGCTACGCCTGATTACAGCAGAGCAGGTTTTTTCATTTTTACCACACATACTGGTTGGATTTGGTACGAAAGTGAGTGATGGGTCAGTAGATCAAAATTTATTAACAAGAGATATCACAAAAATGAAATGCACTGTTAATAACTGAAAGGCCAAAATATGGAACCAATGATTCATAGCTCATGAGCTGTAAAGCCGCGACAAGGCACCAACCTCTTCACAGTCCATCCACACACCTTTCATACATGACATGCACAAGACCATTCACGCTGCCAGCGGCGGGCCCAGCACATTGCAACACTCACATCAACAGACAGTGCCACTCAAGGACCCATCACTTTTATTCGCCCACATGCCTGACATAGCAATCACACCAGCTAATGGGAGTGTGTGGACTGGCATTTGGTTAGCAGTGTGTTGCAGTGGCCAACAGCAACTCACTATTTACACCGTCAGCCAAGCGCCACTCCACGCACACCGACAGACAATCGCCACTCCATGCACGCCGCCATCACTTTTTTTTTAAACAACAAAGAAACCACTAACTAATTTGAAATAAGTACAAAACTACAAACACAAAAGCTCGAACTATATACATGACAGTAATGCCAAATGTGAAACTGAACATATGAAAATATCAAACAGGCAGTTTTCGCTCACGGTATTTCCCAATAATGGCGGAGTGTGGTAACTCCTGAAACAGCCACCCACACACAGCCAAGGCTTTGAAGGACAATCAGGGCAATACATCCTAGTCTCCTTCCCAGATACCTCTTCGAGCATAGACTCTACACCTCTTAGCAGGAAAGTCTCTTTTGTCTGTGGGAAGAATGTGCTCAGCAAAGTGGTGATCTTTCAATCTAGCCACATCCTCCACCACTGCTGCTCTAGGAACTCTTGCCTGTCCAGCACAACAAGGCTCCCTCTGACAGACTCCTGAAATTTCACAAATGTGTTCCTTGACTCTGCAGAACTATTAATGAACACAACAAAAGCATTAAAAGTTGCCAAGTGGAACAGGTGAACCGCTAATTTCTTATACCAAACATAAGGCTCACGAGCAGCAGTGTAAAGTTCCAATCTCTGATCTACTCTATCAACACCACCCATGTGCTTATTGGAGTCTAAAGTGCAAACAAGTTTGTGCACTTCAGCAACTTGACCCCAAACAGCCATAGGTGAAGTACTCTCATCATGGATGATAGTTAGCATGTAGACATCCCTCCTGTCTACAAGTTTCAGAGCTAGCAGCTCATCATTCCGCTAGCACTGTCCTTTCTCAAGTTTTTTACAGACAAGCTTTCTTGGATAGCCTTTCTGGTTAGAGCGGAGTGTGCCACAAGCAACAGTGTCCACTCTGAACAATTCCTTGAACAACTGCACTCCAGTGTAGAACTTATCTACGTACAAATGGTGAGCTTTGTTAAACAGTCGTCTACCAAGTTCCCACACAATTTTCTCGCTAACTCCAAAAGTGGGCCGATAACCAGGGGGGTCAATACTGGAATCCCTACCAGTGTTGAACCAGAAATTATAAACATATCCTGTACTACTTTCAGACAGCACATACAATTTAATTCCATACCGTGCCCTCTTGCTAGGAATGTACTGTCTAAAAACCAAACAACCCTTGAACAGGACCAAAGACTCATCTACTGATATTTCTTTACCTGGAACTTAGACCTCTGAAAACTGATCTGCAAACTGATCAAGGACAGGTCTAATCTTAAAAAGACGGTCAGAATCAGGGTGATCTCATGGCAAGGCTAAAGCATTATCAACAAAAAGCAGCATCCGAAGAAGAAGCTTATACCGGTTATGACCCATGGTTCCATCAAAATAGCAGTTGCTATCAAGGGACTAGCAGACCAATATGAAGTCAGAGAGCTTCCATATCAGCCCCATCAAAAAAGTTAAACCCAAGAACTTTTTCAACTCTTCCAGATTTGTGGGAATCCACTAGTTAGCTCCAGAGTGTGGCCTAAGTTTGGCAGCGTTGTCCCTCAAATACTGCTCCGCATACAAATTAGTCTGCTCAACAACCTCCTCCAAAAATTCATCGTCCATCAACAACTCAAAGAAATTGACAGGCAAAATGTTTCTGTATTCAGTCTACACCCTGGGAGACCAGTAAAGGCAGGCAACTGTGGCTTCTCTATGTTTGGAGCAACCCAGAGTTCAGGTCTTCCAACGGGAAGCCTTTCATCTGCTGGCTGCTACACCAATGGCACATCAGTGTCCTCCTCTGAAACAGGCCCTTTATCAGCACTGAGAGTGACTTTATCATCAGACGATTCCCCTCTGACAGAAAATTTACTTCCAGAATCTTGCATTTCCTCCTCTGCCTCAGATGCAGAGTCAGTCTCATAACCATGGTCAGAAGAGGACTCAAAAAGCACACGAACAAACTGCTGAGTGGTCATCCTACAGCTAGCCATAATCCTTCCTACAAAAAGTAACTGGACAAATGCACCACCAACAACCAGCACTGTGTAAGATAAATAAGAAACAAAGTGTGGCTTTATCACTAAGAGTTATAAACTCAAAAACGTTACCATTCACTTGACTGAAAAAGCTAGACTCACCAGCAAATACTCTGCACAGCCACAGCAATCACCAATGTTATCCCACTAAAAAGAAAACAGAAAATTATACATAAGACAACAGACAATTTCACACACAATCCTACATTTAGTAGACCACTTACAAAATGTCATTCATGCATGGCAACAATAGTCATTTGGAGTAATTTGTTTTTACTTACCTACAAAATTCAACTACGCAAACCGCAGGTCAACCACTGCCAAAACTGCAACAAGCCACAGCAAAGGAAGCAAAAGCTTTGAACTAGAACAAAAAGGAATAATAAACTGTTATAATCACAAATGCAAATACTTTGCAAGTTGACAAACACCCCGCCACCAAACAATTAGACATTTTACCTGGTGTCTAGCGGTCTCTGCCCCTCTCGGGCAGATGGGCCTAAAGAACTAGGCACTGTGCTGAATCTCATACCCATGGGACCGCCCCCACATAAAAAAAAACTAAATATAAAAAAATCCCTGGCGTCTTAGTGGCTTGATGGGCCTAAGAATAATAGGACGATCTGCCCCTGGGGTGGGGGGCAGAATTGGTGTAAATAATATTGCCCCCCCTTGGGAAGTGACCCTTGCCCAAGGGGTCACCCCCACCACACAAAGCACACACACACATGCACGCACACACACACACACACACACAAACACTCACACAAGATCCCTGGTGCTAAGTGGATTCTGTCCCCCTGGGAACAGATGGCCTAAAAAAAATAGACCAATCTGCCCCCAAGGGGGTGCAGAACTGCCCAATATTGCTTTGACCCCTTTGGGGGGCAACCCTTGCCCAAGGGGCCTCCCCCCACACAAAACAAAACACACAAAAACAATCCTTGGCATCTTGGTGGCTTCTGCAGATAGGCCTAAAAAAATAGACCCATGCCCACAAAAAAACACACAAAATTAATCCCTGGTTTCCAGTGGCTTCTGTCCCCCTTGGGGCACATCGGCCTAAAAATAAGAGCCCGATCTGCCCCAATGGGTCAGAAATGTCCACCAGTACTGTGCTGAATCCCTTGCCCAAGGGACCGCCCCCACACAAAAAAACGAAAACTAAAAAAATCCCTGGTGTCTTAGTGACTTGATGGGCCGATCTGCCCCCAAGGGGGCAGAAATTGTGTAAACAATATTGGCCCCCCTTGGGAAGCGACCCTTGCCCAAGGGGCCACCTGCCCACACACAAAGCACACACATATACACACACACACAAGATCCCTGGTGCTAAGTGGATTCTGCCCCACTTGGGGGCAGATGGACCTAAAATAA
Organism: Pleurodeles waltl; assembly: GCF_031143425.1. Classification (NCBI taxonomy): domain Eukaryota; kingdom Metazoa; phylum Chordata; class Amphibia; order Caudata; family Salamandridae; genus Pleurodeles; species Pleurodeles waltl. Next base: position 469,064,896 of record NC_090450.1, read on the forward strand.
ATAGGCCGATCTGCCCCCAATGGGGGCAGAACGGCCCAACAGTGCTTTGCCCCCTTTGGAGGGCGACCCCAACACAAAAAAAAGCAAAGGAAAAAAAATCCCTGGCATCTTGGTGGCATCTGCAGAAGGGGCCACCCCCCACACAAAGCACACCCACAAGATCCCTGGCGCTAAGTGGATTCTGCCCAGGATCAGCCTAAAAAAATAGGCTGATCTTCCCTCAAGGGGGGCAGAAATGGCATAAAATATATTTCCCCCTTTGGGAGGACGACTCTTGCCCAAGGGGCCGCCCCACCACACAAAACACACACACACAATATCCCAGGTGCTAAGTGGCTTCGCAGATGGGCCTAAAAGAAAATAGGCCAATCTGCCCCAAGGGGACAGAAGCCACTGGAAACCGGGGATTGTTTTTGTGTGGTTTTTGTGTGGGGGGTCGGCCCCTTGGGCAAGGGTCGCCCCTCCACACAAAAAACACAAAAACAATCCCTGGTTTCTAGTGGCTTCTGACCCCCTTGTGGCAGATCGGCCTAAAAATAAGAGGCTGATCTGCCCCAAAGGGGGGCAGAAATGGTGAAAAACATTATGCCCCCTCAGGGGAGCGACCCTTGTCTAAGGGGCCACTCCCTGGCACAAAAATTGTACAAAATACAAATAAAAACAAAATCCCTGGTGCCTAGCGGGCATTCCTGCTGTCAGATCGCATAGTGATCGGGCAGCGTTATGCTGACAGAGAAATCGAGGGAAAGAAAAACTTTTTCTTTTTCCCTAGTGCCTCTTTCTGTGCAATCCCCCTCAGCTGGAGAGGAAACTCACCTTCTTATTCCTCAACACGCTGGAAGCAAATGGCTTCCAGCACGTCCAGCACCCTCTGATGATGTCAGCACACGATCTCGCTCTGATGTCATTGGGGGGGTGTTGTCCAGGGTGGAAAGGATAATGATTCCCTTTCAAGCCCTGCCCTGGGGCAGTGGCAGGGAGGCCCTCAGAGGAGTGGTAATGCTTACCCCGAGGGCCGGTCCCAGGATGTAATGGTTACATCCAAGGCACCTCAGCGCCGCACCACCGGACGTAACCATTATGTCCTTGGCGGGCAAGGGTTTAACAACGAAAGGATAATAAACGGTGTTTGTTGTCCTTTCGTTGTTAAAGGGGCGGGACACTCCCCTCAGTGCACATGTGTGTTTGGCCAGCCGTTTCAGGCCGGCCAAACACACAAATGAGCCCAGTGCTCTCTCCAGCCCAGCACTGTGTTACTGGGCTGCAGACGACAGGCACAGGTTCCCAGTCTGCCTGATAGTGTCCTGGCTGGGCAATCCAGCCAATCCTAACGCTGCTCTGAGCAACATCAGGATTGGTCGCAGGGCAGGCTTGGAGCATGTGCCTGCTGAAGCAACAGAGGAGCGGCAGCGTGCAGGTACGTTTTCTTTTTATTTATTTTTATTTAATGTTTTTGTTCCCTTCCACCACACACCGCCCACCCATTTAATATGCAGTGAGCCGCAACTGCTAACGAGCTGGGTTTGAGAATCAACTTGAAATCCAAGGATCTTTGCAAAAGACTGTCCGTTGGCATTTATGATCCTAAAATGAAATATAATAATTATTAATCTTAGCAAATCTCTATTCTGCTCCCCAGCTCCTGGAGGTCTCCGTGGACCCTTCCAGGGGTTCTGCTGGTAGCAGAAAAACGATAGAGGGTCCCTGTTTGAATGAAATAGCTCATCCAGGGAAATAGTCACTAAGACAGCGAAGAGAAAGAAATAGAGCTACTACCAAATACCACTACATGGATATGTATAGAAAAACATCAAGATATAGATATAGTAACAATATATAATGTATGTCAAACTCTATCCTATATGTCCCGTCTGAGGGCAAACAAAACAGTACTATAATTCTGTCATTTCAAAAGAATCATATATCATAAAATCAATCACATATTTCATCAATATTTTATTGTATATATTGAAAAAACATAAAACAAGGAATAAAACACAATACTATACAGAAATAACTGAAAACAATATACATAATAATCATCAATATACATCTCCACAAACAATAGACAAGCCCAACCACTCAAAAACTCACACAATTCTAAAAGACCTATACAAAGGAAAAAGAAAACTAATACATAGGACATCTCAAATCAATTAATCACATATGATAAAAGACAAGGTGTAATAACTCTGTATTAATGCAAATTAATCCAAAGGATTGATTTGCATTAATACAGTGTTATTACACCTTGTCTTTTATCATATGTGATTAATGAATTTATTGTTATATCCTATCTTCATGTGTCATTGTGTATTTGATTTGAGATTTCCTATGTATTAGTTTTTTTTCCTTTGTATATGTCTTTTAGAATTGTGCATATTAGTGTTTTGTATGATTCTGTATGATTGAGTTTTTGAGTGGTGGGGCAAATACTTGTGGAATTACTTTTAGTAGATCTAGCCACCTTTGCATGGCATCTGGATTTGGTGTGTAAAATGGTGACAACATAACCAGTGATGTGTGTGTCAAGTGTGCATGCTAACATATGAGATGTGCAAAATATTGAGATGCTGTAATTTCCTTCTGAAGCCACTGAATCAAGGAGAACATCTTCTGCTACTCACTCAGCAAGCCAGATTCAGCAGCTGACATCAAGGTGGATCTCAATACAACACAGAGCTGTCGTTGAAGTGGGTGAATTTGCTTTTGCGTTGCACATCTGCATTGAAAACCTCAATGCAACAGTGTGAGATTCCACATGTAGGTGTACACAAACCTGATCACATGTTGGTCCTCCGATCATGCACAGATCATTTTACTCAACCCTTGTGTTGCACCACATGTTATTCTAAGGCAAATACTTATTCTATTGCAACCTCTGTCTTCCAGGTACTGAGGAAGATGAATCATTTCTGTGAGAGATACCATCCACCAGAGGAGGGTGACAGGCAATCCAATGGGAGAACCCACTCATCTTCCAAGCAGCCTTGTCATCTGCCAATAATGTGGTGCAGGAGGATGAGGAAGTAGAGAAGGAGGAGGTGGAGGAGGAAGAAGAGAAGGGTGAAGAAGATCGTGCGTTGTTTGCAGAGAATGATGAGGCTGATCCCCTGCCCACCATTGTTGGCCTACTAGGCAAACAATCTAAGTCTACACCTGCTCAGGCCTGCATAATGTCTCTAACTCCACTCCTGAGGATTGCCTATTCCCAGTAGTGAGCCAAGAAGCCACAGCATTCACATACCCAATACAAACATCAACTCCTCACAGCCCTCACATCCAGGTCAGGCGTTTTAGTTCTCCTACACACTCCACCCGTGACAGTGCATCCCAGGCCTTCTCTCTAGCATCTGAGGGACCTTCCACCCCTGGTGAGGAAAAGGTATCCCCTAGGCACCAATCTCCGGCCCAAAGCCTCCCACCTGCCACCCTCCCTCTCCTAGACCCAATGATGGTATTAGAGGCCATCCCATGCTGAGGGGGCAAGCAGATGGTCATGGTGGCCAATGGGAGGAGAACGTCTTCCAACAGCAGGCTGATGTGAGGCAGGAAATTTGTGCCATTCGGCTACTGTATCTGACATTTCAGACTCACTACAAGGCATGCTCACTTTCCCTCATATGATCGATCAACTGACCCAGGCCTTGGACAGGATGGATAAATCATGGCTAGACATCACTAAGAAGTTCAATGACATCTTGGCCATACATAGGGCAGAGAATGCAAGACAATCTGCCTTGGCTATGAACTGATACCAAGTCAACCTTCAGAGTCAACAAATGGAGTGAACCCAACACATCTCCCTTCACCATGTGATACCTAGCCCCGGCTACTAAAACCTGCATAGGCACCCTCAAATCTTCAAAGTCACCAATCCCCTTGTACAAGCCCCTCACTGCACAGTCATGCCACCGCCTGTACAGCCACCATCACCCCATGTACAGGCACATCCCCTGCCTGTACAGCCACTCCCATTCCCTCTGCCAGTACACCTCCACCTGTACAGCTGCCCTCACCCCCTGTATAGGCACAGGCACCACACCCACCCACAGATCAGCACCAAAATGTTAAGTGCAGTAACTCATAGAGGTCCTCACCACCACTTGTGCATAGCAGCCAAATTGTTCCCCCATCATCAAAGTCAAATATGTATTCACTACACTTTGTAAATAGAAATTATCTTCCATATTCCAAATGAGTTGAGTAATAAGTGATGATTGTCAATTGGTCAATCTGGTTGTAGGCCACATGGGATTTGATAAATCTGTGTTAAGCATGGATATATGTAGAATCATCTGTGTACAAGGTTGTTATGTTCAAAGTATTACTAACCACGTAACAATGTTATTTCATTATTTACAATACAGCAAATATAATGAAAGACATTTCACAGAGATGTAGATTTTTCATATTATATTGGGAAATTTCCTTAAAAAAATACAGTCCATTGGAAAGGGAGAAAGGAAATCAAATAGGTGGTCATTACAACCCTGGCGGTCGGTGTTAGAGCGGCGGTAAGACCGACAACAGGCTGGCGGAGAAAAAAATGGAATCACGACCGTGACGGAAACTGCCAACATAGACGGCCACTTTAACACTCTGACCGCCACGGCGGTACAAACAAACAGCATGGCGGTCACCGCCAACAGACAGGCGGAGGACAATGTACTGCCCACAGTATCACAACCTACCAATCCGCCACCTTTTCTGGGGCGGATTCACCGTGAACAAAAACACGGTGGAAACAGGACTTCAAAGGGAAAGCGCTCACCTCTACACACCCCACGAGGAATCCGGACGCCATGGAACCCGAGCTCCAGATCCTGCCAGCCCTTATCTTCTTGCTCCTCTACCAGGAGCACGAACACCGGCGGCGAAGACCACGGTGAGTACTGCACCTACGACACAGGGGAGGGGGGAGGGAAAAAACAGGGACACACACACGCCCCCACCCTCACCCACTACAACACACACACTAATACAGCATGATACATTACAGTTACACCCCAAACCCCCCTGAAGAATGCAAAGACAAAAGGTAATGAGTGTAGCCATTGTAATACATTAAAATCCAGTACGCAAAAATATATATACACTATAAACAAATATATACACCAAGAATAGTAGTCCAGGTAGTGCTGCATTGAAGTCCGTGGAACACTGGGCCCACACGGCATGGGCGAGGCCCACACTCAATCCCCGAACATGACGGAGAGAACACTGCAGGGGCATCAGAAAGCAATAAAACAGGCACCTCAAGGGGAAGGGAAAGGGGGGCACCTCAGCCGGTTGAGTGCATGACGCCACATGCCCACTGTTCAATCCCGGGGAGTGCAAAGCCACAGTCTCTCAAGTCTCTACAGTGGGTGGGTTGCCCACAGTTCAATCCTGGGGAGTGCAAAGCCACAGTCTCTCAAGTCTCTACAGTGGGTGGGTTGCCCACTGTTCCATCCTGGGGAGTGCAAAGCCACAGTCTCTCAAGTCTCTACAGTGGGTGGGTTGCCCACTGTTCAATCCTGGGGAGTGCAAAGCCACAGTCTCTCAAGTGGATAACAGTCTCCACTGGTTCTGGAGGGGGCCTTGTGCCCAGAGTGCTTCATCCTGCCAAGGACTGAGGTAGTGGATGTATTTCTCCACTGATTCTGGAGGGGGCCTTGTGCCCATAGTGCTTCATCCTTCCAAGGACTGAGGTAGTGGATGTATCTCTCCACTGGTTCTGGAGGGGGCCTTGTGCCCAGAGTGCTTCATCCTGCCAAGGACTGAGGTAGTGGATGTATCTCTCCACTGGTTCTGAAGGGGGCCTTGTGCCCAGAGTGCCTCATCCTGCTCATGACGGACTCAGTAGCGTCAGTGCCCTTGGTGCTCATGGGCCAGCGGTGCTTGTTGCGGCGGTGTCCTTGGTAGCGGTGCTTGTGGTGGCGGTGTCCTTGGCAGCGGTGCTAGTGGCGGCGGTGTCCTGTTCAGCTGTGCTTGTGGCGGCAGTGTCCTGTTCAGCGGTGCTTGTGGCGGCGGGGTCCTTTGCAGTGACTCAGCTGCTGGTGGTCCTGTCTGGCCCAGCGGGGCTGGTGCTGGCGGTCCCTTATGGCCCAGCGGGGCTGGTGCTGGCGGTCCCTTATGGCCCAGCGTGGCTGGTGCTGGCGGTCCTTTATGGCCCAGCGGGGCTGGTGCTTGCGGTCCTGTCCTGGGCAGCTGGGCTGGTGCTGGCGGTCCTGTCCTGGGCAGCTGGGCTGGTGCTGGCCTCCTGGGCAGCAGGGATGATGGTGGTGGCCTCCTGGGCAGCAGGGCTGGCGGTGGCCTCCTGGGCAGCGGGGATGATTGCGGTGGCCTCCTGGGCAGCGGGGATGAGCGCGGTGGCATCCTGAGAAGCAGGGCTGGTGCTGGTGGTGGCCTCCTGGGCAGCGGGGATGATGGTGGTGGCCTCCTGGGCAGCGGAGATGATGGCGGTAGCCTGTTGGGCAGCAGGGCTGGTGCTGGCGGTGGCCTCCTTGGCAGCGGGGATGATGGCGGTGGCCTCCTGGGCAGCGGGGATGATGGCAGTCTTCTCCGCCGTGCTGGTCTTCCCAGACTTGCTGAGTTTCTTGTGCCCCTTCCCCACCTTGGAAGGTGTCGCAGCTGACTCCACCCTCCAACCTATACCCCTGGGAGCGGCTTTGGTGGCTGGAGTCTTCCCCCTCTCCCGTCGGGCACTGGCCAACCTTTGATGCTTGACAGGTGGGGGACTGTCCGTGCTGTGGCTCCGTGCCACACTGGCTGCCGTGCTGCCCGGTGCACTCCAGATTCTGGTGACTACAGGCACCACTGGTTCCGGAGATGTGGTGGCTGAGGTGCTAGGTTGGGACCTGGAGAGTCAGGCCCTAGGAGACTGACGGGGTGGGGGTGGCGAAGGAAAGAGGTCAAGGGTGGGCAGGAAAAGTTTTTGGGGAACACTGGGATGGGTAGCTGGAGGGGGTTTGGGAGTGGAGGAAGAGGTTGTGGTTGTAGGAGGTGTTCATTTGGTGACTTTGGGTGAAGGTGCATGCGCTGTAGGCTTTTGTGAGGTGAATGGCTGTTGGGTGGGTGTGTGGCTGCGTTTGTGTATCTTGGGAGGTGGCGTCACAGACACACTGGGAGAGGACACAAGGGACGTGTGAATGGTAGTGGGGGTGGTGACTGCACGTGAGCGGGCTGTGGTGGTGTGTGTGCTGGTGATGGAAGTAGTGGCTGTAGATGTAGTGCATGCAGGTGTGAGTGTAGATGAGACTGGGAGGGAGGATGGAGACGAGGAAGAGGGGGACACAGTGGAGGCAGTGGATGTTGGTGTGTCTGCATGTGTGTGATGCTTGCGTGAGTGCCTGTGGGATGTGTGGTGCTTATGTCTGCCTGAGCTTCCCTTGTGTTAACATGTGTGCATTTTGGTCTGAAGGTGTGTTTGGGATATGCTGAGGTAGAGGGGATTGGGTCTGGGTGGAGGAAGTTGGAGGGGGAGGGTAGAGACAGGGACAATAGCTGCCATCAGTGCTGAGGCCAGAGTCTGAAAAGCTCGCTGAAGGACCGCCTGACCAGAATGAATGCCCTCCAGGAATGCATTTGTTTGTTGCAACTGCCTTTCTACACCCTGGATGGCATTCAAATGGTAGACTGCCCAACAGTGAGGGACCTGAGGAGGTCAATGGCCTCTTCACTGAGGGCCGCAGGGGTGACGGTGGCAGGGCCTGAGGTGCCTGGAGCAAAGGTGACGCCCACCCTCCTGGGTGAGCGGGCACGGGGCAAAGGCTGAGGGGCTGCTGGGAGGGTGGTACTGGTAGGGGGGGTGGCGGCTGTACCTGTAGATGCAGGGGGCAAAGATGTGGCCGCCACCACAAGTGAGCTCCCATCAGAGGACGAGACCATATCACTGGTGTCAGCTCCTGTCCCCGCCGTGGAGCTCCCCTCACCCTCCGTCCCACTGGTGAATTCCGAGTCCGTAGTCTCGCCCTCCAGGGCCATGTGGGATGCAGCTCCCTCCTGCTCTGGTGCCACTGCTCCTCCGCCTGATGATGCTAATGCACACAAGAACAGGGAGACCACAAAAAGGGGGGAACGACAGAAGAAAGACATGTTGAGTACATGCATTACCGCTACCGTTGGCGGACACAACCGACACAGAAGCCCCCTGCACTACGCCGCGCACTTGGGGTCCACTGTTCAATCCCTGGGACATGGCCTAAAAGGCTATGGCCGACATCTGCACACATGGATGTCACAGGAGCCTGACTAGGTGTACTTGGCACTGTACACAGGTGGGGTGCCACAGGGTCTGCAAGAACAAGGGGACCTAACTAGCACACTCGCCCTGGCCTAGGGAAACCCACAGCCCACCTCCCCCACCCAGACACCTCCACTGCGCGCAAAATCAGCTGAATGAGAGTGTACTCACCCCCTTGTGGCTGCTGTGATGCCCTCAAGCGCCCATCTAACTCCGGGTACGCCACCGCCAGGATCCTGAACATCAGGGGGGGTCATGGTGCGACGGGCACCCCTCCCACATTGGGAGGCAATCCCCAGCTGGGCCTCCGCCGTCTTCTTGCTCCAGCTGCGAATGTCCTCCCATCTCTTATGGCAGTGGGTGCTCCGTCTGTGATAGACCCCCAGGGTCCGGACGTCCTTGGCGATGGCACGCCAAATATCCTTCTTCTGGTGGGCACTGACCTACATGAATTGTACAGGGGAGAAATGAAAGGTATTACCAACTGCACCATCACAGTCATTCGCCCCCATCCCTAACCTTGCCATGTGGCACATGCACTCACCGTAGTTTCATGCACGCCTCAATCTCCCCCCCCCCCATCTTTCATCCACCCCACTCCACCCAGGCATAACCCATACAGCATGCTCCCAGTGTACTTACCTGTTTGTCTGGAGGACCGTAGAGTGGCGTGTATTGGGGGAGGACCCCATCCACAAGTTTCTCCAACTCCTCCGATGTGAAGGCAGGGGCCCTTTCCCAGACGCACGAGCCATTGTGTCTTCCAGACCGAGGTCACAGCAGCACTTGCAGTGTAGGTCCTCTCCTGTCGAAGATCAGGTATCGAGTGATTGAACAGATAGAAAATGGCAGTCACGTCCGCAGTGGTGCGTACCGTCACCGCCGGCGTACATCGTCATTGGCTCCTGGGACCCATAGGGTCCAATGTTAAACAATGCAGAATTGTGCCGCGGTCTTCGACCACCTACCGCAACGGTGTACAACGCCAGCGCAGTTACCTCACATGTCATTGTCCCACTTTACAGGTCAGGCAGCCGCCATTTCAGGCGCCCACATGGCTTAATTTTTAACTGCGTCATACATACCTAGGCCTTGGCTCATCACTCATACAGGCCAAATTTCGGATTATGATTTGTGTTCTGTGTAAGTTGTGGGTACGTACCTCTGAGTTGGTTGACTCTGTGCTTGCTGTTGTCCTTCATAGGCACCTTCCGCTGGGACATGTGAGTAGATGGCAGCATCCTCCGGTGTACAGACCGCTGGTGGACCTGTCGACAATGGAGGAAAGAAATGTGATCACCACCTACAGGCTTGTCCGTGCCACAATCTGGAACTGTGTGCCCAGCTGGAGCCAGATCTGATGTCAGCTATCCGCCATCCCACAGGAATCCCCACTCAACTGCAGGTGCTGTCAGTGCTCCATTTCCTTGCAAGTGAGTCATTTCAAACAACAGTGGCCATAGCATCAGGGATGTCCCAGCCTATGTTTTCCAATGTGTTGTCCAGAGTGTTGTCTGTCCTGCTGAAACACATGCGGAGCTACATCGTTTTCCCTCAGGTGGAAGATTTGCCTACAGTGAAAGGTGACTTCTGTGCCCTGGGACATATCCCAAACATCATAGGTGCCATTGATGGGACACATCTGGCTTTGGTACCCCCCGCAGGAGTGAACAGGTGTACAGAAACCGGAAGAGTTATCATTCCATGAATGTGCAGATGGTGTGTTTGGCAGACCAGTACATCTTCCATGTGAATGCCAAATTCCCTGGCTCAGTGCATGACGCTTACATTCTGCGGAATAGCAGCATCCCTTATGTGATGAGTCAACTCCAGAGGCATCATGTGTGGCTATTAGGTGAGCACCTGGAAGCAAGTCAGTGGGAATGGTTGTCTGGGTCTGGGGATATCCCTACAGGTTAGTGTGTGTCTAACAGTTGCCCTTGCCATTTGCAGGTGACTCTGGATACCCCAACCTGTCATGGCTACTGACCCCAGTGAGGAATCCCAGGACAAGGGCAGAGGAATGCTACAATGAGGCCCATGGGCGGACTCAGAGGATTATAGAGCGGACCTTCGGCCTCCTGAAGGTGAGGTTCAGGTGCCTCCATATGACAGGTGGATCCCTATTCCACTCACCAAAGAAGGTGTGCCAGATCATCGTGGCATGCTGTATGCTTCACAACTTAGCTTTGCGACGACAGGTGCATTTTCTGCAGGAGGATGGTCCAGATGGCGGTGTTGTGGTAGCTGTGGAGCCTGTGGACAGTGAAGACGAGGAAGCAGAAGAAGAGGATATCGACAACAGGAACTCGGTTATCCTGCAATACTTCCAGTGAGACACAGGTAAGAATACAAACCTGCCTACTACATGGACTTTAACACTACTACCTCTCTACTGTCTGTCATTTTCACCCAGTGTATGGTCACTGAGTTTTCACTTTCCCTTACGATTTCACAGATGTGGGTCCCACTGTGTGACATCTGCTTTGTCTCCTCATGGACTAGAGCTGTGTGACATAGGTATGTTGACATTACAATTGAAGGAGCATTTTGTCACTGTAATTGCTATTTCGAAATCACAGACAGACTCCAGATTGTGTTGTGCTTTAAGGGTGTTTATTTCAGTGCTCCATATTGGAGGGGGTTATGAAATGGTGAGGGGTGATGGTGGAAGAATGTCCATGGCAGACTTCAGTCTAATAGTCTCACAGGTGCATTGCCCAAATGGGCATAGGAAGTGGAGCTGGGGCAGTTTGAGGATGGACAGGGTGACAAGGTGGGACAGAAGGATGACATTCAGGGTGGTCTCATTTTTTGGCGGGGGTCTTGGCATCGTTCTCTGTCTTTGTCCTGGATCTCAGGGACCGTTTGCGTGGTGGTTCTCCCTCTGCAGGGGGTGGGGTGCTGGTGTGGTTGCCCTGTGGCGGTGCCTCCAGTCCACTAGCGCCGGTGGAGGTGGTGGGCAGTTCATCGTCCAGGCTAGTGTCAGGGGCCCCTTGTTGTGCCACAGTGTCCATCCTGGTGTTGAGGACTTCCTTCAGCACCCCTACGATGGTGCCCAGGGTGGAATTGATGGATCTGAGTTCCTCCCTGAAGCCCAATACTGTTCCTCCTGCAGGCGCTGGGTCTCCTGAAACTTGGCCAGTACAGTTGCCATCGTCTCCTGGGAATGGTGGTAATCTCCCATGATGTTGGAGAGGGCCTTGTGGAGAGTGGGTTCCCTTGGCCTGTCCTCCCCCTGTCGCACAGCAGCCCTCCCAGTTCCCCTGTGTTCCTGGGCCTCCGGCCCCTGGACCGTGTGCCCACTGCCACTGCCCCCAGGTCCCTGTTGTTGTTGGGGTGGTGGGTTAGCCTGGGTTCCCTGTAGTGGTGGACACACTGCTGATTGATGTGTCCTGGGGACAGAGGTATGGGCCCGCTGGGTGGGTGCTGTACTGGTGTTTCCAGAGGGGGAAGCTCTGTGGTGGCCTGTGACTGTGTCAGGGGAACCGACTGTCCAGAGGTCCCAGATGGGCCAGGCTGGTCATCTAGATCCAGTTGGACAGAGCTGCTGTCATCACTGTGGGCCTCTTCTGTTGGTGGTGTGGACATGTGTGGAGCCTCCTGTCCGGTGACGTTGGGTAGGGGTCCTGCAGGGGTATAAAAGGATGTTTATTACACCTGTGTGTGCCATGGTGTGCAATGGGTGGGTGACTGTGTACCCAAGTGCTTGCATTCCTGTGTGGGTCCTTGTGTGATGGTGGTTTAGGGGGATGTATGGGTATGTGCAGTGGCCATGATTTGGTGATGGGTGTCCATGCTTTGTTGTTGCATGCAGGGCTTGGTGTTCGGATGTATGGTTTGTGATGTTGGGACATTTGTGAGGAGTTGGAGTGATGGGGGTGAGGGTGAGGGTATGTGATAGCATGCAAGTAGGGTGGGGGATGTAATAGTTAAGAGTTGACTTACCAGAGTCCATTCCTCCATCTGCTCCTGCGAGGCCCTCAGGATGCAGAATCGCCAAGACTTGCTTCTCCCATGTTGTTAGTTGTGGGCGAGGAGGTGGGGGTCCGCCGCCAGTCCGCTGAACCGCAAGGTGGTGTCTTGAGACCACGGAACGCACCTTCCCCCGTAGGTCGTTCCACCTCTTCCTGATGTCATCCCTATTTCTTGGGTGTTGTCCCACTGCGTTGACCCTGTCCACTATTCTGCACCATAGCTCCATCTTCCTAGCTATGGAGGTGTGCTGCACCTGTGATCCGAATAGCTGTGGCTCTACCCGGACGATTTCCTCCACCATGACCCTGAGCTCCTCCTCAGAGAACCTGGGGTGTCTTTGCCGTGCCTTGGGGTGGTGTGGGTGATGTGTGGGGTGGTTTGTGTAGTGATAAGTGGGGTGATATTTAGTGGTGTGTTGTGTGAGGTGCGTGGAAGTTATGTGGGTGATGGTATTGTGTGCCTGTGGATGCTTGGTAGTTGTTTGTAGTGTCTCTCTCTGGCCTTCTCTCTGTAATTGTGTTATAGGGATTTGTGGGTGATGTGGGTGGGTGTTTTATATTGTATTAGATGTGTGGGAGTGGTGTGTGTATGTGTATCAGGTGTGTGTATTTTGAATTGTCCAATGTGGTAGTGTTTTGTAAATGTGTGTGTATTTTGAGCGCGGCGGTGTGTACCGCCAATGGAATACCGTGGTTGAAAGACCACCGCGTGGATTCGTGTGTCGTGATAGTGTGGGCGGATTTCTGTTGGCATGATGGTGGAGGTTTTGTTTTTGCCAGTTTATCACTGACCTTTGGTGTGGCGGACTTGTGTGGGTGTCTGAATTTTGGCGGATTCCACGCAGTGGGTCATAATGACCGTGGCGGAATTCCGCTGCCGCATCGGTGTGTTGGCAGTCTTCTGCACGGCGCTAAACGGCTTTTGCCACCAATGTTGTAATGAGGGCCATAGTATCTTAAAACAGACAGGGCAAGGGGACTTGGAGGGGTTTGGATAAAATAAATATAACATGTCACGAAGCGCTGGGGAACCAGTCTATGTACAAGGGGGAAACCAAAAAATAGTCCTCTGTGCAAACAATGTCCAGTCACTGGCCATCCTCACTGTCATCTTTCACAATGATGTCTAAATTGTCTGCCTTTGTGGACTGTTTGTGGCTACCTTGGGCAGGACCAGACACCCCACGGGAGCACACAACATGAGTGGTGCGATGGGTAGCAGGGGGAAACAGAAAAAATAGATGAACAGGGAGACATGACAACAGTGGTGGGGGCACTGGGCCAAAGCAGACAAAAGGGCTTCCCCCAAGGAAGTGATGGGGGCAGTGAGGTGAATCATGTCACAGGATTGTACCTCTCGGAACATACAGAGCTCATCACAGATCTCCTGTAAGATCTGAGAGAACACATTTCCCTCAACCTCAGGGACCAGCACCAGTTCCTTTGGGGCAGCCTGAGGAACAACAGTACATGTCAGGGTCTGGGTTGAACAAGAGGTATGTGGGGTGTCAGAGGCAAGTGTCTACCTCAGCTCTTCTGGGCAGACACATGGGGGGAGTGTTGGGAGGGGGTGCAGCTGGAGTCCCCGATGGAATGAGGGCGTCAGAAGTTAGGGAGGGGTCAGTGATAGGCTCAAATAGCAATGGGGCCTGTCCCGGGGACACCACCAGCGGCGGATGCAACAAATCTCTAGGGGAGGGGAGGGGGGGCGAAGACAGAGGTGAAAAAAAAAAAATTGTTGGAAAGTGACTTTCTGCAGGCTTATCCCCAGACTTTTTGCCTTCCTCCTTCTCTTTTTCTGACCTCATTGTTGCTGGCTTTAGGACTCTGCGCACTTTACCACTGCTAATCGGTGCTAAAGTGCATATGCTCTCTCCTTAAAACATGGTGACATTGGCTAATACCCAATTGGACTATTTAATTTACTTAAAAGTCCCTAGTAGAGTGCACCATACGTGCCCAGGGCCTGTCAATGAAATGCTGCTAGTGGGCCTGCAGCACTGGTTGTGCCACCCACTTACGTAGCCCCTTAACCTTGTCTCAGGCCTGCCATTGCAAGGCCTATGTGTGCAGTTTCACTTGGCATTTAAAAGTACTTGCCAAGCCTAAAACTCCCCTTTTTCTATATATAAGACACCCCTAAGGTATGCCCTAGGTAACCCACAAGGCAGGGTGCTGTTTAGGCAAAAGGCAGGACATGTACCTATGTAGTTTACATGTCCTAGTAGTGTAAAACTCCTAAATTTGTCGTTACCCTTCTGTGAGGCCTGCTCCCTTCATAGGCTAACATTAGGCCTGCCCTCGTACATTGTTTTGAATGATAGCTGCTGGTATGAAAGGAGTAGGAAGGTCATATTTAGTATGGTCAGAATGATGATGCAAAATCCTACTGACTGGTGAAGTTGGATTTTATATTACTATTTTAGAAATGCTACTTTTAGAAAGTGAGCATTTCTCTACACTTAAATCCTTCTGTGCCTTCCAATCCACGTCTGGCTAGGTTTAGTTGACAACTCCCTTATGCATTCACTCAGACACACCCCAAACACAGGATACTAAGCCTCATTTGCATACATCTGCATTTTGAATGGGTCTTCCTGGGCTGGGAGGGTGGAGGGCTTGACACTAACATGTCAAGGGACAGTCGCCTGCCCTCAAACAAAGGACTGCCACACCACCTAGTGGGACCCTGGCAGACAGGATGGAACTGAAAGGGGACATTGTGCACTTCTCCCCCACTTCAAAGGCACATTTGGATATTTAAGCAGGGTCTATGACCCTACTAACTTAGACACTTCTTGGGGTAGAGACTCTACCTCACAGACACTTCCTGGAGAAGAAAACCAGAACCAGAACCTGCATCCTGCCAAGGAAAACTGCCTGACTGCCCAAAGGACTCATGCAACAAATATAAGGTACACTGTTCCAATAAGAAAAGAGAAAACACAGGGAAACACTTCTGTTAGAAGCAATAGCCCTCACACATCCAATAGGATGTCATGCTTCATCATTGGGCATGCTCCTCGTCAGACCGGCGCTGCAATGTCTGACGGCCCCCCTATAGAGGGCAAAGGTAGGATAGGAGAGCAAAAAAAGGGGATAAAATTAGCTCTAAACCTAGTAAGTCACCATAAATTTTATTTGATCAGAAGAGGGTTCAGGCCAACATTGAGATATAGTAATGAGAGTGCAGAAAGAGGTAATTCTCATATGCGCTCTCAAGTCAAGAAAAACACGCAAGGAGAGAAGGACACTATCCTACCTCCTCTAATAATGGGTCGACATGTTTCGCGTCTTAAGGGCCACCGAGGATCCATTGGCGCTTCATCAGGACAAAAACAATACCTAAACCTCTCCTTAGAACAATACATGTACCCAGTGCTTAGTTTGTAAATAAAGAGGTGCCGGTGATCAAAGCCCTCCTCTTAAAAACGCAGCTGCTGCAATTAAGTGTGCCAACATGGAAGACTGAGGCAGAGTAATTCTGAAGCCATCCAGGGCCTCCTCAATCCGTTTAAAGGCACTCTATCCCTTCAGCTCACACTTGCAGCTTTCTGCTTTCTCCCATCGTGACGCTTTTTTGTTTTTCTCTTCCCCCGTCTTCCCATTTGTGTCTTTTTCTCGCAGTAAATGCATGAGGCAGAAAAATAAGCGCCGGCCCTCACAAATAAGTGCTGGTGCTCTGCACCGGAAATAACAAGCACAAATTATGCACTGCATATACCTCAATATGTCTCAAATTAATCAGTATGCTATGCTCCAGTCACTTACTTCAACCAACTGCGCATCTTCCTTGTCTAGTCAAAAGGTCGCCCATCCCAAATTATGAAAACAGCTCCGTAGGAATAAACGTGCCCAAAGACAGGTGCACATTATCGCGTGTAGTCTGTCAACAGCCGGGGACCTACCCCAGAGCAGCATTCCTGTAAGTGTCCAAAGGACTCACCTGACTGCTTTCTGTGAAGGATTGCTGCCTTGCTGTTGGCCTGCTGCCTTGCTGCTCTCTGGCTGTGGTGAAGAAGTGCTCTCCAAGGGCTTGGATAGAGCTTGCATCCTGCTCCCTGAAGTCCCAGGACCAAAAAGACTTCACTCTTGCAACTGGACTCCTTGTGAGGTGAAAATTCAACGCACAGCTTGCTAAAACCGATGCACAGCCTGCCCTGCGGTGAGAATTTCACAGCACGCTGAACTGGAACGATGAAGCGTGACTTCGCAAGGAGAAGATAGACGCGGCACCTGCGTTGCGACTGGAACTTTGATGCATGGCCCACCGGATTGACTCACAGCTGACCTGGGATGACGCAGCCCGACTTCCAGAGGGGAAATCGACGCAGTGCCTGCCGTGAGGGAGAAAATCCTATGCAACACCCACCAAATGGACACATCACTTGTGACTTCGCTCAGCAAGCCCAGGATTCCACACTTAGACCCCGGGGCATCTGAAAACCTCGCAACCTGAAGAGGATCCACGTCCGAGTGCCGGAAATTGACGAACAGACATCCCTGCATGGAAACTAAACGACACATCGCCGTGTGCAGCCCGAGAAATCAACACAGACCCCTTTGTTTCCACGCTTCTCCTCCTCTGCGGCCCTTTGCGCAGATTTTTCACACAAACCAGGTTCTTTGTGCTTGAAAGAGACTTTGTTTGCTTTAAAAAGGCTTAAGACTTTGGCCCTCATTTCAACATTGGCAGTCGTCCGAGGCCGACCGCCAATATTGGACCAACAGTCAGCCGCCTATGCAGCCAAGAACCCGCCGGCCGCATTTGGACATCCCTGCTGGCCCAGCGGGGAGCAGGGCCGTAACACTGCAGCTGACCCCTAATGAAGCCAGCAGCAATGTGGCGGTGCGGCAGGTGCAGCACCACCCGTCATGCTTTCCACTCTCTGCCAAGCAGAGAGTGGAAATCGCAATTGGGCTGTGCCTGGGGGCCCCTGCACTGCCCATAGCAAGTGCATGGGCAGTACAGGGGACCCCAGGGGCACCGGAGTCCTCTTACCTCCATCCTTTCCATGGTGGTGAACGGCAGGCAGTAAGGGGAGTCAAAATCCACAGGGCAGCGCTGCTTGCAGCGCTGCCCTGGCGGATTACGACTGCCGGGACCACCATGGCGGTATTCCACCGGTCCAGGCAGTATGACCGTTGCGCTTTTGTCAAGGTCAAAATATGCTGTGTAGCACCACCAGCCTGTTGGCGGTACTATCGTCAGATTTGCCCTGGCGGTCACTGACCGCCAGGGTTGAAATGAGGACCTTTATATCACTTTTTAGTGATATCTCAACTTATACTTATTTCATTTTTAATCGTTTTGATCTGCATTTATCTTTTCTAAACACTGTGTGGTGTATTTTTGTGGTGCTATATGGTGTTACTGTATGATTTATTGCACAAATACTTCACACATTGCCTTCTAAATTAGCATGACTGCTCAGTGCCAAGCTACCAGAGGCTGGGCACAGGATAATTTGGATTGTGTATGACTTACCCTGACTAGAGTGAGGGTCCTTGCTTGGACAGGGGGTAACCTGACTGCCAACCAAAGACCCCATTTCTAACAATAATACTTAAACAAAATTACATTGATGCCCACCTCCTGTCGCCTCGCTCCTCTCCTTTTCATTTGGTGTCCCAGCATTCATTGCTGAGACACCAGCACAGGCTCCCCTGCTATCCTGGCACTGCTTTGATGCTAAACCTACATGAAAGCAGAGTAGGATTGGTCTGAGTGGCTTGGGCTGCCACTCGAATACAACCCTGGGGCCTGTGCAGTTTCTCCAGCCCACCTGTGTACACAGCAGGGCTGGAGAAACCTAAGTGAGCATGTGTGTTAGGCCAGCCTGAGACGGCACTCAATTCCCCATTACCCGCCTCTCCTTCCGTGGCCCAGTCCGCACCTCCCTTCACATGCTGGCTGAGCCAGCAGCAGAAAAATAAAACAATAGTGAACTATCATTTTATTTTTCTGCATCCGGCTCAGCCGGCGGGGCGACCTCATTCGCCATAGCGAATGAGCCACCCCTGGACACCACATCACAATCCTGGGAGAAGGGGAGACCCATAATTCCCCCCCAAGCCACTGGTGTCCCCCTCAACGTCCCCCCTTCAATGTCCTCAGCCTCCCCCTGGGCTGATGATGTTAATGACATATCTTTGGTCCAAGTGGGTGCAATTCCCCTCTCTTGCTCTTCATCTCCCTCCTCCTCCTCTTCACTGGTGGTATTGAGCGGTCGTACTTGCCACTGAGCTGAGGTTCCACTTCCCTGCACCTGGTCCGTGGTTGGTGTCCCTTGGCCAGCCGGGTCCACTGAAATAGAAGGCAAACAATGATATAGTTGGGTGCAAATAAACGAAAAACATTAAGCAAGTGCTGACTTAGTGAACATTTGTCCTCACTGGGCAAAATTATGGCCCTCATTATGACATTGGCGATAAATCCCACTTACCGCCACACTGACTGCCACCAATTTACCGCTGCTGTGGCGGATATCCGTTCACCATATTATGACACACACACCAATCCGTCAGTATACAGCCACATTTGCAAATCCGCCACACCAAAGGTCAGTGATAGACTGGCAGAATCAAAACCCACACCGTTACGCCAACAGAACTATGCTCATCACACTATGACCCACGAATCACCTCAGCGGACATTTAACGGCAGTAAACCATTGGTGGTACATACTGCTGTGCTCAAAATGGAAACACATAAACAAAACAACACCACATTGGACAATTCAAACAACACACACCTGACACCCATACATACACAACACCCACACACCCACACCACTATAAAAAACACCCACCCACATTACCCACAACCCTATACCATTCCAAACCATTGCCAGAAGAGAGACATCAAGACCACAGACACAAGCAGAGCCACACACTATACACATCTATACACCACTCACGCACCCCACATGACACACCCCAGCACATTACCCAACACACCCTCACCTACACACCTCACATAATACCCATGACACCACAAAGACACCCCTGTTTCACAGAGGAGGAGCTAAGGGTCATGGTGGAGGAAATAATCAGGCTAGAGCCACAGCTGTTTGGAAAACAGGTGCAGCAGATATCGATAGGTAGGAAGATGGAGCTATGGCGGAGAATCGTGGACAGGGTCAACGCCGTGGGACAGCACCCCAGAACTAGGGATGACATCAGGAAGATGTGGAACTACCTACGGGGGAAGGTACATTCCATTGCAGAAACACATAGGACTGGCGGTGGACCCAACCACCTTCCACACAACTAACAGCATGGGAGGAGCAAGTCTTGGCAATCCTGCATCCTGAGGGCCTGGCCGGGGTAGGAGGAGGACTGGACTCTGGTACGTCAACTCTCTACTTCTATCACCCCCTACCTGCATGCCATCACATACCCTCACCCTCACTCCTATCACTCCACTACATCCCACACACTCCACCATCGCATCTCTTCAATCCCAATGCCAAGCCCTGCATGCTGTACCAATGCATGGATACCACTCACAGCCCTGCATGGACACTCATCACTAAAGCATGCACACTATAGAGAACTAATCATCCCACCATACAACAACGTACACAAGTGAAAGCTGCCAGGGCAAATACAACCAAAGTGGGCAAGCCACAGATGCACAATATATCAGACCCAGAAACCAGAACACATCATTTACATCCCCACAGGTACCCCAGCCAATGTCAGCTGAGAGGAGGTGCCAGCAATATCCTGTCCCCCAACAGAAGAGGTCCACAGTGATCACAGCAACTCTGGTCTTCAGGATCTGGATGACCTACATGGACAATCAGGGACCTCTGAACAGCTGGTTACCCAGGTCCAGTCACACACCACCACAGAGCCTCCCCCATCAGGAAACACCACCACAGCACCCACCCAGCGTACCCGCACCTCTGTCCCCAGCAGTGTATCCACCTCTGCAGGGACCCCAGGCCACACCTCATACCCAAGACAATCAGGGACCTGGTGTCAGTGGCAATGGCCACACAGTTCCAGGTACAGAGGCACAGGCCAACAGGGAAACTGGGAGGAGTGCTGTGTGCCAGGGGGAGGACAGGCCCAGGGAACAAAATCTCCAGAAGGCCCTTGCAGAGATCCTGGAGCTTATCAACATTCCCAGGACACAATGGGCCAGATCCTGGACAATGTGCAGGAGAACATGCGGCTGCAGGAGGGACAGTACCGGGGATCAGGGAGTGCTTGCAGGCCATCAACAACACCCTGATCTCCATAGCAGGGGTGCAGGCAGGCATGGGCAACATTATGAGGGAGGCAGTCTCACTCCAGTGGGCCCCTGCCACTAGCCAGACATCTGAACAGCCGTCCACCTCTGCCACCGCTAGTGGACAGGAGGCCCTGCCACAGGACCCACAGGACACCAGCACCCCTCCCCCAGCAGAAGGAGAACCACCCTACAAACGTTCCCTGTGATCCAGACAGAAGCCAGAGACACTTGCCAAGACTCCTGCCAGGAAATGAGACTCTCCTGATTGTCACCCTTGTGTACCACTCAGTCACCCTGCCCACCTTGAGCTGTCATTGCTCCCCTTCCAATGTCCCCTTGGACACTGCACCTGTGCTACAAACAAACTTGAACAATATCCTGGACTTTCCTCCATCATCACCCCATCCCATTGCACTTGCCCCTCTATAATTTGATACTTCAATAAACACCCTTGGGAAAAAAACTTTGGAGTATGTCATGCATATCAAATATGTATTATGTGAAACAGGTACAAACACTGAAAATCAACTGTACAGAAAATGAGAATAGATTAATGACCTGTAGCTGGCTGCAGTGATCACACCAGGAGTATTTGTGAGATCACCAACATCTGCCAAATTGATTGTCAGAGGGAACAGTAAGTAGGCATCGAGGTGGGAAATATCAGCATGCAAGTGCCTCAGAAATTCAAACAAATGTCATTGAAATGTTAAGTAACACTGTTCTACCTGTGTGTCATTGAAGTATTGTCTGATCACTGATGTTCTGGTGTCCTCATCCTCATTCTCTGCCTCCTCATCCTCACTATCCACAGGGTCCACTTCTGGCACACGGACATCTCCAGCCTCCTCCTCCTGCAGGAATGGGACATGGCATCTGAGGGACAGGCATTATACCACCACTATCTGGCAGACCTTCTTTGGTGAGTAGCACAGGGCTCCACCTGTCAGATGCAGGCACCGGAACTTGGCCTTCAGGAGGCCAAAAGTTCTTTCAATTATCTTTCTGGTTCACTCATGGGCCTCATTATAAGGTTCTTATGCCCTTGCCCTGGCATTCCTCACAGTGGTCAGCAGCCATGAGAGTTTGAGGTAATCAGAGTCACCTGAAATATTGAGGGACAACATTTAGCCAACACTATCCCATATGGCCCACGCCATACCCATACACCAACATCTACTGGGGGGAACCAGGGCTCACCTATTAGCCACACCCTGTGCCTATGTAGTTGGTCCATTACATTTGGGATGCTGCTATTCCTCAGGAAAAAGGCATCATGCACCAACCGAGGATACTATGCATTGACGTGGGGGATGTGCTGATCCGCCAAGCACACCACCTGTACATTCATAGAGTAGAAAATCTTACGATTTCTGAACATCTGTTCATTCTGTTGTTGGAGAACAAATGCAATATGTGTTCCAACAATTGCCCCAATTATGTTGGGGATATGTCCCATTGCATAGAACTCGGCCTTCACTCTGGCCAATTCTTTGACCTGGGGAATTTTTTTTAGCTGCACATGTATTTAATCAGGGCAGACAACACTCTTCTCAGCACGATTGAAAAGATTGGCTGTGACATTCCTTCTGCCAAGCCCACTGTCACTTGGAAAGAACCAGTTGACAGGAAAAGGAGCACTGATAGAACTTGCACAAGAGGGGCGCTCCCAGTGGGGTGACAGATAGCAGATATCAGATCAGGCTCCAATTGGGCACACAGCTCAGTGATGGTGGCCCTGCCAAGTCTATAGGTGAGCATTATGTGCTTGTTCTCCAGTGTTGCCAAGTCCACCAGGGGTCTGGACACGGGGCTATGTCTCCATCTCCCATTCATCCGCAGCAGTAGGAATCAATGGGGCAAAAGAGTGAGTAGCCAGTCGCAAACTGAACAAAGGAGCTATAACAGAACTTTGCATGCTGTGAACTTGTAATGGGTCAGTATGATTTGCCCAGTATTTCCTAATTTCACCAGTGATGCAGATATTTTCCATGGCCTGCCCCCGACCCTGAAATGGCATCCGCCTGTCCTGTGTGGAGGGACAGGTGGAAGTGAGGTCATTCCGCTGCAAGTGCTATGGCATATTGCGTAGGCGTGTGCCCTGTGTGTGAGGGTGCTGTGTCTGCCAACGGTGGTGTTGGTACAGCCATTGATCAAGTGTTTCCTTTGTCTCTTCCCCCACCATTTTTGATTTGTCATCTTGTCTTTATGTACGTTAGCATCATCTGGCGGAGGAGCAGAGGTACAGGCGACGGAGGGAGCTGCATCCCACAGGACCCAGGAGGCAGAGTCGACCGACGCTGAGGGCACAAGTGGGATGGAGGGCGAGAGGAGGACCATGGTGGAGACAGGAGGGGACAGTTCTGACACAGGTACCTCCTCCAATGGAAGCTCCCTGCCCTCCCAGCAGCCCCTCATTGAGTTGCCCTATGCCTGCGCACCCAGGAGGGTGAGCATCTCCTTCACCCCATTCACCTCAGGCCCTGCCCCAGTGAGCCCTGCTGCCCTGAGTGAGGAGGCTATTGACCATCTGAGATCCATCTCTGTAGGGCGGTCAACCATTGTGAATGCCATTCAGGGGCTGGCAGCCCAGATGCAACAAACTAATGCATTCACTGGCTTGGTGGCCCAACAGAGATCGATTCTGGCTCTGGCCTCCTCTCTGATGGCAGCCATTGTCCCTGTTTCTACCCTCCCTCCTCCAACTTCCACTGCCCAGTTCCATTCTCCTCAAACCCAACCCATCCCAAGCACACATACAGACGAGCATGCACACAAGACAACACCCAAGAGTGGCACAGGAAAACACAAGCACCACACTTCATCTCACAGGCACTCACACAAACACCATCCAGATGCAGACAAACCAACATCCACTATTTCCACTGCCTCCCCCTCCTCCTCCTCCACCAGCTCCCACCCAGTTCCATCAACACTCACACCTGCATGTACTACATCATCATCCACTACCAGCATCACCTCACCAAGCAGAACACACACCTAGCTGGCAGACACATCCACAACAGCCATGCACACGTCCCCTGTGTCCTCTCCCACTGTGTCTGTCCCTCCCTCCTAATAATAATAAGGTACACAAACGCAAGCACTCACCCAACAGCCATTCTCCTCACAACAGCATATAGGCCATGCTCCTGCACCCAAAAGCAGCAGACAGACACCTCCAACAACCACTCCCTCTTCCTCCACTTCCATTCCTTCTCCCTCTTTCTGCCCCAACGTACCTAAAAAACTGTTCCTATCCACCATTGACCTCTTCCCTACCCCTCCCCCGCCGTCAAGCATGTATGGGCAGGGTAGGAAGAACCCAGCCAAGCACCTCAGCCACAAGGTCCACGGGCCCAGTTGTCACCACACCCACTCGTGGTGGAAAAGGATCTAGGCCATGTGTCCAGAATGTGAAGGAGCCTGCACCAGGCAGCTTCAAGGGAAAGGTGCCTGCCCCAG
Source organism: Pleurodeles waltl (assembly GCF_031143425.1). Lineage (NCBI taxonomy): Eukaryota > Metazoa > Chordata > Amphibia > Caudata > Salamandridae > Pleurodeles > Pleurodeles waltl. The sequence continues at coordinate 469,088,810 of NC_090450.1, forward strand.
CTGCCAGAAAGTCCAAGGAGCCTGCACCAGCAGGTAAGAAGGGAATGGAGCTTTCCCCAGCTGCCAGAAAGACAAAGGAGCCAGCACCAGCAAGCAAGAAGGGGAAAGAGCCTGCCCCAGCTGCCAGGAAGAGCAAGGAGCCTGCACCAGCAGGCAGGAAGACCCAGGGGCCTGGGGCAGGAACTGTGACTGAGCCCCCACCACCAACCATGGTTGTGCAGCTGTCCAAGGTTGTCAGGGATGGGCAGGAGCCCCCCCCAGCAGCAGTACCACCACTGAGCAGCCATCCAATGTTGCAGGGGATGGGCAGGAGCTACCCCCCAGCAGCAGCACCACCACTGAGCAGCCGTCTGAGGTTGTCGGGGATGGGCAGGAGTCTCCCCCCCAGCAGCAACAGCACCAATGAGCACCTGTCTGAGGTTGCAGGGGTTGGGCAGGAGCCTCCCCCCGAGTAGCAGCACCACCACTGCGAGCTCTTTTAGGTTTCCGGGGATGGGCAGGAGCCTCCCCCCCAGAGCAGCAGTACCACCACTGAGCAGCCGTCACCACCAGTGGACGGTAAGTAATCCTGCCTCCATGGGCTGCTGTGCGGCCTGCCCCCTCCAAAGCCTGTGGGTATGACACCCACCTGAGAGACTGTGACCTTGCACTCCACAGGATCAGGAGCACAGGGCATGTTGCCCCCTCCAGAACCAGTGGGTAAGACACCCACATGCCCAACACTCCCCAGGATCGAGAGCACAGGGCACGATGCCCCCTCCAGAAACAGTGCGTAAGACACCCACATGCCGAACACTCCCCAGGATCAAGAACAGGACACAATGCCACCTCCAGAACCAGTGGGTAAGACACCCACATGCGCAACACTCCCCAGGATCAAGAGCACAGGGCACAATGCCCCCTGCAGAACCAGTGGGTAAGACATCCACATGCCCAACACTCCCCAGGATCAAGAGCACAGGGCACGATGCCCCCTCCATAACCAATGGGTGAGACACCAACATAAGAGACTGTGACCTTACACTCCACAGGACCAAGCACAGGTCACGATGCCCCCTCCAGAACCAGTGGGTGAGACACCTACACGAGAGACTGTGACCTTGCACTCCACAGGACCAAGCACAGGGCATGTTACCCCCTCCAGAACCAGTGGTCTTGTTCCATCTCCCGGCTGAGGTCCCCCCGTCTACCTGAGGTGCCTGCCTATTTTCCAACTGATGACCCTGCAGTGTTCTCTCCATGTTGAAGCAGGTGAAATGTATGGCCTTGGACTCTGGCCTTTGGCTGTCAGGAATCCCCAAGGTGCCTCCTGCGTTATCTGTCAGCATCCCCAGGGATTAGGGTTAAATCATATCTCTGTTCTTGGTTAAACCTTCATGTTTCTAAGTAAACATAATGTGCTGTGTTACACAATTGGTTTTATCAATGATTGTTTGCTAATGTGAGCAGGTGTAGACATGTGCTTCTAATTGGATGTGGTGACTCATCTCAACTGCTTTCCTGATTGGCTATAAATAGCAGAGTGAAGCATGCCTCCCTGCTTGGCTTTGTTTGGCTTCCTGATCTCAGCATCTGACTTGGCAGTCCAGGCCCTGCTGTCATCCTCGTATTCAGGACTTTTGAGGCAATGCTTTTCTTTGTTCCTGTACCAGCTGGCACCAGGATTCCTCCAGCACTCGGGAAAACACTGCAGCTAAGTGACTGGTATTCTCCAGGGAGTTTTTTCTTTGAGCGCTGCATTTTCCTAGAACAGATGGTGTATTTCAGACCTCGTATTTTTGCCAGAGTGCTTATCTTGAAGAGACAAATGCATTTCTGAACATTTTACATTATTATTGTAGTTACTTGCCTAAATGTGCTTCAGGAAATATGTTTGAGCTCAAGTACTACAAAAAGTGACAGTGCAATTTTAAAAGTGCATTTACGTGACTTTTCTTTCTCTAATAGCATAACTCTTGGATTTATATGTGATATAATGAATGTCCTTGTTTGTTTTTCCTGTGCATGATAAGTGCAACCACAGTTCTAATTGTAGTGTGCAATAGTGAATCTCTGTGAAGCCAGCACTAGTGTCGCAGTACTTATTGTTATGGTACTCAGTTTGGGTTTTTGGTGATGCAGTGTTAGTAATTGTGCCAACAGTTATTTTTATCCAAGAAAAGTGCTGGAGCATCCTGGTGTTCTTCTACCGCTCCCCTGCCCATATCAGAAAGAGAGATTCAGTTTCAAGGAAGTTGAGTGCACTAACTCTACTATCACTCTGTCAACAACGACTTGCCCCCCGAAGATACAGGGTGCCTGGCTAGACCGGCAAGACATAGCAGTGTTTTGTCTCTTTCTCTTCCATTCCCCTTTTCCTTTTGGGACACCTGCCAGAGTTTCTGTGTCCACCAGGAAGTGCCGAACGGTGTTCCAGGAGGTCGGGGGGCATACCATCGCCCCTGCAGACATCCTGCTTTTCAGGTGAGTGGCCCCATTTCGACAGTGGCCATGTGGACTACGGAAATAGTGGACTGGGCTGTGTTCCTTTTTCTGTACATATGTATATATCTATTATCTTGCCTAACGTATTTTTCATGCTGTGTTAATCTCATTATATTCACTTTTGCGAAATCATTTTGTCCTTGCATTATTCATCTGATTTACGGGGTAAAATTGTTTTTGTGATACAGCTGATTGTATGTATGGTGTTGGGGGGTGTTGTGCGTGTGTGTGTCACTCTCTTTTTCCTTCCTCCCTCTATTGTGTGCTACGTGGCAGTACTCACCATCGTCGTCTTCGCCGGCACTGGTGTTTGTGGTGGAGCAGAACGTAGAAGATCATGGGGAAGACATGCAGTTCAGGCTCCATGGCAGCGTGGTTGTTCTGTGTGTCTCCAATGGTGAGTCCTTTCTCTTCTGAGCTCAGTTTCTGCCAGGCTTTTGATGTCGTTGGCACTGCCCCGGAAAAGGTGGCGGATTGAGTGGTCACAATATGGTGGACAGAACATTGACTTCGGCCTGGTTGTGGGTGGCTCCCGCCATGGTGGCTGTTGTTTCCGCCTTGGCGGTCGGTGTGGTACATTGGCTGTCTTTCGGAGATCTTTCCGCCATGGTCATAATTTGGCAGTAGTTACCACCAGCCTGTTGTCGGTATTACCGCCACATTAACACCAGCCGCAGGGTCGTAATGAGGGCCAATGTGTATATTCCCTGTAAAGTCCTGATATTAGAAACACAATAACATCTATCTTAAGGTCGCTCTGTATCCACTTCAATACTTACTAACCCTCACCCTCATTATTAGTGTGATGTGAGTTTCTTGCCATTGAAACCTTTATTTCCTATGTTAAAGTTCACAAGTTGGGATAGGCCACAGCAAGGATGGATTTAGCCAAACCTAAAAGGGAATTTAGGAATATCTGGGAATGGGCAGTTCAAAGGTCATATGCTTACTCACAAATGTCATCTGTTGTGTAGCACAAGGAAGCACTACATACCTGCAAAATTGGATGCACAGACACACACGAGGCCTCGAATGTGATCTTGTCAAAGAGAAATCTTTGGACAGTATATATGCCTAGAGCCTCATTTAGCATGTAAAGACAGCTCAGTCTATCCTGTATACTGTTAAGCACATGTGCATAGTTAGGACTTTGAACAGGAAAATAGAAATTACATATATGCCACTGTATTGAAGATGTGTGTGTCCTCTTTTAAATCTTCATATTATTTTAATTGAGACAAGTATTACAAAGTCAGCCCTTACTTCATTGACACTACATATGTAATTCAATGTATAAGAAATTGACCCAAAAAAGCATGCATGAGATAGCATACAAGCCCAAAGAAACAATCCCTTCCTTCCCCACTGGATACAACAGTTATGAGGTGTGCTGGAGCCTAATTCTGTCTTTTTAAGTGCATTTTTCTTTAACATGCAGCCAGATGCGCATATTACCCCAGTTGTGTTTACTGCCCTAAAAGTCCCTGTATGTCCTCATAAAGCATCCTTTAAATTGCTCTAAGGAGACCTTGACCTCCTAAATAATGTAGATATTTGGCGCATAGGCTGAAAGCTGACAAAACACACATCCAAAATGCATGTATGAGCTAGCACCCAAGCCCCAAAACACAGTCCCTTTCTTCCCCATTGCATGCAACAGTTATGAGGTCCTTTTAGGCCTAGTTCTGTTTTTGCAAGTGCATTTTTCTTGAAAATGGTAGTTAGATGCTAATATTTCTCCAGTTGTGTTTACTATACTTCAAGTCCCAGAATGCCCTCATAAAGCTTCCTTTAAATTGCTCAAAGGAGAATCTGGCCTCATAAATACTGTAACCATTACAAACTTAGGGTTTATGCAGACAAATAAACATGAAGTAATGTCGCTTTCACCCCTCACATTATACCACCAGACAAATAAAGCAGTTCATGCACTTACCAGGTCTCTGTTGCTCAAGCTCCTCCAGCTGAGCATGGAGGGTTGGCCAGACTGTTCTCAGGACCAATCGGTTCAGTGGGCTTAGGCGGGCCTATGGACATGTGGCTGGGAGGGCAGGCCAAAAGCTTCCTTGGCCTTGATACTGGCCCAGCATCACAGGTCCTCCCAGTGCTTCTTGCACATTCAGACCCACCAATAGAAAGCATCTACTGCACTGCAGCGTGTGGCGCTGTCTTCCCACATGCGAGTACATGCTATTATACTCAGCTTTTGTTCTGGGTCCCCATAAAGCTGAAGGTACTCATCAAGCTCCCCCTTAGCTAAGATGTTTAATTCTGTCTCGGTGAAAGGGGATGCCTTGTCATCAAGCCCTTCAGCCGTGTTGGGGACAAGTCAGGTAAAAAGAGCAGCAGGATAGCAGAGAATCTTGTCACAAGGTGAGGATGGATCAGAATGACTGCAAAATGACTGCCAGGAGCTTCCTGTGATGAACTTCCTGCTGTTTGCTTCCTGTGTGTCATTTACTGTGTGGAATTGTTGGGTTCCAACCAAGTGCAAATTCTCCACCCGAGTGCGGAGTCTCCACTCCATATATGGAGTGTACGCATTTGCTATGGGGACTCTGTACTCAAGGCAGAGACTCCATGCTTCAGCAGCAAAACTGTTATATAATCTAGAAAAATGATACAAAGCAACCAAAAAGCATGGAAAAACAGTACCTACCATGACACACAGCCATATTTATGTTTTCCTGAGCCATCCTCAATGCATACATTAGTGCAAAACACCCCTACAGCTGACTTAATCTGGACAACCTTGTTAACCATATTTCAGGAATGTGTGTGGGTGCATTGGGTCACACATGCACCACACAAAGTGCTGCATGCATGATGCAAAGCTCTATGTCATTTATAAGAAGCAAAACCAAGCAATTTTGATTGGCTTCGGGTGGCTCTATATATCAGAAGAACGCTGCACACACTGTTGCATTATATTACTATGCCCTGGCTTGCAGTGGGTATTTACACGCACAACAAAAAGATTTGGACACATCCACAAATTTATAAGGCTATGTGACCTTGGAAAAACGCAAGAGTCATATGTCTCCCCAGGTGAGGCACAACGATATGCCAAATTCCTATTTCTGCTGTGCAGCACACAGAAAAAGAGGCTAAAGCCTCTCAGGTTAGTCTATGTGCAGGGAGGTGCCTCTTCCTGCACAAATACAATCATCCATGCAACAGAGGCACCCTTGCACGATGGTGCAAGGGTTCCTGCATTGGCACTAGGCACACCATTTAGTCCCAGCTTAGGGGTAGAGGAAATTAATGTACTATATGCCTCGGAGATGGCCCTTGCCTGACCTTTCAAAATGAGAAGGTACAAGGCAGCAAGTTGACTTGCAGCGCAGCACTGCACCATCTCTTATTAGATTTTCCCTCAAGATCATTGCACAACACCCCCGTGTAACACGTATTAGGGCCTTTCTCCACCATACAGTCTGACACACAGCCAACCTTCTCTAAGTAATGAATAAGGTGTGTGTAGTGGGTCGAACGGTATAAAAACTCACAAAGATTAAGCATGATGTTCAGGGAAAAGGTTTATTGGAGTTTTATATAGAAGTGTCTCTAATTTTCTCTTTCCTTCCTCTTAGGGTTCAGTACTGTCTCTTGTTCCTTTATTTTTCCTTATCGCCTTGTCTCTTCTTCTTCCAGGGGAGTGTTCTTCTCGTCTGGAGGCAGCCTCACATGGATGGTACTGTGGTGACAAAAAGGAAAACGCTAAGGTAAGTGGGGTATTTAAATGTGCTTATGATTTATTAAAGTAAAGGGGAGGAGGGGACAAGGGGGTGAGGATGGTGAGTTGGGGTCACGTGAATAAACTTCTAATAGTGCACTTTTGTGACTCTCGTGGTTTTCTTGTGCTCAATAAAGTTCCTTCCAACTTCTACCCACCCTCCCTCTGTCTTTGTCCCCTTCCCCAGTGCCCTCTTAATTGTGATACCCTCTCTTGTGTTCCCACAAGGACCGTACCTTTGTAAGCCACGACCCTCCTGGGCCGTGGCTGGAGCTGGGGTGTTCCTTTGGGGTGCTGTCCTGGACCCTCCTCTCCTCCTGCTCTCCGTTTTCTCTCTCCCCGCTCTCCTTCTCTGCTCTCTCTCCGCTCTCCTTCTCTCCACTTTCCTTCTTGCCGCTCTCTCTGCTCTCCTCCTTGCCGCTCTCTCTGCTCTCCTCCGTGCCGCTCTCTCTGCTCTCCTCCGTGCCGCTCTCTCTGCTCTCCTCCGTGCCGCTCCCCTTTTCGGCGTCCGGAAGTCCCTTTACGTAGGGAACTTCCCGCCTCGTTGCGTTCGCGGCCCGGAACCCCTCTGGGGTTCCCGTGGCAACAGGAGGACGCCACCCGTCCTTCGATGGCGTTCCCACGGCAACGTGGGAACGCGGAAATGACGTATCGGAGAGGTCCGACACGTCTATTCCGGGTGCAGCGTGGTTGGTGAACGGGCTCGCCCGCTCACACACCCCTTCCCAAGATGGGTCCTGTTCGAGGACCGAAGAGGTGCAAGGGTAGCGAGACAAATAGTCAGCAGGACCTTGTTGGGACCCAGGAATGTGTCGACCTGAAAGGAAAAAGGCTGCTGTTCAAGGAACCATCGTAAAATCCGGGAATTGGAATCTTTATGGGCAGCCATCCAGGTGAGGGGAGCGTGATCCGTATATAGAACAAAAGACCGGCCCAACAGATAATACTGTAAACTGTCCACTGCCCATTTAATGGCTAGACATTCTCGTTCGATGATAGGGTAATGACGCTCCCGAGGGAATAGCTGTCTGCTAAGAAATAGGATAGGAAGATCTCGGCCCTCCTCGTCCGGCTGACTCAAAACTGCTCCTAAGCCCACATCGGAAGCATCAGTATACAGATGGAATGGTTTAGTAAAGTCTGGACATTGTAATATCGGTTCTTTAGTGAGATAGGATTTTAGTCCCTCAAAGCTATTCTTCTGTAGCTCACAAAAGGGTAACAACTGGTTGGGGTTGGATTTAGACTAAAGATCCGTGAGTGGCGCAGCAAGAGTGGAATATCCAGGTATAAACCTGCGATAATATCCTACTAGACCCAGAAAAGAGCGAAGATCTTTCTTCGTTTTAGGGGTAGGGGCATTCTTTATGGCTTTCACTTTTTTTATTTGGGGCTGGAGAGTGCCTTGACTAATATTATACCCGAGGTACGATATGTCGGTGTTCCCTAAGACACATTTATTGGGATTGGCCGTTAATCCTGCTGTTGTCAGGGTATGAAATATTTTTTTTAGATGTTGTAGATGTTCCTCCCAGGACTCACTAAAAATGACTACATCATCCAAATAAGCCGCTGAGAAGCTTTGGAAGGGCTTAAGTAACTTATCCATTAACCTTTGGAAGGTAGCTGGGGCTCCATGTAGGCCAAACGGTAATACTGTGAAATGATAAAGCCCGGATTGGGTGGAAAAAGCGTTTTTTTCTTTATCCTCTGGAGCCAGAGGAATCTGCCAGTATCCTTTAGTCAAGTCGATTGTGGACATATATTTTGCCTTCCCTAATTTCTCAAAGACGTCGTCTACTCTAGGAATTGGATAGGTGTCAAACATAGAGATTTCATTAAGTTTCCTAAAATCTATGCAAAATCGTACAGCCCCATCAGGTTTTGGTACTAGGACTACCGGGGAGCACCAGGGACTATGTGAGTGCTCCACCACTCCAAGAGCTAACATTTTCTGAACCTCATCCTCTATGATGTGCTTTCTTGCCTCTGGAATACGATAAGGTCGTAAACGGACTATTTTACCCGGAGAGGTCCGTATTTGATGATAAATCAAAGAGGTTTTACCGGGGTTTTCTGAAAAGAATTTTTGGAATTGATTCAATAGGGAATTTAACTGTTCTTTCTCAGACCTTGTTAAGGACTCATTAATAGTGGGTATGGTATTATTCTCAGGCTGAGAGTGGGGGTAACACTCAATGTGTGATTCCTTACTTGGATATAGAAGCTGTCCCATTTCTACTACATTGTCTGTGTTCTCCAATGTTTCCCATTTTTTTAACAGATTTATATGATAAATTTGTGTCTTTTTAGGGTTAGCTGATAACTCAATCAAGTAAGTAACTGGAGAGATTGCTCGGATCACTCGATAAGGACCTTGCCATCTGGCAAGTAGTTTTTGTTCCGATGTGGGACGCATGATGAGAACTTGATCTCCTGTCTGTAGAACTCTCAACTTACTCCCTTTGTCATAATAGTGTTTTTGTGTTATTTGTGCCTGTTCCATATTTTCTCGTACCTCCTCCCACAGCCCTTGTAAATGGGATTTTAGGTTGTGTATATATTCCAGCAATGGTCTACCCCCCTCCTCAGCTTCTTCCTCCTAAGTTTCTATGGCCATGTCTAAAAGGGAGCGTGGTTGTCGACCGAACACTAATTCAAATGGGCTATGTCCTGTGGATGCCTGTTCATGAGTTCTAATAGCATACAAAACAAATGGTAATTTTTGATCCCAGTCTCTCCCTGAATCAGTGACTACTTTCTTTAGTAAAGTTTTGATGGTCCGATTGTAGCGTTCCACCAACCCATCCGTTTGTGGATGGTAAACGGATGGTTTTATTTGGGAAATTCCTAAAGTCTTACAAACTTGTTTCATGAGATTAGACATGAATGGGGTCCCTTGATCTGTGAGTATTTCGTGGGGAAACCCTATTCGGGTGAAAACGGTGATCATTGCTTGGGCAACGGATTTTGTGGTCATGCTGGTCAGGGGAATGGCCTCTGGATATCGGGTGGCATAGTCAACGATCACCAATATGTATGTGTGTCCTTTAGAAGACGGTACTAATGGTCCAACTAAATCCATTCCTACCCTGCTAAATGGTATATCTATGATGGGAAGGGGCAAAAGTGGTGCTTTCCTGGGCTTACCAGGACCTGTCAGTTGACACCGGGGACACTGGGAACAGTATCTCCTGATATGGGTGAAAACCCCTGGCCAATAAAATCGTCTGAAGAGATATTCTTCCGTTTTTTCTCTCCCGAAATGTCCTCCCCCTGGTTGACTGTGTGCTAGGGTTAGGACTTGATTCCTGAAATTTTCAGGAACTATCAGCTGATGTTTCTGATTCCCGTCCCGGGTATGGGTTACCCTATATAGTAAGTTTCGTTTAACCAAGAAGTAAGGACCCACCTCCTCTGTTTCTTCGTTTTTTGCCGATTTCCATGCTTGAGCGAGTGAGGGATCCTCTCTCTGTTGTTGGTGGAAACTTAGGGGTGCATCATGTATTTCAGCTATAAGTCTCTGAGGTTGATCCTGCCTATTCTGAGATCTGAACTGAACTTTTATCTCTCGCTTCTCTTTACGTGACAATTTCCTTCGTGGTAAAGGACCTTCAATATTGCTGTCTGAAAAAGGAGCCTCCAACCACCAATCCTGATGGATTTTCGGTTTACGAACATGATCCAGAAGTTCTGGGAAACGACTATAGTCAGTACCAATGATACATTCCTCAATCAGTTGGGACATTACTCCCATTGGATGTAAGTCCTTGTAGTCTTCCCACTCTATGTTAACTATTGTCAAGGGGTATTGTTCCTTATCACCGTGAATACAACAAATCGTGACCCATCTACTAGATTCCCTATCGATTGGGCTTATTAAATCTTCACGAACCACGGATTGGCTGCCACCCGAATCAATTAGTGCACAGACAGACCGGCCATTTAGTCTAAGGGTTTGTTTAAATTTAAGGTCTCCCTGTCCTGTACAGAGTACGCGTCTCCTGGTCACTCCTATTTCCATAGGTTCACCTCCCTCTAATTTCCGCGGACACATACGAGCTATGTGTCCCCACTCCCCACAATTATAGCACTGTGGTCCCTGTAAAGGAGGACCTTTTGAAACTCGGCGAGGACCCGGGTATTCCAGGGGAAATCTTGGTACAGGCTTTGGATGGGTTACAACCGGTTTGATGTGAGGTCGTGGTGGCATACCTCTCACATCTGTGGACCGGTGGTATGCGCAGGCTAATTCAATGGCCATCTCGGTGTCCACCTTTGGATGTTGTCGAATCCAATTTTTCGTTGACGGAGGTAAAGAGTCTAGATACTGTTCGAGGACAATAGTTTGGATAACCTCCTCTCTGCTAATCCCAATTGGACCCAGCCATTTCAAAGCTAGATCTTTCACGCGGAAGTAGAAAGTTCGGGGGTCCTCATTTGGTCCCCACTTTACTTTCCGGAATTTAACTCGATAATATTCGCTGTCGTGGCCTACCCGTTCTAAAATGCTGGTCTTAATATCTTTATAGGGTGTTGTTCCCCCGGGATTAGCGGCCTGATAAGCAGCTTGTAGGAGACCTGTAAGTAATGGTGCCACATATTGACCCCACCTATCCTCCGGCCATTGGGCCGACGAAGCAACCCTTTCAAAGTTTGTGAAAAAAGATTCCGGGTCTACTCCCTCCTGATATTTTTGCAATACTGAACTGGGTACATTGGGATGCACCTTACTAGCGGCGATTGTTTCCGTTAACTTTTTCATGGCTATTTCATGGACCAATTGGTTGTTAGCTAATATCGTTGCTTGGCTCTTCAAGGCTGACTGCAAGGCCTCCCTGTCCTCTTTCGCCTCTCGTTGGTGGGCTTCCCAAACTAACTGCAGATGGCGTTGGCCTTCTGCTAGTTGTTTAATCATATCTTCTAGGGTCGGATTGTCACTCATTATTTATACCGTTCGGTTACCCGTGGGATATTTCTTTACTTAGATCCCACTTCTGACACCACTGTAGTGGGTCGAACGGTATAAAAACTCACAAAGATTAAGTATGATGTTCAGGGAAAAGGTTTATTGGAGTTTTATATAGAAGTGTCTCTAATTTTCTCTTTCCTTCCTCTTAGGGTTCAGTACTGTCTCTTGTTCCTTTATTTTTCCTTATCGCCTTGTCTCTTCTTCTTCCAGGGGAGTGTTCTTCTCGTCTGGAGGCAGCCTCACATGGATGGTACCGCAGTGACAAAAAGGAAAACGCTAAGGTAAGTGGGGTATTTAAATGTGCTTATGATTTATTAAAGTAAAGGGGAGGAGGGGACAAGGGGGTGAGGATGGTGAGTTGGGGTCACGTGAATAAACTTCTAATAGTGCACTTTTGTGACTCTCGTGGTTTTCTTGTGCTCAATAAAGTTCCTTCCAACTTCTACCCACCCTCCCTCTGTCTTTGTCCCCTTCCCCAGTGCCCTCTTAATTGTGATACCCTCTCTTGTGTTCCCACAAGGACCGTACCTTTGTAAGCCACGACCCTCCTGGGCCGTGGCTGGAGCTGGGGTGTTCCTTTGGGGTGCTGTCCTGGACCCTCCTCTCCTCCTGCTCTCCGTTTTCTCTCTCCCCGCTCTCCTTCTCTTCTCTCTCTCCGCTCTCCTTCTCTCCACTTTCCTTCTTGCCGCTCTCTCTGCTCTCCTCCTTGCCGCTCTCTCTGCTCTCCTCCGTGCCGCTCTCTCTGCTCTCCTCCGTGCCGCTCTCTCTGCTCTCCTCCGTGCCGCTCTCTCTGCTCTCCTCCGTGCCGCTCCCCTTTTCGGCGTCCGGAAGTCCCTTTACGTAGGGAACTTCCCGCCTTGTTGCGTTCGCGGCCCGGAACCCCTCTGGGGTTCCCGTGGCAACAGGAGGACGCTACCCGTCCTTCGATGGGGTTCCCACGGCAACGTGGGAACGCGGAAATGACGTGTCGGAGAGGTCCGACACGTCTATTCCGGGTGCAGCGTGGTTGGTGAACGGGCTCGCCCGCTCACAGCGTGCTTATTAGAAGTGTTGGTTTTTCAAACTCTCAACGTCCTACATTTAATTGTACCCTTTTCAATTATAATTCTAACTTTTCCATCTTGGACACAGTGCAAAATGTAAATGACTCCATGCATAGGCATCATTCATTGTGACATGGGTGCGGATTGTTGTGATTTTGGCACACTTCTTCGCAGCTAGCTAGCTTGTAGCACTGGTCTATGTCCTGGTGAAAGGGTTGAAAAGCAGCATATCTACAGCAAACTGTGCATTTCTGACCTTCACACAGCACTGGACTAGTGCCATACAAGGAACCGATGCACCATGGTGCAATGGTGTCTACGTTACATGCAGGATTATTTTTGTGTAGTAAGAGGCACTTTACAGCACAAAAGCAGTCCTGGGAGGCATACTAATCTTTCTATGAGTACAGCACAATGCAGCACAATTCCAAAGATTGCTGCTTGTTGTACCTCCGCTGTTGAGGCATAAGGTTTTAATGTATCCCCAGGTATACAAGTTCTTGTGAATCTGGGTAGCCATCTAAATCCATGGTTTTGGTTGGGAACACAGAATGCCTCCCTTGTGCAGAATGAAACAATGCAGCAATTTGCAAGGCTTTCCTCACTCTTTATCTATGAGGCCATTCAAAACCATGCAAAGTGATATGGTTGCAAGGCCTGCCCCGCCATTGTGTCACAGAAAGAGATGCTACAGTGGCACAAGGGGTTCATGGATATGGTCCTTGGTAGGTGGAAAGTTTAGAAGTCCATTGTCCAGGATGATAACCCAACTAAATTGTCATGTACTCTCCTTGGGCAATGGAGTAATTTGCAAATTTGTCAACACTTTACACTGACTGGTTCACAAAATCTGTAGCATGGCCCAACTTTAACTCATGAAAACATCTGTTTTTTACAAACTATGGGGGTTATTCTAACTTTGGAGGAGTGTTAATCCATCCCAAAAGTGACGGTAAAGTGACGGATATACCACCAGCCGTAGTACGAGTTCCATAGGATATAATGGACTCGTAATACGGCTGGTGGTAAATCCGTCACTTTTCCGTCACTTTTGGGACGGATTAACACCTCCTCCAAAGTTAGAATAACCCCCAATGTGTATGGTTTACAGAGAAGTCTCAGAATGGAATGTATTGATAGAGTGTTAAATATCCACCACTCATCATTGACAATAGACTGTGCAAACACATAAAGTCCACAACACAACTAGTTGCTCATGAGAAAAAAGTATAAATTAGCTGCTCAATCACCTGTATACCCAGCCCCCTGTTGAATTCAATGGCCTATTTCTCTGTATTCAGACCTAGGCTGTTGTTCAGAGGTATATGTGAGCCATAATTTACTGTGATGTGGTGTAAGTCACAACAGACTACTATATTCTTGCACAAAACTTCAGGGGTGTACAGCAGCATGCCCCCTGTACAGTGACAAAATCTGAAACATGACTTTAGGAGTCTAAAAGTATGCTCAATTATGGCTCTTGTCCGTATGTGTGCTCAATTACACCTCTGCTGAGATACAGTGGTTAAATGTCTGTATGGTGTGAGGAAATGAGGGGAGAGCGCATATGCAGCATCACCCGAGAAAGGACACGTACAGATTTTGGTGCATGTCCTTATTGCATTTATTAAGTTAGTGAGATATTAAATGGTCCGAGCACTTTCTGCTGGCATGATGTATGTGTAGCAGAGCATAATGTATGTGTAGCAGACAATAATTTACATTGTGAAGGATGTGTATGTAAACAATGCTACAAATATGCAAACTTCTCTGTAGTTTGTATACTTTCACAAAATCCACCTGTTGCCAACCTCTGTGCCAGAGGTGACCTACGGAATATGGAGCTGTCATGTGTCCTACAGGGGAACACTGCATGCGCATCCATGAAGTTGCCACCGGCATCACACATACCCTGCATATTAATACAGTGCCAGCGGTGACATTTGCAGAAGATATGGGCATTGTGGTTGAAGTGCCACATGAGTGCAATCAATTGCACAAACCACACATGGAAAGGGGAACAAGATGTAAAAATCCCTGGCAACCCTTTGCCTTCCTACTCGTGGGTGGGCATACATATGTACTGATGCACTCTCCTATTAATGCAGCGCAGTCCCTGAGACAAGTATTGGGACTGACTTGCCTGTGTTATGGCTACAATGCTATGGAACACCCTCTTGAATGAGCCAGTAGCAAAGAAATGGAGAGCTGCTAGGATCTTGATGTAGGCTGGGATGGCGTGGGATCGGCAGGTCACAGAATCAAGATCCTGCTCCCACTCAGAAACAATCTCCAAGATGACATAAGTGGAAAATCTGAATCTGGCGCGGGCACCTTGGCTGGACATCCCAAAGAAGTTAATTCTTTGCCTTTCTGCTCTCCTTCTCTTCACATCATTCTGTCACATGACCAGGGGCAAACCGACAAACACATTGAGCGTCATGTTAAATGGTCTGAAAGGGTTTGTGTGTGGCAGCGCACCTTTTATGTCTGCAGCCAGGCTGTGATTGGCTAATGAGTTCCATCTTGAGCTTGGTGGGGAGATGGTAAGCACTGACACAAGTGTGTGTGGGTTGTGTTTGTGAGGAACTTAGGATTCTGAAGTTTGTTCATAAGTTTGAAGTGGCATATTACCTTCACAATTTGACTGTTTGTGGACGACGTTACATGTCCCATGATTGTGACTTACATGTGATACTTTCAAGAAGATGTTTATGTGATATAATGTAGTATTTAAGCAATCTTGTAGTGTTGTGGTGTTTCATGTTTTAGTTCAAGGATATTTGCCACTGCGACATACACCCTACACATATCCACAGATGTAACTGCCCAGTGCCTATGTGTAGTTTTTTCATGTTATCAGCAATGTATTGTATTCTATTTTGTTTGTACATCTTGAGATTTTTATTTTCCGACTAAGTTTAGACCAAAAGTCTAAGTTTACCTTTGTGAATCTGTCCCTTAGTCTGGAAAGAATTCTCATGGCCACTAGAGCTGAAGAGCGTGCCAGTCAATAGACTGCTCACATGGAGGGTGGAGGTGCTCAAAGTAAGTCAGTCATGAACATGGAAAGCAAATAGAAACACAAAGCTAAAGGACACAATTTCATGTCTATATTGAAAAATAAGTTGTGCTTCAGTTGTGGGTTGTTCTTTCCACACAGAGGTAGGTGTCCCACCATTGAACAGATTTGCAAAAACTGTGGGAATGAGATTCATTTTGTAACAGTTTGAATAATGAAGGAATAAGCAAGTGTGTCATGCAAAAACACAAAATGGCTGCCCTAATGTTGCAGCAGCAATGGTCGACGCACACCCACAAGGCCAAGCAACAACACTAATTGAGACAAATTGACACCATCACCTAAATCATCCTCAGAAGATGATTGCACGATTTTGATGTTTACCTCAGAAAAATGTGTGCATGTGGGACTGGCCACATGTGAAGAGAAATACCAGTCAAAGACAAGTTGATATGAAAAAGTACCAAAGTAATTCAAACATTGTCCGAAAATTACACTGAAAGTAAACGGTTGTTCAATACCTTTCATTATTTACAGTGGTGCGTTGATAAACATTCTATCTTCAGAGAAATATAATGAACTATTTCCATTTACCATGACTGACGCCATTGAAAACTAAAGTTTACACATGGGCCATATCAACGCTATTGAAAAGTAAAGGTTCATTCGTAGCGGCAATTAAACACAAGAAGACAAAAATGCAAGCGTCAATTTATGTGCTTCATGGTACAGCGTCAAGTGCCTGTTTATTCAGTTTCACCACAGCTGCTAATATGGGATTGATCACAGTGAAATACAACATGAATGCTCAACACAAAATAGTAATTCAGTTTCCTTCTTTGTTTCATGGGCTTGGAAAACTGAAGACTATGAAAGCACAATTGCATATTAATGAGGATGTCTGCCTTGATGCAGAAAGACAGAGATGAATTGCATTTCATTTCCAAGAAGCTGCTTTGCAGGAACTCAAATCATTACTTAAATATGGTCCAACGCCATGGGTTTCTCCCACAATGGTAGTACCCAGAAAGGACAGTGAAGGATACGTACACATCTATGTGAATATGCATCAAGTGAACAAGGCAATTGAAAAAGAACGACATCCAGGTCTGGACATTGCTGACATGATAACACAATTGAATGGTGCAAAAGTCTTCTCTCACCTTGATTTTAATAAAGGATATCATCAGTTCAAACACAAGTAGAATAGAAGGTACCTTACAACCTTTTCTACACATATTGTCCTATTTTGATATAAAAGGCTTAGGGGTCATTACGACCCGGTAATGTGGCGTCCGTACCGCCAACAGGCTAGCAGTACGGAGACTCGTATTACGACAGCGGCGGTAGCGCCGCAGTCGCACCGCCGGGGCCGGCGGTTTCCCGCCGTTTTAGCCCTGGCGGTGATAATCCGCCAGGGCAGCGCTACAAGCAGCGCTGCCCTGGGGATTATGACCCCCCTACCACCAACCTGTTTCTGGCGGTTTGCACTGCCAGGAAGAGGCTGGTGGTAAGGGGTGTCCTGGAGCTGCTGGGGGCCCCTGCACTGCCCATGCCACTGGCATGGGCAGTGCAGGGGCCCCCTAACAGGGCCCCGGGCAGCTTTTCATTGTCTGCATAGCAGACAGTGAAAAGCGCGATGGGTGCTACTGCACCCGTCGCACGGCCGCAACACCGCCGGCTCCATTAGGAGCCGGCTCCTATGTTGCGGCCTCATCCCCGCTGGGCCGGCGGGCGTAAACTTGGTTTGTGCCCGCCGGCCCAGCGGGGATGTCGTAATGGGGTCCGCGGGAGTGCGGCCGCATTGGCGGCCGCACGGCAGTTACCGCCGCCTGCCAAGCTTGTAATGACCCCCTTAGTGCCTGATTTAGAACGCTGCAGATGGATTACTTCGTCACAAAGTGCTGGATATCCCATCCGCCGAAATCTAAATCTCATAGGACATAATGGGATTTATTTTTCAGTGGACAGGATAAAGATAAAGGGGGTCATTCTGACCTTGGCGGTCCATGACCGCCATGGCGGAGTGCGGCGGAAGCACCGCCAACAGGCTGGCGGTGCTTCCTGGGCGATTCTGACCTCGGCGGTAAAGTCGCGGTCGGAAAAGGGGAGCCGGCGGTTTCCCGCCGGTTTCCCGCTGGCCCAGGGAACCCGCCATGGCGGCGCTGCTTGCAGCACCGCCATGGGGATTCCGAGCCCCTTCCCGCCAGCCTGTTTCTGGCGGTGTCCACCGCCAGAACCAGGATGGCGGGAACGGGTGCCGTGGGGCCCCTGGGGGCCCCTGCACTGCCCACGCCACTGGCATGGGCAGAGCAGGGGCCCCCGAACAGGGCCCCACAAAGATTTTCACTGTCTGCTGTGCAGACAGTGAAAATCGCGACGGGTGCCACTGCACCCGTCGCACCCCTTCAACTCCGCCGGCTCCATTCCGAGCCGGCTTCATTGTTGAAGGGGCTGTCCCGCTGGGCCGGCCGGCGGTCTTCTGGCGGTTGCCCGCCGGCCCAGCGGGAAAGCCGGAATGGCCGCTGCGGTGTTTTGACCGCGGAGCGGTCTTTCGGCGGAAACCGCTTGGCGGGCGGCGACCGCCGACCGCCGCGGTCAGGATGACCGCCAAAGTTCTTTTGCCATGTCTTTCTGATGGGGGTATGACACCTGGGGGCATATTTATACTCCGTTTGCGCCGAATTTGCGTCGTTTTTTTCGACGCAAATTCAACGCAAAACGAACTCCATATTTATACTTTGGCGTTAGACGCGTCTAGCGCCAAAGTTCATGGAGTTAGCGTCATTTTTTGGCGTGAACACCTTCCTTGCGTTAATGATATGCAAGGTAGGCGTTCCCGTCTTAAAAAATGACTGCGATGCATATGCGTTGTATTTATACTCCCGGGCAAAAATGACGCCCGGGAGTGGGCGGGACTAAAAAACCTGTATTTGCGCCGGATTTTAGCGCCTGGGTCAGGGCAGGCGTTAAGGGACCTGTGGGCTCAGAATGAGCCCAGAGGTGCCCTCCCAAGCCCCCAGGGACACCCCCTGCCACCCTTGCCCACCCCAGGAGGACACCCAAGGATGGAGGGACCCACCCCAGGGACATTAAGGTAAGTCCAGGTAAGTATTTTATTTTTATTTTTTGTGGCATAGGGGGGCCTGATTTGTGCCCCCTTACATGCCACTATGCCCAATGACCATGCCCAGGGGACAGAAGTCCCCTGGGCATGGCCCTTGGGCAAGGGGGCATGACTCCTGTCTTTGCTAAGACAGGAGTCATTTCAATTGGGGATGGGCGTCGTAAAAAAATGGCGCAAATCGGGTTGTGGCGAATTTTTTGCCTCAGCCTGACTTGCACCATTTGTGGACGCCCATACGCCATTTTCCCCCTACGCCGGCGCTGCCTGGTGTACGTCGTTTTTTTGAACGCACACCAGACAGCGCCGGCGGCTAATGCCGGCTAACGTCATTCAATAAATACGGCGCCCGCATGGCGCTTCAGAATGGCGTTAGCCGGCGCAAATTTTTTTTACGCAAAACTGCGTTGGCGCAGTTTTGCGTCACAAAGTATTAATATGGGCCCTGATTCTGCTAAAGTGCTAGCATTGTCAGCTACAAGTCCTCACAAGATGTTCCTATGTTACATTCATTCCTAGGCATGGTCGTTACTGTTCCAGATACATACAAGACTTTTCCACTTTGAGTGCTCCATTGAAAGAGTTGACTAAAAGGATGTTTTATTTCTTTGGTCATGTGAATGTGAGCAAAGTTTTCAGAGACTCAAACAAGATATTGAGAACACTACTGAAATGGCATATTTTGATCCAAAGCTCAATACAGAAGTTGTTGTTGATACAAGCCAAGTCAGATTAGGTGCAATCCTTGCACAGCACAGCGGAGATCCAAATGCTTGAAGGCAAATTGTGGCATATGCAGGGAAAAATTTGTCTCAAACTGAACATGACTATCCAGAACCTGCAAAAGAAAGTTTAGCAGTGGTGTGGGCTTGTGAACATTTCCACATGTTCTTATGCAGAAAGCCTTTTACTCCTGTGACAGATCATCAAGCATTGTTGACCATTTTAGGCAATCCAAAAGCCAAGAGGCCTCCTCACATTGAACACTGGAGTCTACAATTACAAAAGTACAACTACACAATTATGCATCATCCAGGGAAGGATCAAAACCCTACTTCAACTTCATTGTGAAATCAAACAAACCAGCTGCCATATCCCTGGTGCAACTTATCACTGCCATGAGTCAAGATTGTAACCTCAAAACTTGAAGACATTATTATATATCAGTCTTGGAACCAGCATACTCGACCTCTTGCCTGTGACAGCAATACCAGAAATTCAATGATATCAAAGATGAACTGTCCATGACTCAATAAGACATTACCCTGGGAGGTTTGAGAATTGTTATTCCAGAGAGTTTGCTACAACAGAAATTGAAGTGGCAAATGAAGGACATTGTGGCATACCTGCTAAAAAGTGAGCTCTCTGAGTCTGAGTTTGGTTCCCTCATCTCAATGAAAAGTTGAAAGAGAGTTGAAGGCCTGTCATCTATGAAATTGCCTGCCATCAAAAACCACTCAACACCCATTAAACATGTCAGAGTTGCCAAAGCATTCATGGGAAAGAATCATTGTTGACTTTTTCAGTTCTCTTGACAATAGACATTACCTGATGGTGACTGTTGATGAATACTCCCATTTTCGATTGATAGAAGATCTCTCGAAAGAGAGTCATCGAGAGATTAGATGACATCTTTGTAGCATGAGGTATTCCTGCGATCCTAAAATCTAACAATGGCCCATCTTTCAACAGTGGAGAATACAGAGAATTTCTTAGTCATCTTAATGTGAAACATCAGAAATTCACACCTCTTTGGCCACAGGCCAATGGCCTTGTCAAAGGTTTCATAAGTACATTAAAGAAAGCTGTTTAGTGTGCCCTATTGGAAATGCCTGACCTTAAAACTGTCTGTGAGTCTACCCTACTAGCTTACCGTTCAACTCCTCACTCCACTTCAGGTGAAAGCCCTGCAACTTTGATGTTTGGAAGAACAATGACGACCAAGCTTCCTCAATGGACCAACACAAGATCAAGTACAGAGGAAGAAACCCTTACCAAAGACTTGGATCATAAAAAGAAAATTAAGGCCTATGCAGGAAAGTGACGACATGCAGAAGACATTGTTTTCATGAGAGGAGATCGAGTGCTTATCCATCAGCCAAGAAAACATAAGTTTGATGCTCCATTTGATGCTGATTCATTCCTTGTTTAACCAGCCAAAGACACGTGGTGACTACCCAACGTCCTGGGAAATCTATTACACAAGTGTCCTCGCATTTCATACAAGTGGCTCACGATTCATCAGATACTGATGTCAATGTAGAGACTGGTTTGGAAAGGACAATTGGAAAACCCCAGACAGCCGTTGCTCGTGCCTTGCCAGTGCCGATCATGCATTCTCCTATTGCCAGTTCTCAGTTTCCGAAGACACAATCGGTATGAGTATTCAGAGCGCCATGAAGGCTCACTGAAGAGCTATCAATGTGTAGAAATGTGTAAGAAAATTGCATTTTTTTTTGTTTATTTAACAGGGATGATGTAGTGTTGTATGAGTTATGAATGACTGAACCCTTTTGGCTCCTGAAGGACTCCGTAGAACTGTGACATAGTTGTTACATGGTGAAGTGAATGTAGGTATAGAATGCTGAGTTTGCGGTGGCACACAAACAAATAAAGATGTGTATTGTACAGCTCCTTGTGTGGGGTAGTTATTGGCAGGTGCCCCGGCTGGGGAAGATGCTAAGGCAGCCATCTGGGGAGTTGGGTACAGGAAGGCTCTGAAATATTTGAAAGTAAGCGCATCTGCAAAAGCTCATAAGTAAGTACATTAATCTAGCAAAGGGACTGATTTAGAAGTTTCCTTCTTGCCACGCAGTGGTCTGCCCATCTGATTAGAATTCAGGCGCACCATAGGCTTAGAGATGACGGTGACCACTCTGTCACTGCCATAGTCAAACTTCTCTGACAGCCTGATGGAGGAAGGGCCTTGGGAGAGTTGGCCACATCTGTCTGCCCAATTATGATCAACGACATATAGCTGTGTTTATACAATCTGTCACTGCCAGATAAACTGCGATGGTAAATGACAATACAAAATAAAAAAATGCCCCTTCATCATTGGCGATTATTCCCATGGTGAGGATTACATTATCTTTTTTACGTTCTAATAGAAAATCCTCCTTTGTCATGTTGACAGAGCTCTGCATCAAACTGGGAAATGTATTGACAGGAATTGCTATGAAGGTGGTTTCGGCCAATTCTTTAGAAATGACCGCCAACTTAGTGATCATTTTTAAATTCGACAGGCAGCATCTCGGTTAGGGTAATGGACTAATTTACTCTGTAAAGAATAGGCCTCAAATCGATATATTAATCAGCCACTAAGATGTTCACAGATAACAAAAAAATGTTAAATCAATTTGGAATAAATACATTTATATCAGTATATAAATAAAATAAGATATATATACAGCTGTGAACTGTGCTTCAGGTGAAATACAGACATCAGAAGCTGCAAACTGCTGCTTAACGAGCCTCAGTCTATAGAGTTCGAATTTTGGGGGTTATTACAACTTTGGAGGAGGTGTTAATCCGTCCCAAAAGTGACGGTAAAGTGACGGATATACCACCAGCCGTATTACGAGTCCATTATATCCTATGGAACTCGTAATACGGCCGGTAGTATATCCGTCACATTTGGGACGGATTAACACCTCCTCCAAAGTTGTAAGAACCCCCTTTGTGTGCTACATTCTAGGATTTTTTGGAAGTCTGCATACTATTCACTACAGATCGCATATAGGAATTAGTATGTTTTAATGCATATTAAATACACGTGTTCGTAACTTGTGAAAATTCATTGTTTTAATGTTTATGATTCTCCCTTAGAAAACCTGTTAATGAGATTTTGCAAGCTGGGCCCATTTTGAGTATCCTATGGTACGAAGTGTGCCTGTTTTTACCGTCTTTCAGAGGGGGGTTGTGCTTGTTTTGGAATTCAGAACTTGCAACATGTTAGCAGCAGATAAGCATCACACACAGAGCACAGAGACAGGGGCTGTTTGGGCATAAAATACATTTGTAAAGGTAAGTGTTTCGTGGCTCAGGGAGATTTGGGTTCAGAGGGAGCGAGAGCCGGTGGACAGGTGAGTAAATCAACTGAATAATTAGCAAGGAGAGTGACAGGTTCGACAGCTGGCAAGGGAACAAACAGTATGGGACCCGTAGGTCATAGTTTTAGCAAGAAAGACCTTCAGTTGAAGAATGAGCAGGAAACAGGGATGGGCTCCAACAGGAGATATAGGCCCTCATTAGGATCTTGGCGGAATTCAGCCAGAAGGCTGCCGGAATTCCATGTACGTTCATGGCAGAGGATGGTGGTAAGGTTACGCTGCTGCCAGCAGCAGTGCCAAACCCGCAAAACACCGACTACCGGATCATGTTGCATCACGTCGCCTGCCAGAGGATCCCCTGCAAGCAGGTAAGTCGGGTTCTCCGACAGGAGAAGGGAGTGGGGGGTGTTGTGTGCATGTGTATGACTGTGCGTGTATGCATGCATGCGTGTGTGCATGAGTGGGTGTGAGCGTACGTGCATGTTGTGTCGTGAGATTGCGTGTGTGCCTGGATGTATGTTCGTGAGTGTTGCTGTGAGTATGTATGAATGCGTGGGTGTATGTGTGTATGCGTGTGTGTATAGATGTGTATGCATGTGCGTGTATGTGTGTGAATGTGCGGGGGGTCGAGAGGGGAAGGGTGGGCTCTGTGGAGGGGGGCAGGAGAGACCCCTCCCTATCAGTGCCATGGTTTAGTGGCAGTACAGAAACTACGGAAACCATGGCAGTGGGCGGGGTCATAATGCCATGGGCAGCCTAGTAACAGCCGCCGGGCTGGAGACTGAAGTCTCCAGACCGGTGGTCATTACAGCTGTGGCGGTCTATGTGTAACATTGTTGGCTTTGGTCACACCGCCAATGTCATAATAGTGGAGGTAGGTACCGCCAGCCTGTTGGTGGTAATACCTCCACTATACCACCGACCGCCGTGGTCGTAATGACCCCCATAGTATGGAACACATAGTAGTCCAGTGAGTGTGGGAAACACTGATTCTGCAGAAGGAAAGTATATTCACCAGGCTGCAGGTTCAACAACACACTTTTCTCATTATTTACCCAGCTAAGAATACATCACAGCCTGAGCAGGTCTTGCCTACCTCCCTCTGCAACTGTAGGGGGAGAGCATGCAAACTCAAGGGCAGAGGGGACAGACTGGCAAGAATGAGAAGACTCAGGAAAGCTGGCATATTTGGGAAAATGGGCAGGCTAATGAAAGGAAGACTATGGTATAAGAAAGCTTACTTTTGGGCAGAGCAGATAGGATAGGAGAAAGAGGGAAAAGTGAAGGAAAGTGGGTATGGTATTGGAAGAACAAACACACTGAAGAGAAATTGCACAGATGTAGTAAAGCAGGTAAATGCAAGGGGAGTTTGGACAGACTCTGGGAAAGGGAGTTGGCTATGGGGAAAGTGGGCAACATCAGGGAGGAGAAAGGGCAGGTTGGAGGAAGTAGGCAGACTCTTGGGAGAAAGGGCAGACTGGGGGAAAGCAAGTAGTCTTGAGGGAGAAGAGCAGACGGGGGAAATAGGCTGAGGGAAACGTGAGCAGACTTGAAGGGGAATGGAAAAACTGCTGGAAGCAAGCAGGCTGTGAGGATAGCAGATAGACTAAGGGGGAAGACAAGTAGAGCTGTAGAGAGCAGGCAGGCAATGGGAACATTGTCATATTGGGGAAAGTGACAAGAAATAAGATAGATTTCAGGGAAAATTGACAGAGAGCGGAAAAATGGGCAGGGGGCTCGGGAAACAGGCAGAATCAAGGGCAAATAGACAGAAAAAGTAGTGTGAAGGCTGAGGGAAAAGAGAGAAAAGGTGAGGGAAGAAGAGCAAATGTGAAGAAAGTAGGCTGCCTGGATGGCTCTGAGAGTTAGTAGAAGGTGTACACTTTTGGGTTGAGAACCTGATAGAGGTCGCAGTGACCCTTTGGGGGCAGATAGGTGTTCTCAAGAAAGTCTGAGACCTGGGATGTGTAAAATCTCCCAGCTAATGGTTGAATACAAATATATATAATGTACATTATTTACCCGGGCTTCTTTACATCACATATCAGTATATCAGATAATAGTCTTGTGCATGCATTGTGCACAGAATATCATCCTCTAGCAGAAAGGAAGAGGTACTGCATTTACTTTGCATTCTGGGACGAGCCTCAACTCTTCAGCTCCAAATCAGCAAATAGTAGAACTGATTTTAGACAAGCAGGGCAGGAGGTGCAGCAAAGTCATTTTATCATCTGTCTATCCAATGAGTGCCGTGCTAGGGACGTTCGGGGTAACCAATAATACAACTTATCTAATGCTATTTTTGGACCAACCTCTGACTGGCTTTGGTCACTTCCTTTCTGGTCGAGGATCTCTTTTCTCTAGTTGATTGCAGAGAAGGTAAACTGTGTTTCTAATGCTTAGGGTGGCATTACATATTCTGTGCTACAGTCCCATTGTCCCAGGCCATCTATGAGGAGAAGTGGTTCATATTGCGCAGGGCTGAGAGAGCAATATTGAAAGGTCTCAGTTTGCTCCTTTTTCAAGTTTGTACCTAGATGACTTCAATTGGGGTTGGTAGACGTGTCAGACGGAGGACAAACAGGAATGCTGATGTGTAGGACCCTGGAGAAGTGCGGAGAACTGTGAGGATGGAGATGAGGCAAGGGAGGGAGCCAAGAAAACCAAGAAGAAAACAGAATCCCTGAGACCTTCAGAAGGTTGAAGGACATCAAGATGAGAACCTGTATGGCCAAGACCTGAATCTCTGGGAAGACTTGCACTGCCAGTAAGTATATGAAGACCGGAAAGAGCAGGACTAGACTCCAAGGAAGACTACAAACATGTGGGCCAGCAGGAGTAGGAGAACTCAAAGAAGAATCAGGAAGACCAAGGAGTGAAAGGAGATCATGAGAAACCCCAGGACAGAGACCACCATTTGAAGGAAAAGACGGCCAGACCACCTGGGCCAGGATGAACAGGACCCTAGGAAGATCTGGATAAGGAGGAAAAGGGCAAGGAAGGATGGGTCCAGCAAGATCAAATGTCAGGGGTTTGAGAAAGACCAAGACCTGGTGGAGGAGGGGAATCAAGAATATGGAGCAGGGGGAAGATGAGTTACAGGAAGAAGGAAACCCAAGAGACCAGGACTATTAGGAAAACTGGATGATCAGGAGCAGGTGGAAGAACAGAAGGAAGAGAAGAACCAGGCCAAATACCAATGTTGGACCACCATGAGAAGTAGGACAAGCACAACCATTAGGAGCAGGACCACCAGGAATACCTAAATAGGGGCATGGGAGGATTGTGATAACCAGGACATGGAGGTACAGAACCTGAATGACTAGGAAAACCTGAAGCAGAACTAGGTGCAGGAAGGGAAGGTCCCAGGAGGAAGATAGTCACTGACCAGAAGACCAAGGAAGACAAGAAGGAACAGGACAATGAGGAAGAAGGAGTGGCACCAGATGGTGCAGAGTAGGTCAAATCCAATGTGAATTGGATGAGAATCCCAGAGGAACTAGAGAACAGAACCAGGGGGAGCAGTAAAAGGACAACAATAGGGGAGGTAAGGAAGAGGTGGGAGATGACCAACACGATGGCTAAAATGAGGACAGACAGACAATTCAGGAAGTCCAGGTCCAGAGCTACCAGAACTATTATCACCAGGAAAACCAGGACCAAGAGACAATAGAGGAAGGCCAGAACATATAGAAGAAGGAGTGCAATAAGTAGGAGAGACTCAATGATCAGAACTAGAAGGACCAAAAGATTTTCTAGGTCAGATTAATTAGGGCATGCTCTTAATTACAGGGGCCAAACATTCTGTAAAAAGGTTCTAGTTAAGCTCCAGAAACCACAATTTTGTAGCCCTCCACCATTTCATCCCACTTAAAACACTGTCATGAGCATTGTCCATATCAAGTACAAACAGGATTATTAGTGCTTCTTGACAGTCTCAGAGCTTTATCAGTTTCAGAAAGCCTTGATGGCTCTGGTGGCTGAGAGAGTAGGCTCAGATCTAGGATCTAGCTTTCAACTGGCCAATGGCTCCAAACTCTTTTTAGTCAACTGGAGAATCCTAGTTTTGCTTTTTCCATTGAATTATGAGCTGCATCACAACCTACAAAGTGCTACAAAGCACTGTTGGATAAAAAGGTGGGACTGGCTGATGGTGTCATTCATAACATGGAGTCACTTGACAGTATGTCAAGGACCAAACAAGGGCTCCTGAGAGCTAACACAGTGAAGGGCTTCTGGGACAGCATATGAGTTGTGAAGGCTGGAATTGGTTACTCAATGCTGGCCAAGTGTTCATTAGATGGACAGAGGAAATTGGAGGGCCTCTGAAACTTGCCCAAAGAAACTGGTGGAGCATTAAGCACAAATTAATAGAGTATAGAGTTGCTCAGAGGAATTGCATAGACAGAGGTGGTCAGGGGATAGCAAAAAAGATGTAAGGGTCTGTCATAGCAAGCAAAGGAGGTTCCAAATTGTACTCCATTCGGGTTGTAGTGGACTATCTGAAGGTATCAGTGCTAATAATGGTGGCATAGTGACCAGAGAATGTAAGAGGTGGTCTGATCATTTCTGAAAGGTTGATTTGAAGGGATAAATAGTTGACACTGAGGGTGGATAAGCTCTACGGCCAGCAGAAATGCAATTAGCATTAATAAAAAAGTATACAATAGCATCTGAGATTCAGTCACGGAATTCTAAAAACAAGCAGCCATTATAAGGGACTCAGAATGCTTGGCAGAGGGGCTCAGAGTACCTATGAAGAAGATGTTCTGGGAGTGTTTTGTACATTTATTCAGGGAGGTTGGGTTGTCATAGAGCTGTGAAAAAGGGCAATGGGGGTTTGGTGGGGATTGTCTGCACTGGGGTAGTGCATTTGGACAAGACATTTCAGAGTTCATATGGTGGAGTATAGATGCAGACTCTACACAGGGTGTCTGCAACTTGTTGTGTACCTTTTCTATATCACACTTAGTTTACTTGCATACAAAATAAATTTTGGAAAAAATCAAGACTACGGATAAGCCACCTTCTAAGCTGACCTGTATGGCTGCTGAGCCCAGGACCAAAAACGCAGGTGCCCCCCGCAAAAACAGGTAGTTTTGTATTTGATCATTTTGATGTGTCCTGATAGTGTTTTGGGGCATTTCCTTTCGCGGGCACTGGGCTTACCCACACAAGTGAGGTACCATTCTTATCGGAAGACTTAGGGGAACACTGGGTGGAAGGAAATGTGTGGATTCTCTCAGATTCCAGAACTTTCTGTCACCGAAATGTGAGGAAAAAGTGTTTTTTTAGTCAAATTTTGAGGTTTGCAAAGGATTCTGGGTAACAGAACCTGGTGAGAGCCCCACGAGTCACCCCATCTTAGATTTCCCTAGGTGTCTATTTTTCAAAAATGTGCAGGTTTGGAAGGTTCCCCTAGGTGCCGGCTGAGCTGGATGCCTACATGTACAGCTAGGCACTTTGCAAAAAACACCTCTGTTTTCTATAGAAAAATGTGATGTGTCCACGTTGTGTTTTGGAGCATTTCCTGTCGCAGGCACTATGCCTACCCACACATGTGAGGTACCATTTTTATCGGGAGACTTGGGGGAACGCTGGGTGGAAGGAAATTTGTGGCTCCTCTCAGATTCCAGAACTCTCTGTCACCGAAATTTGAGGAAAAGGTGTTTTTTAGCCAAATTTTGAGGTTTGCAAAGGATTCTGGGTAACAGAACCTGGTAAGAGCCCCACAAATCACCAAGTCTTGGATTCCCCTAGGTCTCTAGTTTTTAAAAATGCACAGGTTTGTTAGGTTTCCCTTGGTGCCGGCTGAGCTAGAGGCCCACAAGTAGGCACTTTGCAAAAAACACCTCTGTTTTCTATAGAAAAATGTGATGTGTCCACGCTGTGTTTTGGAGCATTTCCTGTTGCAGGCACTATGCCTACCCACACAAGTGAGGTACCATTTATTTTTATCGGGAGACTTGGGGGAGCGCTGGGTGGAAGGAAATTTGTGGCTCCTCTCAGATTCCAGAACACTCTGTCACTGAAATGTGAGGAAAAAGTATTTTTTAGCCACATTTTGAGGTTTGCAAAGGATTCTGGGTAACAGAACCTGGTGAGAGCCCCACAAGTTACCCCATCCTGGATTCCCCTAGGTCTCTAGTTTTCAAAAATGCACAGGTTTGGTAGGTTTCCCTGATCTAGAGGCCAAAATCCATAGGTAGGCACTTTGCAAAAAACACCTCTGTTTTCTGTGGAAAAATGTGATGTGTCCACGTTGTGTTTTGGGGCATTTCCTGTCACGGGCACTAGGCCTACCCACACAAGTGAGGTACCATTTTTATCGGGAGACTTGGGGGAGCATAGAATAGCAAAACATGTGCTATTGCCCCTTGTCTTTCTCTACATTTGTTCCTTCCAAATATAAGAGAGTGTGTAAAAAAGACATCTATTTGAGAAATGCCCTGTAATTCACATGCTAGTATGGGCACTCCAGAATTCAGAGATGTGCAAATAACCACTGCTCCTCAACACCTCATGTTGTGCCCATTTTGGAAATACAAAGGTTTTCTTGATACCTATTTTTGACTCTTTATATTTCAGCAAATCAATTGCTGTATACCCGGTATAAAAGGACAAACCCACTGCAAGGAGTAGCTCCTTTATTGTCTCTGGGTACCTAGGGTTCTTGATGAACCTACAAGCCCTATATATCCCCGCAACTAGAAGAGTCCAGCGGACGTAACAGTATATTGCTTTCAAAAACCCGACATTGCAGGAAAAAGTTACAGAGTAAAACGTAGAGAAAAATTGCTGTTTTTTTCACCTCAATTTCATTTTTTTTTTATTTCAGTTATTATTTTCTGCAAGAAACCCTTGTAGGATCTACACAAATTACCCATTGCTGAATTCAGAATTTTGTCTACATTTCAGAAATGTTTAGGTTTCTGGGATCCAGCATTGGTTTCACACCCATTTCTGTCAATGACTGGAAGGAGGATGAAAGCACAAAAAATTGTAAAAATGGGGTATGTCCCAGTAAAATGCCAAAATTGTATTGAAAAATTGGGTTTTCTGATTCTAGTCTGCCTGCTCCTGAAAGCTGGGAAGCTGGTGATTTTAGCACCGCAACCCCTTTCTCTATGCCATTTTCTGGGGAAAAAACGCAAGCCTTCTTCTGCAGCTCTTTTTTCCCATTTTCTTTTTAAAAACGAAATTTTCACTGTATTTTGGCTAATTTCTTGGCCTCCTTCAGGGAAACCCACAAAGTCTGGGTACCTCCCTCTAGAATCCCTAGGTTGTTGGAAAAAAAGGACGCAAATTTGGCGTGGGTAGCTTATGTGGATAAAAAGTTATGAGGGCCTAAGCGAGAACTATTCCAAATAGGCAAAAAAAAGCCTGGCACAGGAGGGTGAAAAGGCCTGGCAGCGAAGGGGTTAATAAGCTCCTGAATGTTTTGCCTGTGTATGTGTTTGTACTTGCGATTGCAGTATTAATAACAAGAATAAAAGATAAATATCTTAAACAGTATTAGTACTATTTTTCTTTGTTATCTGTTCAAAAGGTTGTGACGATATTGCTGGATATGTGCACATCTACTTGTCTCGTCTGTGCAAAGTAATCACTATTTACCATGCCATTTGCAAAATAGCAGTAATTATGTACAAGCTAGAGTCGGCAAGGCAAACTGAAAGCTGTAATGATAATGACTGCCGATCCAATTATTGAATGTATCATTTTATTCAAGTACCAGCATGAGAGATGAACCACCATTTCCCTCAACTGCTCTCCTCCAACTCCGCAACTGTCCCCAGCCTCGTGCCACATCCCATGCATGCCATTCATGACATAATGCATGCCCTAACGAATCTGGGTGACAGATATTAAAAAACTAACATTCTAAATCATAACAAAAACCTTTACGTTTGCCTGGTTAAACAGCATTAATTATCAAGTCTTTAGCACATCGACCATGTAAAAAGAGAAATGTCTCTGACACAGGGCCCTAGTTCAAAATTGGACATTAATTTAGTGCAGAGATGTCGGGGGAGGCGATACGGATTCCAGTACTCCAAGCACTGACCATTCTGAGTTTTCGAGCCAGAATGGTGAATGATAAAGCAAACCCTTAATTACTGGGTCCAAAATGGGATGTTGTTACTGACTCCGTGTCCGATGTCATGCATATTTTCTTTCTAATTTGAGTAGGTAGAAAATATGCTCAGAGATACATTTGGATTTCATTCCCAGTAAAATACCACTCCCAGTAAAACCTGTAATCAGGTGGGAGTGAGGGGGCACCTTCGTGGAGGAATCGCTTCACCTGACTCGCAATGAGCATCTCAGTAGTTCAAATATCTGCTATTCATTTATCTTCGAGTTAGATAGTACAGGTTCTATATTATTTACATCCCTGCTAGTGAAACACTGATACTTCTCTGCTTTATGCTCATCTGTAGCTAAGTAGGACAGAATTTTTGCTGAATGCCTGGCTTGCACTCAGTAACTGTATATCTTCTACTTACCTAGCTACAGGATGAAAAGAATCAAATGTCTGCTATTCTGCCTTTGGCCACAGCAAGCCAAGAACCAGGAAAGAGCAATGGATCTGCATTATGTTGCCAGTAGTCGGATATTTATAGAAATGATTTACTATTATCAAGCAGCTAGGAACCCAGCAAAAAATCTGTAGTGCCTAGCCAGCAATCGGACACATAACAGAGGAATGGCATTTTTTTGTCTAGATGCCATTAATAAACATTCCATCAGTATTGTTTACATGACAAACAAATAAATAACATAATTTCTGCATTGTTTGTTTGGAGGTTGAGCAAAAAGCAAATAAATCAATATTTATTTGGTATCTAAATAGCAGATATGTTGTACTATTTCCCCTAGCAGTTAAATAGCAGAGAAATGTTGACCCAGATCTACAAACACTTTGCATGGGTTTGTGTTACTTTTTTAACACAAACCAAACACCTTGTATTAGTATTGGCATTTCAAATCAAATCACAATTTATGTTAGATTGTAACTGACAGTAACATAAAGGTGTGTAATGTGCTGTTTTCCATTACTTTAAATTAAGGGGCCGTTCCATGACTGGTGTGTGGGAATAGCTGTGCAACCACCTATGGGTTTCGAGCACAAAACATTTTATTCAAGAAAACCCTTGAAATAGGCAAATCGAGGAGAAATGTTTTAATTTCTCCTCATTGTTCCCTCTCTGCATGTGTGCTGCATTCTACAGCACACATACAAAGTGGTTATTGCCTTAAAGCAATGCTTCCCAACCTGTGGTCCGGTGACCCCTACAGATACGGATAGCCTCCTCAGCGGGTCCCTAACTGGTTAGTGAACAAATTAATATTAACAGATTTATCAAGTGTATAAATGTGCAACTGAACATTTTAAAACGTATCATAAATGCCAAGGAATTTGAAATTGGAGGCTAAAAATTGAATTAGTACCCCCAGAGTGATTCCTGGGAGCAGGTCTGGTGCATCAAACAGAATATAGTATGGACAATGTGTGGCTTCAACTGAATTTAGAAAAGCTCCAAACTTCCTATTAAAATTAAGATTTTTTAAATTTGTATTTGCAAATTAAATGAAATGTATTATCATTTGTTTATGTGTTTGATGGAATGCTTGTTTCTGTATTTTTTGTGTATTGTTTAGCGGTTCAAATCATCAACAATGTTTAGGCCGGTGTCCCTGGCTTCCAGTAATGACTCAATGGGGGCCCCCGGATTCCAATAATGATTCAGTGGGGGTTCCCAGGTTCAAGTAATGATAAAGTGGGGGTCAACAAAAGTCAAAAGGCTATGAACTACTGTCTTAAAGTATAGATTTTGTACTAGACGGGACCAGTTGCTGCACAGAAAGCATGCTTTACCACAATGCAAATACCCTTGCACTAAGGAGCAAAGATGCCTGCTTTGGAAAATGGCAATCAAAGGTGCGCCAGCAAAGGGAAAGAGCAGAAGAGGGCCACATCTCAGTAGATATGGCTCTGTTCTGCTCTTTCCTGTTCATGCAATGCAGCACAGCAACTTTTCTTGCTGTGTTGCATGATTTTTTAGTAAATCTGGGCCCCCATATTTATATGGTGGATGGCTAAGTGCTATGATAAACAATGCTGTTTAGCAAGCAAACGGGTAAAACTGAAGTTTTTCTTTTTGGTTGTCTGCCTGATAAATGACACACGATCCCTCTATTTAACCTGTGGCCAAAAACGAGCAGAAAATCTTTCAAAGTTCTACTATTTTTGGGTGTCTGGTTAAACAACTAATTCAACAGTTAACATTTTTCTATTTGCCTGGCCCCTAACCAGAGTGCATAGCATTTTTAGTTAGTCATCTCGTAATTAAAGGTATTTCTCTGCTATATACTCAGATGCCAGTTAACCATTACAGAAATCCCACTATTAGGTTCGTTCCTGGATAAAAAGTGATCTTTCTTTGTTATTTGCCCAATAATCAGCCAAATCATGAATAATCTCATCTGTTTAGCAAGCAGTCAGATCCATATTGAAGTTTGTTTGCTACTGGTCAGGCTGCTTGTCAAAATGTGCATAATCTCTCCTATTTAGCCAGCAGATGGGCAAAGCTTGAAGTTTCTTAGGTATCTGTATGTCTGCCAGTATAGTGGTACATAGTATGTGCTATTTAGCCAGAGGATGGACAAATAGTGAGTTTTCTTTGTTATTTGCAAGGCTGCAAACTAAATGTTACATCATCTTTGCTATTTAGCCCAGTGCCGGGTGAATAGTGAAGATTGTTTGCTATTTGCACTGCTGCTATTCCAAAACGGAATAATCTCTTCTATTTTCCCATGACTAGACACATAACATGGAAAATTACTATTTACCCAGTGGATGGCTAATTAGCCTCCATCCTTTATGTATCTCAATTTGCCAGAGATCATTTTATAAACTGCAGCAAGAACATGCTGAGAAGGAGATGGGCTTTCAACCAGGCTGCAGTTTTTAGCCCTAAGTGAACTATGGTGAGAATCTGATGGGGGTTCTCTGGTGTCACTAATTTTATTAGACCTCCTAGGCTTCCTCAATACTGTTGGTCACAAGATCTTAATAACTAGATTGAGGAGTCTTGATATCTAGGGCACATTGCTCAAATGGTTCTAAGACTACTTGAAGTCCAGGATGCAGAGAATGATGCTACTTCTGGTTGCATCTAATCTGCACCAGCTATTGCCTGGAGTTACTCAGAGATTTATTTTGTTCCCTTTGCTATACATCAATCCTCATATGTATTATTCAGTATTTTGCTAATTATCTTATGTACACTGGCAACAGAGAGTTAGGGCCTGATTACGACCTTGGCGGAATGAATACTCCATCACAAACGTGACGGTTATTCCGTCCACCATATTACAAGTTCCATCATATCCTATGGAACTTGTAAAACAGCTGGCGGGATATCTGTCACGTTTGAGACGGAGTATCCATTCCGCCAAGGTCATAATCAGGCCCATAGTTCTTAAAGTCTCAGAAGATCTTGATGTAAGCTTTGTGAATTTATTCAACTGCTTGCAAACTATTGAGTAAGCCTGAGTGAAATATCCTTTAACCTTGTTTAACTACCAGTATTTCAAATTAAAGATCTGATTTGTTATTCCCAAGATTACACACACATTTATGCAATATCACATACGCAAGATTTCATTTATATTAAAAAAAATATTTTGGAAAGACTGGAACAATGCTAGATGGCTTTACCAAAAACAAGTGGCTGTTGTCTTTCATGCCAGGCATCAATTACTTGGAAAAATTAGTTTTGCGTTAAGTTTGTTATCAAAGCAGGCCATTTGGGCAATTGTATTAGCAAAAAAACATTTTTTTATAGGTGAATTGCCACTGAGACTGAGTACAAACAGTATCAACTCCCTCTTCCTGTCCTGAAAATTCTTCGCAATTCTTTATTGACTCAATGCATTTTGGAATCTGAGTGATACCAACTCTTCATTTATGGTCTGCAATTTATGTTGCATCATTCACCCTTGAAGGCTTTTTTGGGGTTTTGCACAGGGCAAGCATTAAAAGGGAGCTCACTATTGGTTTCAAATGTCCCCTATGTACTGTGCAGGATTAGTGCCAACGTTTTGGCACTAATCCTACACAGTACACCAATAGAGTCAAAAATGTCAACACTATTGCCCCTACCCTGCACCATGGTGCACTGCATATTAAATAAGGCACACACATGGTGGCGGTAAGAGAGCACTAAGGGTTGCAAGAAAAGTGGTGCTGTATTGGATGTAGCACCACTTTTCTTAAATCAGGCCCTAAAGGTCCCAAACCTGACCTATTTTTCACGATCACTGTGCCACAACTGCACTGCGAAGTGTTGGGTTGGCTTGGTAAGGCAATGAAGGAGAGCACTATGTAGTGCACCCATCTCACGGCAGACATAAGGACCAGTTATCAAGCTACGGACCTCATGTGCATCACTGCACACTGGACTTCCTTCAAGCTTTTTAAGGGAAAGCTATATGCCTTCAGTAGTGATGACTTCAGAGGCGACAGGTTACAGAGTATGCACAGCTGCCATCATCCCAGAGGAATTCAAGTATATGAATTCTATTAACCCAGTGGTCTCAATATAGGATCAGTTGCCACTGACAAAGGTATTAACATTGTCAAAGCATGGCAGCTGACGATACTTCAAAGTGCTCTATTTAATCACTGCAGTAACCTGATTATGCAGGACTTCCTCGCAAGGAATGAAATAGTCCACAACTTACTGACCCCTGTAGGAGGATTTGCAGACACTTTAGCCATTTGTTTGAAGCCCTAAAGTGTTTGATGGCTACTCCGAGTAAAAGCCCTAATGCAGAATGATCCAACCTCATTGACACAGTAACATTCGTATTTGAGAAGTGCTAGTCTTTAAATGATTGTGTGCTATTCACAGGACATGGTACTGACAAAGCTATGTAAATTGATGTTTACAAATAGGAGCTAAGAGAATTCCTTATCAAAACACTGACATTCTTTAAAATTTAGATGTGGGCAGTAAACAAAGAAAACTGTTTCATGACCCAATCCATCACGTTACTGCATATGCTCTAGACTATTTGTGCAGTGTGGAAGAAATATTTACCAATGTTAATCAAGAAACATCTGTATTAGCCCACCACTTATTTCTTTTGGATAGAAAACCAGACTACAATGAAAGATAGTGCCTTCTGAAGACTACTTCATTGTAACTTTGCTGGATCCACATAAAGCACAAGCAGTCTACTTCCATTCCCTTTTCAGAGTTAAGTGCCACCATTTCTAAGTATTAGGTCGGCAAGAGATTGACTGAACTTGAAGAA
Source organism: Pleurodeles waltl (assembly GCF_031143425.1). NCBI lineage: Eukaryota > Metazoa > Chordata > Amphibia > Caudata > Salamandridae > Pleurodeles > Pleurodeles waltl. The sequence goes on from NC_090450.1 coordinate 469,124,572, forward strand.
GAAAACTGCAACTTTATGGGCAAAGAAGAACTGAACCTCTGGAAATCAAGATAGTGTCTCCTGCAGCATTTCACAATAGCAGTGCCCACCTCTGCTAAAACAATGCCTGTACAAAATAAGCTCTCTGCCTCAAAAACATCACCGCCAGCATCAGCAGAAATTTCCTTTGAGCAGGGTTGGGTCTTGGAAGTTCCAGGACTTACATAAAGGTCACAGATTAAAAGAAGCTCAGGATCAGCAAATATCCCCTATTACAATAGATACAATGTTTTGGGAACATCTAGATGAACAGTAGATAAAGACCCACTCATCTATTAGATGGAACAACAAGGAAACAGTGGCCTGAACTCAGCAGTCTGGCAATAAACTACCTATCATATCCTTTAACCAGTGTAACCTCTGAATGGGTTTTTAATACATTTGGGGAAATTGTCACAGTCAGAAAGTAGTAACTGGCTGCTTTTGAAATGCTGAGTGGTGTGGGTCAACAGATGGCTCTGTTGTTATCGGAGCTGCTTACACCACTGCTTGTTCCACCTACAGGTCCACCAGATGGAAGGATGGTTGCCAGAATAGCCTTGACCTTTTCAAGGTACAACTAATTGTCTAACTCATGCTGAACTTTTTTCCCATGGGTCTTCCATCTGGTCTCTGGTGAGAGGAGCAAGCTCATTTAAGTATAGAAGGAACATACTTGAATAGTAGGACAATCTGGAATTATATTTGTATCACTGTCCACACAACATTGCAAGTTCACCTTAGTCACTTCAATTGTATCCTTCTGTAGCCCTAGGATTTTTGTTCATAAGTACTATATGCAATACTTGCCATTAATTAATTCACTAACAAATATCTATGTAAAAAAAGTTGTATTTGCTCAAAAAGAAGAAAATGTATTGATGAGGTGAAACTTTTTCCATACACCATTAATGTGAGTTCAAAAAAGTTTCCAAACTGCAAGGATATACTGCAGAAAAATGTGGTACAATAATTTATTAAGTACAATGTCCTAGGCTTTTCAATGTCCTGAACTTTTATTTAACAATTTGGCTGCAAGATTTTTTAACACTGTTGAGAAGCACATAATTGTAATTTCAACAGCTCTGCCCTTATCTTAACTAACTCCTTTGCAATCCATACCACACTCTCCATTGAATTAATCATCATTACAACAAATACTGCTCCTGGGATAAGAAGTGAGATTGTGCAGAGCGTGGTCATGGTGAGGTCCTGTGTAACAGCATCCTTACTAACCGGGGGGGCTTCAGTGCCAAAATTCACCTCAAACTACACCCCCAACTGCACCTGCAACAGACAAGACAATATATGTACTGCCTGATGCCAGTGGGAGCGGTTCTAGTGGTCCGGGCTGGTGTGTGAGTTCCTCAAAGGGTGACCTCCTGCAATGCCTGAACATCAGTGAGCTTAAGATGGCAGCCACATCCCTGAGGACCGTAGTCCCCAGCAAATGCTCTAGCGGCTAGCCCACAATATAAGGGCACACAGAACTAGGAATTACATATGCGCTATCATGGACAATCAAGGTCAAAAGTGCACAAAGACCAGGAGGGTATAGAGACTTTTGTTTGATGCTTTACAGCCCTCGATGGGGGAAACGATGTGACCCAGAGCAGCACTACACTTATCTAGCATATGTCCATTTCCCAGAAATAAACATCAACACCAGAAGCGACCTAGAATAGCCAAACATTTTGAAGGAGTTCTCACAGGCCAGCAAGGTTCTTCACAACAATACAGTCCCAGGCCCCGATGTGTTCCCCAGTTCGTTCCTTAAGGCTTTTGCAATATTCTTAGCTGCTCACTTGATGAAAGTCTACAATTATTTCCTAGACACTGCACGTATCATGCTCTCCACGATGGATTCCCTCTTTACTGTGATACTGAAGCTGGGCAAGTACCTCCAGGAATGTGCGTCTTACAATCCCATAGTTCTATTGAATAGTGATGAGAAGATCTATACCAAGATCCTTACAGCTCATTTAAATGAGGTCTGGCCCACACTGATATCTTCTTATCAATCCAGTTTCATCATGAACACAGGCTACAATATCTGCCAGACTGTCAACACAGTGGACAGAGCTTCCGTGACAGGCGTGCAGCTTCTCCTGCTAATACTGCATGCGGAGAAAGCATTTGACTGGATAGACTTTATGTTCCTTACTGAAACAACTGATAGGGCGACCCTGGGCCACCACATACTGGCTTTCTTTCTTGCTAATTAGAAGACCCGAACATCTAACTCCATACAGCTAACCCAGGGCATGTGTCAGGGCTGCCCTCTCACTCCCTCGATGTTTGCTATGATGGTAGAACCATTATTCCAACATGTGGTAGCCAATCTTGATATTACGGGCTTATGGACTGACGTGGGACAAGTTAAAATGGCCTTTTATGCAGACAATAATCTCTGCTTTCTCCCACTGTTGTCAGGACTGAACCATTTCAGGGAGGTGAAAGGATTCAAGATAAACCCTCAAAAATCACAGGCGAAAGGGGTGATAGCCAGGGTTGGATTGGGATCAAAATTAAAACCAGGCACTCCCAAAAATAGCGGTCCGCATCCCTGGATCATTCCCGCTGATGAAATAAGGTTTGTCTCATTTGACCCATTTTTTGTAATTAAGCATTTTAAAGCCTAAAGTCAGTGAAATTGGGGAAAAGTATAATAAGAATTGCATTTTAACAACCAAAAAACGGCCACAACATCTGTTCTGGCCAGGGTTGCCACCTGGGCCATTATTTTATCAGTATAAATGATATTTTTGTGTGCTTGCCGTATGAAAATGAAAGATATCACCTAAAGCCAGTATTTTTTCATTTCATCAGTATGTACTTTAAACAACAAATGGCAAAAGCACTTTAAAATGTGTTCTAAAGCTGCCTTCATTGTCCATGACATATAGTTAACCTAAACTAAAGCACAAACGCCCTGAAAAGAAGGAGTCCGGTTTGTTTAACATTGCTCCGGCCTCTGACAAAGGCATTGACCACTAGCTGGTTAATTTTTTATTGTAGCTTTCGAAAGCGTGTACAAGAGTTTTACATGAGCACCAGTTACATAAGATAAAATCAATTTTTATTCGAGGCATGGTGACATTGACTGCTCAGAATCCCAGGATGTTCAGAAGATTCTGGGATTCCAACACAGTTCCCAACTTTCAAAATCAGCAGCCACACCACATTCTCTCTTTTTTTGTTTGCAAAAGGTGGCCTCACAGCAAAGCCTGTGGAAACATACACACCTCTCCACCAAGACCGGAAAGACACTGGGGCTAAGATGGTGACCGGGGTTGGTTTGAAAAGGTAAGCAATCGCACTTTGGGTGAGAGGCCAGTGCCTCAGGGTCATCTGTGCGCTGTTTTTTTAGGGACTCTGTAAACCATCCCACAGAGACATCCTGTCTCTCCCAGTCCCTGTTAGACTACTGTAATGTGACGCCAGCATCATGGGCACTGCCCTGCCATGCTCTCAAACTGAGGCTAGGAGATAGGTGTTGTTCTGGCCCTTAGGGCATTCTCACCTCGGCCCCCTGTCCTTTGTGGCCTGGCGCAGAAGCAGTGTCAACCCCCACAGGGCTATTACTTTCAGGCCATGGTGGGTGTGGGGAGGGTGGTAGATTGCAGGGGCCTTAAAGGGGGCCCATTCTCAGCTAAACCTATGGAGTAGGAACAGCTGTGTGCTTTCTTGACCCCCTCCCCTGCCAGGCCATCGACCTGAGGTTAAAGTGGGCTGGGATGAGATGAGTAGGAGAAATGGCTTCACTATGGGCAAGGTGTTGTAACCTTGGTCCCATGCCTTGGTGGAGGGGTGGGAGTGTGTTTTCATAGGCCTCAGTGTAAGGCCACCTTTCCCAGAGGAATAAAAACATAAAGTGTAGCGTTCTAGAGAGAGCTGCCCAAATTGGATCTCAACATCCTGTGATTCTAGGCAAATCACTTAGGCCCCCATTATGACCCTGGCGGTATCCAGACCGCCACGGTCACGGTCGTTGTCGGACCACAACCAAAGCAGTGTTCCAGCGGTGACATTACGACCATGGTGAAAGCGCCACGGTCAGACCGTCAACACCTCCAGATTGCCACCAGGCGAGACCATGGTGGTCTCGGCGGTTGTAATCCTCCAGGGTAGCCCCCCACGCAAAGGCTGGCAGGAAGGGGGTGCCGCTGCCCATGCACTTGGCATGGGCAGTGCAGAGATCCCCATGGACAGCCATGTTGCGCTTTATGGCAGCGGGAAGCTCAATGGGTGCTACTGCATCTGCTGCACCACCACATTGATGCCGGCTCCATTAGGAGCCCGCGTCAATGTTAAGGCCCTGTTCACCACAGGGCCGGCAGGCAGAAATGGTGTTTCCGCCCGCCAGCCCTGCGGTTAACTCTTTATAGGGCCAGCGGTGTTCAGGCCGCACAGGTGGCCTGATGGCAGAACGAGTTTGGCAGGCGGCCTCTGCAACCTGCAAGTCTCGCAATGGGGGCCTTAATCTCCCTCCCTAAAATAAAAATGAATTTGATCTTGCGCAATGAAACTGGTTCTCATGTAAATTGCTTTAATGCCTTCTGGTTGAGTTTACATCAATATATAAAAGTACAAAAAACAATAATGATTTGTGATTGTGGACCACTTTTTTGGGGAGTGCCCAGGCCTAATTATGTTCCCAATCAGACCCTGGTGGTGACAACCGGCTTCCAGCTAGGCCTCTTTATGTATTCAGCCACTCCTCAGCACATCACAACCTCAAGGTAATGCCCAGGCAGAGAAGAGGTCACGAAAAGCACACAGCTGCTGCACTCCTTAGCGATAGCATACTCATACCATCCTCGCCCGCCATGGCCTGAATCCGATGGGCAGGCAGGGGAAGGGGAAGGGCCTGACCACTTTACAGTTGCCTGGTGGAGCTGTGAAGGAAAAAAAGGCTGCGTGGGCCGACTGAGACCTTAAAAAACTGGTGCCCAGGTGACCCATGGGCTTTGGTTCATCACCCAATGTCTGATTGGCCACCTTCCCCATCCAATGTTGGTGACAGTTAATGTTGGAGATAGCGTCCAAATCACAGCCTGCTCTAAGCTCCGGCTAACCCCCCTCTGGGGAGAACTATCTTGGAGTGGTTATCCATCCCCTTGTTAAAGAAGTGTTTAATTGCAATGTGGCCCCGCTCCTGACAGTCCTTTTCAAGGACATATACAGATCAAGAGCTCATGGATGGGCAGAATAAACTGTCTCAAAATTAATTTCCTTCTGAGACTGCTTTACCTGTTTCACTCTCTACTGATCCTGATCCCCTCAGACACACTGAAGTCCATAACACAAAGGCTGTAGTAGGAACGATAAACACCCACAAATTGCTAAATTCCTTTTGGTCAGAAGCCCAGAGGAGGGGAAATGGGTGTACCTAATAGTAAATGCTTACTTGTAGCAGCTCAGCTGGCCTAGCATTGACATGGGGCTCCCCGATGAGGCCAAACCTTGGGCTCTTCTTGAACAGGAGCACTGCAGGCTGCTGCTCCACCAGCTGTTATGGCTACGCCTAAAGTGAGGTGAGCTGGGGGTCCACTGAAATGACCATACCACACTGGAATACTGTGGTCAGGACTCAGGGGTGATGACCTACCCTTTCCCTCACACCAGTGATTGGGAACTTGGATTTCCCACCAGGCACGATGGACAGGGTATATCTAGCATGGGCAGGAGCTGAGACTCTCTGTCAGGGACAACTGTGTGATAATGGTGCCCATAATTCCAAAGTTCATTGCACTAATGATTTTTTGCTTTACCCAAGACGCTTGTATAGGGCGACACAGCTCTTACACTGGCCTCTCAGGCAGAGGTCTGGCCCTCAGGGATTAGGAAACCACAAAGATTGAAGATATGTTCCCTGACAGCAACACAACAATGATGCCATCAAGACTCTATAAGGCAGTCAACATACCCACCCCTCATTCGGACTTTGCTTATACCAAAAAATGTTCAGAAGCTCTTGGTTTCCACCTCACTGAGACAGATTGGATCCTAATTTAGAGAGGAAATGCAAAATCCTCTATATGTCTACAGCATATAACGGGTGTAACTTACAGCCTTGCCAACCAAACCACAACCTGCTGTTAATAACAAGTGTTGGAGATGGCATACCCGCATTCAAACAGTAACAATACAAGAGATGTTTTACTATTAATGCATGTACCCTGGGATACAAAGTTGCTCTGCATATCTGGATTTAGGAGAGTGGTTTCATATTTATTTTTGAAGTATGCATATATTTAAAAATACTAGCCAGAGTGGTAGCCAAGGGAGGCCCTGTTTTATAGTTTGGCAGAAGATTACTCCATCACAAGTGTGATGATTATCCCACCCTCCTTATTACAAGTGCCACATAATGTGACGGAAGCCCCCACACTAAACTCTAAATCAGGCCTTAGATCATGTGCACAAGACTCTTGACACTTAGAGCTCGTTGTTTACATTTATTTTCATTTTTTCACCTTATTTTTTTATTATAACTGCCTTGTCTCATTGAGGAGGAAGCTCCATTGGACTATTCTCTTGGGGCAGATCTATAAAAGTCATGCAGTGCTGTTTTGCGTGACAGGGAAAGAGCAGAAATGCACCATATTTACTAAGATATGTTGCATTTCTGCTCTCGCCTTGCGCTAGTGCACAGCGTGCTGCCTGGCACCAATGCACCAAGGTATAAGGGTGCAGGTGCTACAAACATGATTGTTTTTGTGCAGGAAGGGAAAATAATGTGGAGCACTTAAGATAGTTCTCCTTATTATGCCTCTTTTGGGAAGGCATACCATTTTGATGAAATCCCAGGTTTACTAACCATAGTAAATCTTGGACTGTTCCAAATCCATGAATTACTGCATGGGAACGCCCATGCTGCACCCATGGAACCCTTTGCCAACACAAAGTAACACAAGGCAGCAATTTGCACCATCCTGCATTACTCTGGATTTACAAAGCCATGCAGAGCCATGAAAGGCAGCTTTGCGTGGCTTAGTAAATCCTACTAAAGGGCTTGATTCAAGGACAATGCAAGTCTGTGCCTTTGTGCTTCATTTTATCATACAAATCCTCAGATGTGCAATATGCTTCACTCTTTCCTTATTTTATAACCCTCTACTTCATGAACGATTCTGTAGCTGCATTCTTGATAGAGTACCTTTTCCTTTCCAGGATTGTGTCAGTGTTTGTGGTCATTTAGCTATAGTGAACACTAAACATTGGTATAGCCAGGTGTCTTGATTTTACTACACACTGTTTCATTACTGTTTTATTGGCATTTAAAAGTTTAGTATTGGGTTGGTGCACATTCTAGTATTGGCATTCCCATCTGTTTATAGTATATGTGTGGGTAAATCGAATGTAATCTGCTATTTATTACCGTTATGGAATTTGATAGAGGTCACAACTCACTAGTTGCAATGCCTCAAGATGGTACTCCTACCCCTCACTTCTGACAATGCTGATAAATTGTGATTTAATATCTGTGAATCTGCATATGCGGTTTGTGCTGTTCTTTCATGTGCATCAGTTAGAAACACTGGTATTCAAGCAGGCTCAGAGCACAGTCATTGCCTTTGCCTGAAGGAGCATACCCTGGCTGAGCCATTATGATTCCTTAAATAATAAGAAGAAGAGGTGGCTATTTTCCTTATGTAGCCTGTAAAACAAATTAAATGTGGTGCACTGAAATATTTTAATAAAAGTGCACAGTAAAGTTAGTGTTTGTGCAAGCCACATTAATACTTGTTTGCAAGAATGTCAATGTTGTAGTATGTTAGACATGTTGTTCTTTATAACCGATTGATATTCAAAAAGTGAGACTTCTAAAACATATACTGGAAAAGGTATACTTGTGATCATGTTAGTTGGTTGGAATGAAGGCCATATTCTTTTTATATGTTCTAATCTCAACCTGAAGCTTTTTTTTCCAAAGCTGCTAGTACTGAAATTAAAAAGGAGCTCATTGTGCACTAGAAATAAAGGGTCTGAGAGAACACTACCAGATGAAAGGAGTATCTTGGCACTGGGAGCTATGTCTTTTGAGATTCCTAAATGTGAGGGTGTATCAAGGAAGGGAGTTGAAGGCTTCCAAAGACCGAATCGTGAATTCTAACCGCTTTACAGTTTTGTTTTTCAAATTATAGTTTAGTCATGATGTCATCACACCAGGAAAAAGGAAGATTTAAGAATAGTTTAGCTGGCAAGGGACTCAGATTCTCTCTGTCCCTTGCTTTGAGCGGACCTTTTGAGGTACAGGCCTCCTACTTTCTATGTGACTTTATGCCACTGCACCTCTCTTAAACAGAATCTTCTTCTGAAGTTCTAATCGCTAACCTTTTTCAGATATTCCTTTAGCATTGGAATAATTTAGGAGCTAGATTCAATGGTTATGCCAGAGACCTTAATTTTAGAATCCAGACATCAAGTACTTTTCTGATTTTCTGCACTGTCGCAATTGAAGTTTTGGTCTTTTATAAGTTGCTTTGATTTAATATTGTGCGATGCTTTAACTCTCCATTGACGATTTTGTATCTCTATTCTATGGTTTGAGACTCATCTATATAATTTTGGCTTCGAGTCTATAACAAAGCCTTTGAAACTCTAATTTGGAATCTGAGGTTAAATGTGTGACTAGTGAGTTCCACTGTAATCGTTTGATTGGTTTGATAAATTATCTCTTAATCCCTCAGAACAGAGAAGAAAAGATTCATCGGACCCCAGACAAAAAGCTAGGGCCCCAGGCTCCATCAGATGGCAGCAAATGAGGATGGTTCTCTTTCCAAATTGAGGAGAAGTGGAAATAGGCTATACAATAGTTTGTTCCTGGAGACCAACCATAGTGTCCATGCCCAGAGTTGGAGAATCGGCAAAGTTGCGGAGGATCGGAAGAGAGTTGTATTGACAGTGGAAGAGTGAATTTCAATAGGATTGCAGAGTGCAACAGTTTGCGTTTATTTTGTGGTGATTGTGAAATTAGGTGCTGTTTTGTGGAGATGTTTGCATGTTGTGTGAGTGTGGTGATTTATAAAGACATTGAAATGGTTATCGTTCCGACATGGCCTAAGATCCCCAGATAGTTTAAAAGGTGTAGAAGACACCATTTATGTTGTCTGCTGAGTGATTGTGTTCGGTGTGAGACGTTGTCAACGGCACAGTTAAAATGAACTTGAACTTTCTTTTGCTACTTGCATTGATAAAATCAACTGATAAATATTTTACTGCTGCCATAATTGCTTATTAATAGATCTGATTCTGAAGATATAATGGAGCTAAACAGGAGAAAGAGATGTAAGTACACAGTAGGTGCTTTATTGCTCATAATACTAATAATTCATCTATTAGGAGTGTGTTCCCCTACCAGTCCTGTAGAAGAGGAGATACCTTCTAGTAATCCCCCCCAAAATTATTAATCCTAAAAAAGGTGGTAAATTAAATAAGAAAGCATTACTTTTAGCTGCATCTAAGGGAGATTATTCTGTGAATGTATGTTTTTGCTTGCTATATGAATATGTATAGACTGTGGAGGCTAGGGATTGTTATGTATGCACTCAATTGCCTGCTCCTGTTTCAGAAGGCATTACCTATCATTATATACGCATGATTTATGGGATTTCATATAGTCTTTTGCTGAGTTTGTTTTATGGGACAGGACATTATCAGTATTATTTTTCAAACTACGATTTAGTTCTTTCAGAGATCACTATTATTGACCATTTGAACAGACGTCCAGCTCCACTGGAAATAAAAACAATTGCAAATCTGTTTCCACTTAACTTGTATATTATTCAATGCTGAGACAGAAAAAGAGTGTGGGAAGCCAGCTCACAGTTAAATTAGCATTTCCTGAGTCAAAACAAATGGCTGAAGGAAGAAATAGAACATTGGTTAGCTAGAAATGTACTCCCTTAGACCCAGCTTGGGGACACAAAGGAGGATTGTGCATATGGATGGAAAGATCTGAGACTGATAATGTGTTTGTGGGAAAGAGTGAATGTGAACACTCCTTTGAAGTTTGAGGGAACTATAATTTGTATTTGGATGGAGAAGGCGCTGTTTTCCCTGGGGTTTAATTTGTTTGTGGGAAACATGCTTATTCTAGATTGCCAAAAGGATGGTATGGAATGTGTTACTTGGGGATTGTTTTTCCCAAAATGTATCATGTGGAGTACTTTGACAGTCGTGTTTGGACTCAAGGTTCTAGATCTAAGTGAGGTGTGAGTGCAGGAGGAGTGGTTGGAGACATTTGTGGTACTTTGTCCCCTTCTGTGAGGGTGACTTTGAATTATTTGAAAAATGAGAAGGCTGTCTACTATAGTGGATACATTAGCCACTAGTATTGTTGGAGTGTTGCTGGCAGTAACTTCTGAGATAATAGCGGTCAGATCAATGGTTTTGCCAAATTGTCTTGTGATAGACGTGTTGCTCAAAAAAGAGGGTGGAGTCTGTGGGATGCTTAAGATCCAGATATGTTGTACCTTTATTCCGGATAAAAGTAAGGATTTACAGAAGCATATACAATATATTTCAGTGTTGACAAAGGATTTGAAAGAGTTAGAAGCAACTGGTGCATGGGATGTGATCGGAATTTGATTTTGTGCTATAGGTAAATGGTTTGGAAATTTGGGAAGTGGAATTGTAGGGCTAGTGTTAAAACCATTGTTGATTATTTCCTTAGTGGGGATAGTTCTGTTTGTTGAATACAACATTTTCCGAGGAATGAGAGTTCTGCAGAACAGAATGTGAAAAAGAACAGAGGTTGACTTTAAAGATAGCCAGTGTAAATATTGCAATGACATGAAGCTTTTGGAAGAATCCAGATGAAAGCTGTTCAAAATGACTCGGTTTAGTAGAGTCTTATTCAAGAATAAAGTGGGTCATGATGATTTTATACATCATCAGAGGGAGGGTTGAAGGAGCATAACAAGGCTGCACCATTATGCTTCTTCAAACGTGAAGAATAAGTGATGGTTATTTCCTTAAGTGACCTGTAAAATGAATTTTTAAACATGGTGCACTGAAATATATTAGTACAAGTCCACAGAGAAAGTTAGTGTTTGTGGATGCCAAACTGATACTCGTTTGCAAGAATGTCAAAGTTGTAGTATTTTATAAATGTTACTCCTTATAATCATTTTATATTCAGCAAGTTAGACATTGAAAACATATATTGAAATAAAGGTATAATCGTGTTCATTTAAATAGGTTGGAGTGAAGGCCACATTCTTTTTGTATGTTCTAATCTTCAACATGAAGATTTCTTTTCCAAAACTGCAGGTGCTGAAATTAACAAGGAGCTTGTTGTGCTCGAGAGGTAAGAGGACCTGAGAAAATACTACCAGAGGAAAGGAGTATCTTGGCACTGGCAGCTATAGCTTTTGAGAATTCTGAATGCGACGGTGTATCAAGGACGTGAGCTGAAGACTTCGAAGACTGAGGCCCTCATTACAACTGTGGCGGTAAGTGCCGCCTACCGCCATGCTGACTGCTGCCAACATACTGTGACCGCGGCGGTATACCACTACCGGTATTATGTCCCACACAGAGAAATCCGCCACTATACAGACACCCACACAAGTCTGCCAGACCAAAGGTCAGTGATAAACCGGCAGTACCAAAACCCACACTGTTACACCCACAGAAATACACCCACAGCATCATGACCCACGAATCAACGTGGCGGTCATTCAACCACGGTAAACCATTGGCGGTACATACCGCTCCGTTTAAAATACACAAACACATGCAAAACAACACCACATTGGACAATTCAAAATACACACACCTGACACACATACACACACCACACTCACACACCCACACCAATACAAAACACCCACCCACATTACCAACAACCCTTTACGACCCAAACATTTTGGCAAGTGAGAGAGAGAGACAAGCCAGGAGCACCTACTGAATCAGATCCACAAAACACCATCACCCATACACCATCCACGCACCTCAAAGCACACACCCCAACACATCACCCCACACACCCTCACACATACCACTCACACTACACCCATGGCACCACAAAAACACCCCAGGTTCTAAGAGGAGGAGCTAAGGGTCATGGTGGAGGAAATCATCCGGGTAGAGCCACAGCTATTCGGATCACAGGTGCAGCAGACGTCCATTGCAAGGAAGATGGAGTTATTGCGGAGAGTCGTGGACAGGGTCAATGCCATGGGACAGCACCCCAGAACAAGGGATGACATCAGGAAGAGGTGGGACGACCTACGGGGTAAGGTGCGTTCCGTGGTAGCAAGACACCAGGTAGCTACACAGAGGACTGGCGGTGGACCCCCACCTCCTTCCCCACAACTAGCCCTGCTGCCCTCAGTGAGGAGGCTTTTGACATCCTGAGATCCCTCTCTGATGGGCAGTCAACCATACTGAATGCCATCCAGGGTGTAGCAGGGCATTTGCAACAAACAAATGCATACCTGGAGGGCATTCACTCTGGTGTGGCGACCCAACAGAGATCAGTCCAGACTCTGGCCTCCTCACTGATGGCAGCCATTGTCCCTGTCTCCAGCCTCCCCCATCCAACTTCCTCTACCCAGTCCCAATCCCCTCAACCCCAGCCTATCCCAAGCACACCTTCAGACCAGCAATCACCCAAATCAACACACAGAAGTGGCCCAGGCAAACACAAGCACCAGATTTAATCTCACAGGCACTCACACAAGCAACATCCCCATGCAGACACACCAACATCCACTGCCTCCCCTGTGTTCCCCTCCTCCTCCTCGTCCACCCTCCTCCCAGTAGCGTCTCCACTCACACCTGCATGCACTATATCCTCATCCACTACCTCCATCACCAGCACGCCTATCACTACACGCCCCTCACTGGCAGTCACCACCCCCACATCCATGCACACGCCCCCTGTGTCCTCTCCCACTGTGTCTGTGACCCCTCCTCCCACAGTTCACAAATGCAAGCACACACACACCCAACAGACATCCACCTCACAACAGCATCCAGCCCATGCACCTGCACCCAAACACAGCAGACAGACACCTCCTACAAACACTCCTTCTTCCTCCACTCCCAAACCTTCACCCTCTTCCTGCCCCAGTGTCCCTAAGAAGCTTTTCCTCGCCACCCTGGGCCTATTCCCTCCCCCTCCCCCCGTCATTCACCTCGGGCCAGGGTGGCCAGAGCCCAGCCCAGAACCTAAGCAACCCAGTCCATGGCCACTGTGGTTTCTGCAGCTGTGAGAGGCTCCAAAGAGGCACCCGTCAGCCCAGCCAGTGTGCCCCCAACACCTGTCAAGGCCAAGAAGGGTCCGCCACCTAGCAAGGGCAAGAAGGGGACAGCAGCCAGCAAGGGGAAGGAGGCACAACCAGCCAGCAAGGCCAAGTCAAAGACTCCAGTTGGCAGAAGCAAGGAGGCACCACCATCTGCCAAGGGCAGGAAGGGGCACAGAACACCAGCCATGACACTTCAGCCATCTGAGGCTGCAGGTGAAGGCCTGGAGGATACCACCACAACTGCCAGCACCGCCACCTGCACCGCGGCCAGCACCGCCACCTGCACTGCGGCCAGCACTGCCACCTGCATCGCGACCAGCACTGCCAACTGCCCCTCCGCCAGCAGCACCACTGCCAGCAGCAGCAGTCCCAGTGGGCAGCTGTCCAAGGCTGCAGGTGAAGGCCTGGAGGCTACCACCACCACTGCCTGCACGCCACCTGAAGCGCAACTGGCATACACTGAGCCGCTGTCACCACCGGAGAGCAGTGTGTAGTGGTGACTACATGGGCTGCAGTGCGTCCTGGCCCCTGCAAAAGCTGTTGTTGTGACACCCAGGTGAGAGACTGTGACCTTGCACTCCAAAACATCTGCATCACAGGGCACAATGCCCCCTCCAGAACCAGTGGAAGAAGGCATCCACTCAGCCCCTCCTTGCCAGGATGAAGCAGACTGGGCACATGCCCACTCCAGAACCAGTGGAAAAAGGCATCCACTCAGCTCCTCCTTGGCAGGATGAAGCAGACTGGGCACAAGGCCCCCTCCAGAACCAGTGGAAGAAGCCATCCACTTGAGAGACTGTGGCTTTGCACTCTTCAGGACCAAGCAGTGGGCAAACCACCCACTTAAGAGACTGTGGCTTTGCACTCCCCAGGACCAAGCATTGGGCAACCCACCCACTTGAGAAACTGTGGCTTTGTACTCCCCAGGACCAAGCAGTGGGCAAACCACCCACTTGAGAGACTGTGGCTTTGCACTCCCCAGGACCAAGCAGTGGGCATGGAGCCCCCTCCAGGAGCAGTGGCGTTGTACCATCTTCCGGCGGAGGTGCCCCCCATTCCCCGTCCCCCTGAGGTGGCTGTGTGTTTTCAACCTGATGCCCCTGCAGTGTTCTCTCCGTATTGAGGCAGGAGTCCAGTGTGGCCTTAGCCTATGTGTTTTGACCCGGTGGGCCACCGACAATTTTTGAGGGGGCACTGTCCCTCCTTTTGTATATATTGTATATATTGTATATATTGTACATATTGTTTTTTTCTTTATGAACGTATTTCTTAAAATTACTAATATTACACTCATTTTACTCCATTCCTTTTGTTCTTGCGTTATTCCAGAGGGTTAAGGGGTGTATATGTAATGTTGTTGCATGTGTTTGTGTGTATAGTGTTGGGGGTGAGGGTGGGGGTGTTGCATTTGTGTGTCATTCTCTTTTTCCTTCCCCCCTCCCCTGTGTGCTAGGTGCAGTACTCACTGTGGTCGTCGTCACCGGCGTTCATGTTCCTGGTGTATGTACACCAAAATGGGGAACACCTGCAGCTCGGGCTCCATGGCATCTTGGTTCTTCCTTGAGTGTCGAGAGGTGAGTTGTTTCCATTCAGTGTTCTGTTTTCATCGTTCTTTTGATGGAGTTGTTACCGCCCTGGAAAAGGTGGTGGATGGGCGGGTTGTAATGCAGTGGGCGGTACATTGTCTTCCGCCTAGCTGTTGGCGGTTATCTCCGGGGTGTTTGTTGCTACCGCCGTGGCAGTCAGTGTGTTAAAGTGGCTGTATCTGTTGGCGGTTTCCGCCGTGGTCATGATTCCATTTTTTTTACCGCCGGCCTGTTTACGGTATTACCGCCGCTTTATCACCAACTGCCAGGGTTGTAATGAGGGCCTGGCTCGTTAATTCTAACCACCTCACAGTTTTGTTATTCAAATTAGAGTTTTGTCATGATGTCATCACACCTGGAAAAAAAAGATTTAAGAGTAGTTTAGCTGGGGAGGGACTCAGACTTTTTCTGCCCCTTGCTCTGAGTGAACTTTTTGAGGTATAGACCTCATACTTTCTATGTGGCTTTATGCCACTGCACCTCTCCTAGGCCCTCAGTATGATATTGGTGGTAAAAGCCGCCTACCGCCCCAGCAAAGGCTACCAAAAGACCATTGCTGCAGCTACCAGCCGTCTCCGTATTATGATCACAGCTGGATTTCCGCCAGAAGAAGGGCGGAAATCCAGCTCTGTCCATGCCCGCGGATGGCGGTAAGGTGGCGCTGCTGCCAGCAGCAGCGCCACACCAATAGATCGCCGTCAACCGTAGTATGACCCATAATATGGCCTGGCGGTGTTCTGCTGGTGGACGCTGCTGGTGGCAGCAGTGCCCTGTCCCGTCTCCTGCCGGAGGACCCGCTGAACACAGGTAAGTGGGTGCTCAGACGGGGAGGGGGTGGGGGTGTTGTGTGTGGGGGGGTGTGAACGTTTGTGCGTGCATGTATGGGTGTGTGTGTTTTGTGTTGAATATGTGTGCGGAGGTGTGAGTGCGTGTATGTTGTGTTCTGTGAATGCATGTCTGCATGTATGTATGAAAGTGTGTGCGGATGTGTGTGTGAATGGATGTATGCATGAGTGGATGCATGTGGGAATGGGTGTGTCTATGTGTGTTTGTGTGTGTGTAGGGGGCGAGAATGTAGGGGGGGTTTGGAGAGGAAGAGGAGTGGGGGTCATCTGGAGAGAGGGGTATGGTTGGGGAAGACCTCTATCAGTGACAGGGAAGGGATTCCCTGTCACTGATAGTGCCTACTGCCATGGTTTTCGTGGCGGTAAGGAAACCACGGAAACCATGGCGGTAGGCTGTCTCATTATCCCGCAGGCGGGACAATGACGGCCGCCGGGCTGGAGATTGATATCTCCAGCCTGGCGGCTGTTGACGTTGTGGCAGTCGGTGTGGTATATTGGCAGTTTGGCTGAACCACCAATGTCATAATATGGTGGAAAGTACCCCCAGCCTGTTGGCAGTACTTTCCACCATATTACCACTGACCGCCAGGGTCATAATTAGGGCCTTAGTCTACTAAAGTTCTGTATGCTAACCTTTCACAGATATTCCTTTAGTATTAGAACACTTTAGAAGCTAGATTCAATGGTTAGGCAAGAAAACTTGATTTTAGAATCCAGACATCAAGTACTTTTCCTGATGTTATGCATTGTTGCTATTGAAGTTTTAATTTAATTGCTTCAATTTAATATTGTGTGAGCCTTAACTCTCCATTGGTGATTTTGTATCTCTGTACTATGGGTTTGATACTCATTGTTTGAAATGGCTCTTTCTGCAGAGTTTTCCCTTTCATTTTGGCTTCTGACCTCCGTTTTTTTTTATCCTGAGCTGAATTTTGTTTTTGATGACTTTAGGACTCTGGGCACTTTACCACCGCTGATCAGTGCTAAAGGGCAAGTGCTCCCTGCCTAAATGGTACTGGTGAGTGGTTTATCCATGATTCCCATTCTTGATTTACTATTATGTCCCTAATAATGTGCACTATGTGTGCTCAGTGCCTGTAAATCAAATGCTACTAGTAGGCCTGCAGCACTGATTGTGTCACCCACATGAGTAGCAGTGTAAACATGTCTCAGACCTGCCGCTGCAGTGTCTGTAGTTTTAACTGCCAGTTTGACCTGGCAAGTGCATCCACTTGCCAGGCCCAAACATTCCCATTTACTGCATGTAAGTCACCCCTAAGGTAGGCCCAAGGCAGACCCATGTGCAGGGTGAGGTATATTTAAAAATTAGGACATGTACTGGTGTGTTTTACATGTCGTGATAGTGAAATACTGCTAAATTCATTTTTCATTATTGTTAAGGCCTATTTCTCCCATAGGTTAACATGGGGATTGCCTTGAAATAGATTTCAAGTGTAATTTCCCATTTGGAGCAGATACAGATTTGGAATTTGGGGTCTCTGAACTCACAATTTGAAAATGCATCTTTTGGTGAAGTAGTTTTTTAAATTGTAAGTTTGAAAATGCCACTTTTAGAAAGTGGGCATTTTCCTGCTTGACCATTCCATGCCTGGCTGTGGAATACATGTCTGGATCAGGATGACAGTTGGGGTGTTTGTGAATTCACTCTAGACAGTTACACAAAGGGAGCTGAGGTGTGCCCTGCATATTCTGATGGGTCTTCCTGGGCTAGAGTAGTGGGAGGAACTGACACTTGCACCTGAACAGGGCTGTGCTTGTCCTTACACAAAGCAGTGTCCAATCCTTTAGAGTGTGTCTGGGGCGAGGGCAGGAAAGCCAGAGTCTTGTGCACTACAATAGCTGTCCTTTGAAGTTTGCTGACTTCAAATGCAGAAATGAGTATTGGACAACTTTAGAACACTTCTGGACTGAGGACACTCTGCCAGGAAGAAGAGCTGGATGCCGGAGGAGGGACTACCAGTCTGCCTGTTGCTTTGTTGTGCTGTCTTTCTGTTTGCTGCTTCTGTCCTGGGAGTGAAAGGACTGGACTTTGTTTTCTACATCCTGCTTCCGAAAGTTCTCCAAGCACTTGGGCTAAGCTTTTCTCCTGTTAGAAGTGTTAGGGACGTCAAAGAAGTCATCTACCTGAACGTGGGCTCTCTTGCTGAGAGTCCTGACTTGCCAAGTGGGGCTAAATCAAGTTTCTGAGGAGTTAGTTCTGGTGTAACCAACAAGAAATCAAGTACATCAACTCCAGAGTGACTGAGGAACTTGCGCCACTATCTGACTCCACATTGCTGCCTGCACCGGAGCTGTGATCTGCGCTGAGTGCAACAACTGCAACTGATACTACAGGATGGACGCCGCTGCAGTGCCTCCAAAGTCCCGCCATAGCGTGAGTCCAGAGTGCTGTATCTCTGATGTCCGGGACACCCGACTCTGCCTCCGCTGCAGCACCTGTTGCCCCGTGATGTGACCGCCACACAGAGAAGTCGATGCCTCGCATCTTGACCTGTGGATTCATTGACCATGCCAGATCATAAGGAACTGACACCTCACCACCGACACTGCATCACCTCCCCTGCAACCGTAAGGACAACACACCTCACATCCCCTGCCTCGCAGTAAGGGACCAATCCTGCCACACCCGATCCAGTGCCGACTCACCTCCCTGACTCCGTGCAACATCTTTGCTTCCTCATTATTTTCGAAGGTACTGTGCCTGGGTTTCGTGTGACTCTGAGACCAGGCCCACACTCCCTTGCGAGTGGCATCGGACTGTTGGGAACGACGTTGTCATGAACGTCGTGTTAGCCCTAGTTGGAGCTATTGTAATTCTAAGCCCTTCACTGAGATTTAGGCCCTCAGTACGATACCGGTGGTAAAAACCACCTACTGCTGCGGCGACGATCGCCAAAAGACCATCACTGCGGCTACCAGCCATCTGCAGTATTATGACCACAGCCGGATTTCCGCCAGAAGAAGGGTGGAAATCTGGCTGTGGCCATGCCGGCAGATGGCGGCAGCAGCAGCACCATGCCAGTAGACTGCCGCCAGCCGTATTATGACAAATAATATGGCCTGACGGTGTTCTGCAGGCAGAGGCTGCTGCTGGCAGCAGAGCCCCGTCCTGTCGCCTGCTGGAGGACCCTCTACACAAAGGTAAGTGGGTGCTCAGACAGGAGAGGGGGATGGGGGTGTTGTGTATGTGGGGTGTGTGTGTGTATGTTTGTACGTGCATGTATGCAGGTGTGTGTTGCGTGTTGTATGTCCGTGCATTTCTGGAGGTGTGAGTGCATGTATGTTGTGCTGTGTGAATGCATGTCTGTATGTATGTAAGTAAGTGTGTACAGATGTGTGTGTGTGTATGGATGTATGCATGCATGGATGAATGTGGGAATGGGTGTGTGTATGCGCGTGTGTGAAGGGAACGGGCGTGTATGAAGGTGGGGGTCTAGAGAACAAGGGGGTGAGGGGGAATCTGGGGAGGGGGATAGGGATGAGGAAGACCTCTATCGGTGACAGGGAAGGGATTGATATGTCCAGCCCGGCGGCCATTACCGCCGTGGCAGTCGATGTGGTACACCAGTGTCATAGTATGGTGGAAAGTACCACCAGCCTGTTGGCAGTACTGTCCACCCTATTACCGCCGACCGCCAGGGTCGTAATGAGGACCTTAATCTTTAAAAATGTGTATCTTTCCTTGTGTATGTTGGATTTTTGTTGTTTTAGTTTTGTTTTACTCAGATAAATATCAGCTATGTTTCTAAACTAGTGTGGGGTACTTTCATGGTGTTTTCACTGTGTTACTGTGTGTGTGTACAAATACTTTACACATTGCCTCTGAGATAAACCTGTCTGCTCATCCCAAGCTAACAAGGGAGTGAGGAGGGGTTATCTTAGCTGTGTGACTCCCTTACCCTGACTAGAGTGAGTGTCCCTACTTGGACAGGGTGCAAACCACTGCCAACTAGAGATCCCATTTCTAACACTCACCTTTGTAACTTTGGCTTCAAATCTGTAATAAAGCCCTTTGGACCTTTAATTTGGACTTTGAGGTTTAATGGGTGATTATTGAGTTACACTGTAATCGATTTGATTGGTTTGATAAATTATCTCTTCATCCCTTGGAACAGAGAAGAAAAAAAACATTGTACCCTAGATGAAAAGATAGGGCCCCAGGCTCCATCAGGCTCAAACTGTGAAAAGTGTAGATTAAAATGACTTTCTCTACTATGGTAATAACATGAGATTTGACCTTTAAACTGCAGTAATAAACGTCTGAATCTACTTTTATTACTGCCCTCCAAATACTATGTTTTCGTCCCGCCCTTTTTAGCTAACATTGAACTGAGTGAACTTATTATTAAGGTGTTGTGTATTTGAAACTCTGAGTAAAGAGAAACATTTGTATTGCAACTATAGTAGTTGTGTCATACTGCACCTAGGATCCCTTCAAACCACAACTTAACTTAATCTAGCTCTTGACTGGTTGTCAATGTCCCCTCGAAGAGTCAAGGAAGCTCAGTGGGCCCAACTTTCCGATGCAGTCCACGTACCTTGTGCCTTCTTTAGTGGAGAAGCCTGGCATACTCACTTTTAATAAGCTTGGCGGCCCATGGGCAGCAGGCCTCGTAGACAACAAACAAATTCATTATAAAGTCCAAGAGCAGTCAGGACCATCACATCGACACCTCATTGCTTTAGCACTTTTACTAGAATGGTTATTTGGCCTAAGACTAGCATGGTGGCGCTTGAGAGATCTTTACTTAGGCGCACTTTTCAAAACCATATTCCCCCAAATTTCACTATCATCTCAATAATATGGAAATTGGACAATTTCAAAATATCAAACTTCAGCACACAGTAATTGACACACATTTAGGAACGTTATTAGAGTATGAATTTGACGCACAATAGTGTTCTAAGTCTTTGTCTTCTGTTTAAGCCCTCACAATGAAGTAAAGTTGCTACAGGTAACCCTACCATCTCTGGTAGCCCAAGCCAATGAACCTGCCCTATCTGGCCCGAGAAATGATCCCTCGTTTTTTAACCTACAAACAGAAACATGATGTCCAACACTTGCAACTGATGAGACAAGTAAGGACACTTTTATAATAAAATTGTTCTAAGCTGTGACGAGGTTAAGACAGCTGTTTAGCTTGTGACATTGGCAAATAAATATGGCAGTATCATAGCCTGTTACTTGACACTTCTGCAGGACATTTAATGCATACCTACATGTGATGGGCTCTGTGTCCCTACCATGACGATAAACACCAGGCAACTACTAATACTTATGCCTCCTTGCCCTGTGAATCACACAGGCGTAGAAAGGTGTGTTATGGGTGGGAGGTTGTGGGTTGGGGGTCCTATTGTCCAGAAAGGGCAACTGTCCAAAAAGGCGAGTGGACCTGACTTGTGTCTGCTGTGGAGTGTGTAATTTAGGAATGGTCCTGCTTGGCCACAGCAACACACTTAATCAGACACCACAAAAATGTTTATTGTCACTGCAGGGGCCCACCTCCACTGTGCAGCCTAAAAGTGACGCTTACCAGTTGGCCAGAGCTCGCTGACTCCAGCATCCACTGTCTGGAGATCCTGCGTTTTAGTTTAAAGTCTCTCATCATGAACATCTAAATTTATCCACACAACGAGCTCTTTCAGAATACTGAATCTTTTCAACTTTAACGTTTTTCTGCTGCCGCAAGTGCACTTTTATCCAGCACTTGGATAAAGATCAGCACAGTGCTGTGAAACTTGCTCCTGGGAGCTGCTGATCAAATAAACTGAATCATTTCCTAGCCTCTGGACTGAAAGAAATGAAATGCCGGCTGTGACTCTGAATTGCTGTAATGGGGCGGGACAGCCTCTCTCCCTTCCCTCAGCGCGCTCTACTACAGTGTGTTTACTGAGAGATAAGGTAGCAGGAAACTGTGGCAGCAACTGGGCTTGCAGGTCAGGAGTTCATGGTTCTTGTCCCTGTGTGACAAGCTCGAGGAAAACAAAATAAGTAAATTCGACTGCTCCATAGAAAAGTATGATCTTTTTAAGCCGTTTGTAGTCTAATGACAGCAGCAACGGTTACTTGCCTCAGGCCTAATACGAAGAATTAGTAGACGAGACCTGAGACTCAATTAATTTAATTTCTTCATTGTTTAAACAGTTTAAGCTCCCCAGTGGTATTATCAAAACGCAGTTACCATGTCAAGAACATATGAAAATGCAAAGAAGAATGCTGCCGCACAAACTTAATTTACGATGTAACAGGAGTTAACAGCACACGATGAATTTTGTATAAGTGTAAGGAAAACAATGATTCCTAGCGAAAGTGAATAAGCAGTAGTGCTGGAAAATGTTTCAAGCAGGGATGCTGGCCATTAAAGTCCCCTTCCTTAGACGTATGGGGTTCATTAATGTTGAGTACAGAATGGCACCTATGCATTGTATGGCAGATTGATAGGGTGGTAGAATGTCGTGGATTTTGTATGGGTAGTGCATTATCAAAAATAAATGACTATGGGCCAGATGTATGAAAAAGTTTTGCACTCGCAAACGGTGCGAATCGGTAAATTCGGCCGTTTGCGAGTGCAAAACAGTGGTCTGCAATGCATGAAAGGCATTCGCAGACCACAAATAAGAAATTGCTAAAATTGCAATTTCTTGCGTTGCGACCTGGAAATTGCGAGTCGCAATTTGCGATTTGCAAATTCCAGGTCGCAAGGCAATGCTGCAAAAAATCGCAAATTGCGATTTTTTGCAGAATGGCATTTTGCACATGCAAAATACCATGGACTGCAACCAGGTGGTAACCTGGTGCAAAATTTAAAAATGCATTTAAAATGCATTTTTAAATTGAACATGTAAAGCACACATGCCCTTTAGGCATGTGTGTACCTTACATGTCCCCCAGAACATTTTTGGGGTGCAGCAGAAGGGGCCATAGGCCCCCAGCACCCTGGGGATTTGCATTTCCAAAATTGCGATTTCTGGTTAAGAAATCGCAATTTTGGAAATGCAAAAAATTTGCAGCTATGGGCCAACAGGCCCATAGCTGCGAATGGGACCGGCATCGCAATTTGCGATTCGGTAATAGCATTTGCGATTTTTAAGAAATCGCTATTACCGAATCGCAAATATGATACATGGCACTTTGCGAGTCGGTAATAGCGATTTCTTAAAAATCGCTATTACCGAATCGCAAAGGGCCGTAATGATACATCTGGCCCTACGCGTGGTTTGGTAAAGTAAATACATATTGTCATTTATAGTTAACACTGTAGTGGATCCTATTTAGTTTTAATGGGAATCAGGAGTTAGCTTAGCCTTCTGGCTTGCAGGCCTGTACCCCCGTCACTTAGTGACTTTTATCCTAATTAGCCTGCACTGTTTTAGAACATTTATTTAATTAATTCTTCCAAGATGCTGCCATGTTTATAGTTGGGAGATGCTTTAGTTTTAGGCTACCAGTGCCATTCTGTAAAGGCATCACTGTCAGCTTCAAAGATGAATGAGATACACAGGTTGTCACATTATGTACTTTTCCACTTTTGTTTGGTAGTAACATACCTCTTCAGGGAAT
This sequence comes from Pleurodeles waltl, assembly GCF_031143425.1. Classification (NCBI taxonomy): domain Eukaryota; kingdom Metazoa; phylum Chordata; class Amphibia; order Caudata; family Salamandridae; genus Pleurodeles; species Pleurodeles waltl. The sequence goes on from NC_090450.1 coordinate 469,147,865, forward strand.
TGTTTCTATAATTGCCACCTACTAGATCTGTATAACTACATCTCACACAGACAAGATAATCAGAGAGATTCCTTCCAGATGCCATTGACGCTATCTATGATACACGTCGCCTTGATGCTGACCCAGTCTACGTGTCCCTACGGAATCTGATCTAGAGACCTCATTCAAAAGTAACAAGGGTTGTGGGCTCTATTCATGGACATGGCAATGGCAGATTAGGTTTAACACACTTAGCTCTCTTTTCGTTAGAGATTAGGTTCATCATGCTAGGGTATTAGGGTCCATTTCACATCTATCCCATACTATGGCCCTCATTCTGACCCTGGCGGTCTTTGACCGCCAGGGCGGAGGACCGCGGGAGCACCGCCGACAAGCCGGCGGTGCTTCAATGGGGATTCCGACCGCGGCGGTAAAGCCGCGGTCGGACCGGCACCACTGGCGGGGTCCCGCCAGTGTACCGCGGCCCCATTGAATCCTCCGCGGCGGCGCAGCTTGCTGCACCGCCGCGGGGATTCTGACCCCCCCTACCGCCATCCAGATCCCGGCGGTCGGACCGCCGAGATCCGGATGGCGGTAGGGGGGGGTCGCGGGGCCCCTGGGGGCCCCTGCAGTGCCCATGCCACTGGCATGGGCATTGCAGGGGCCCCCGTAAGAGGGCCCCTAAATGTATTTCACTGTCTGCTGCGCAGACAGTGAAATACGCGACGGGTGCAACTGCACCCGTCGCACAGCTTCCACTCCGCCGGCTCGATTCCGAGCCGGCTTCATCGTGGAAGCCTCTTTCCCGCTGGGCTGGCTGGCGGTCTGAAGGAGACCGCCCGCCAGCCCAGCGGGAAAGTCAGAATTACCGCCGCGGTCTTTCGACCGCGGAACGGTAACCTGACGGCGGGACTTTGGCGGGCGGCCTCCGCCGCCCGCCAAGGTCAGAATGAGGGCCTATATGTTATTGCAAGAGGGTGGGGGTGCTTTACATTCATAACTCTTGTCTTTACCATTCTGTTCCTTGCATTCCTAATCATTGCCCCCCATGCAACTTATAGTAGATTGCAGTTTTGTTAATAAAACCTATTGAAACGTTACTGCATCTCCTTCATTGCCTGTGTTTGACTGAGACATGTTGTTCATGTCAGAAAGGGGTAATCTCCATTTAACCACAACCTCCTTGAGATGTCGCACACTTGGGTCCATGTTTAAGGCTGCCACAAATCACCTTTTACTGTTTGGGTTTTGGTGAGGTACTGCTTGTGAGCCGGGAGGGTTGGGACGACAGTTGCGACTTCCTGTTGGACTGACCTAGTCACCTACAAACATAAGTACTGTCATCCTTAAACCAACAGTCTTGCCTAGAGGAAGAGTCAGCCTTCATATTCAACAAAAATTGTTTTTTTCCTAACTAAATCACACAAAACAATCAGTGGACTGTTAACCTCAGTTGTGACTGTCACCTGGACCAGCGATTAGCGAGGTGAGGGCCTTACTTGCACTCAGGGTTTGAACACTCTGGCCCATAATCTTCACTGCACCCAGGAGGAGGTTTGCTAAAAGGTTCAGGGTCCTGTTCCGACCTCCCCAAGGACTACTTTCTTTTTCTGGTTGGGTTGACTGTAGATTGTCTGAGATAAAGGGACTCTGTTGAAGGAGGGACGGGTGGCCTAAACCACTTGTGCACAACCAGGGGATGGTCTTTAGCAGGAAGGGGTAGGAGATTTATAACCCCGTATCACCTGCACTGAACCCTCATTTTCTCTGTTCTCGTCTGCATCGAAGCAGCAATTTCCTGCCCGCCCATCCCAAAGATTCTTCATAGCAGAAGATTTTCATTTCACCAAAAAATGCAGTGAAAACAAAGATTAAAGACAAGCTTATGGCACCTGCTGTTGAATTGCAATTGATATAAACTCACTTTGATGTGGGTTACGGGTAGGCTTGAGGTGAAAGTGGGCCAGTTGGTAACCTTAGCCTTCCAGCTCTATCCAGGGTTGCTCACATCATGGTGTCGTCATTTGCTGGGAGGCATGTGATTTGCCTGTGTTATTGGTGGTTCTGCCTGGTTGTTTGACGTCAGTCTTATAAATTCCTGACATGCCACATTTTAAAGAAATAATATAATGCCAATCATGGAGATATTTTGACAACAATGTTAGATAAAGAAAGTTACCCCAAGCTGATCATGATGTTAAGACTTGCACTGTTGTCATGATGTCCAAGTCTGCAATTTGTGTTATAACTTTCATACTATCCTAATGTTTATTATGCTTTATTCCTAACATTTCAAGCTGTGTAAACAAGATATTGGGAGCAAGTTTAAACGTTGTGTTTCACCACCTACTTCAGAGGTTTATGGCTGGCATAATAAAATAATCTACGGCTGCCTAATACCAAACAATGACTATAGGTCTCATTACAAGTTTGGCAGTACTTGGACCAACATGGAAGGGGTGGCTTTCTGACTGCTGCATCTTTAGCGGTCCAACTGCCGGATTAAGAATTTGTCAGTCGAACCACCAGGAGTCCACCAGTGGCCCTCTCGCACCGCCATAGTCAGTGCAGCGGGAACCAGGTGTTCCTGACCGTGGAGGTCAATGTTAGAGATCCTGGCACTGGGACTGCCATGGTCATTACGGCCTGCAGAACCGCCAAGCTTTAAATGCTTATCCCACCATCATGAAAAGCTTGGCGGTGAGGCAGGTAAAGGACCCAAAATAAGAGGCTCCAGGGTGTATGACCTCGTGGAGGGTGAGGCAGGGCCAATCTGGGCCCCCCAAAAATGTGAGGTTCGGGGGCGCACTGTGTCTCGGTCCCATCGTGCCAACAGGTAGGAATGAATGGCCTGTAGTAGCACCATTATACTGCTCCCTTCCTCCCCCGCCAGTCATGCCAGCCCCGTGGGGAACTCGTAACCTGGCGGTCTTGGGACCTATCTCCATTCAAAAGACCTCCACCATGGCGGCCCGACGTCCAAACTCATAATGAGGTCCAATGTTTTTGTATGTGTGAAAAATACTTGAGTGTGCGTAATGTAGAATGAGCAAGTCCTTAATCATGTTCACTACTCTAATTCATCAGTTTTAACAACAAACGTTAAAAATCTAGATGTTATAAGATGCTTTAGTACATATAGACAATATTCTATAAGACTTTCCACTATCAAGTTATTTGTCCAGAAACATATGAGAAAGTAACATAAGGTGGTCTCAGTCTTATCTCTGAGTTCTACGTTTTGCCTGTTGTGGTATTAGTGCAGTTCATCAGAATCTACTCAACACTTTGGCATGTTAATAAATGTAATTCTTTGTCCCCCAGAGTAGAAACTATAGAATACAGAAACTAGGAAATGATCTCTCTCTGACTCTCTCTTTTACTTATTCTCTGTCTCTCTCTGTCTCTCTTTCTCTCCATCCCTCTCTCACCCCCACCCTCTCTCTCTCTCTCTCAAGAATCTTTCAGTTTGATCAATGGAAAGTAATTATAGCAAAGGGAAGCAAGGGAACTACTTGCTATTGCAGGCATCATTATGAAAAAAAAATATTTGTGTATATTGCTGTACCATGCACAATGCCATTACCAAATATAGGGGGTCATTACGACCCTGGCGGTCATGGACCGCCAGGCTGGCGGTGCATCCAGGCCTATTCTGACCGCGGCGGTAAAGCCGCGGTCAGAAAAGGGAAACCGGCAGTTTCCCGCCGGTTTTCCCCTGGCCTGTGGAATCCTCCATGGCGGCGCTGCAGGCAGCGCCGCCATGGGGATTCCGACCCCCTTACCGCCAGCCTGGTTCTGGCGGTTTTGACCGCCGGAACCTGTTGGCGGTAACGGGTGTTGTGGGGCCCCTGGGGGCCCCTGCAGTGCCCATGCCAATGGCATGGGCACTGCAGGGGCCCCCTAACAGGGCCCCACCAAGATTTTCAGTGTCTGCATAGCAGACACTGAAAATCGCGACGGGTGCAACTGCACCCGTCGCACCCTTTCCACTCCGCCGGCTCCATTCGGAGCCGGCATCCTCGTGGAAGGGGGTTTCCCGCTGGGCTGGCGGGCGGCCTTCTGGCAGCCGCCCGCCAGCCCAGCGGGAAACTCAGAATTACCGCGGCAGTCTTTTGACCGCGCAGCGGTATTCTGACGCCGGTACTTTGGCGGGCAGCCTCCGCCGCCCGCCAAAGTCGTAATGAGGCCCATAGAGAGTAAGCACACGAATCAGCTATACAGATGACACATTAGCGCAAAAAAAGGGAAACAAAGAATACCATAAATGTTAAAAAAAAAACTAATATCTACTGACAAATTATGGAACATTCACGATCACAAAGTCAAAACAAACACAATGGTGCAAAACAAGAAAGAAAAACCTAGGCCTTACCTTCTGATTAACGCCTTGTGTGCATCGGATGGCTGGGAGCCATCCAATGCCGCAGTTAGCGAGTGCATCAGATGACTCCTGGCTATCCTAGCTCCCACCCATCCATGGAGAAGTACTGGTGCTCCACCCTAAACTGCCATTGTACACCCCTCCACCAGGGATGTCAATGAAAGTGCTTGTGCTGCCACCCCCAATCCTCTCCTGGCGCTCTGATGATGTCAGCGCCCAAGCTGGGTGCTGGTGTCATCAATGCAGGCCAGCAGCGCTGGAAGCCATTTGCTTCCAGTGATGATCAGGGAAGGAGGTAAGTTTTTCCTCCTGGAAGAGGTGAGGGGATTCAAAGAGGCACTGGTGGGAAAGAAAATATGTTTTCTTTCCCACAGAGTCTCTTTGAAATGTATTCCTGCTGCATGATCATGCAGGGGGTTGTGATCGCACAGTAGGAACACCCACTATGAAACGAGGGTTTTTTCTTTGTGTGTGTGTGTGTGGTCTGTTTTGGATGTGAGGGGATATGCCTCTTGAGTAGGGGTCGCTCCTCTTTGAGGGCAAGCATTTTGGCCATTTCTGCAGCCCTTGGGGCAAGTCAGCCATTTTTTTAGACTGATCTGCCCCCAAGGGTGGCAGAAACCATTAGACCATCAGAAAAATAATATTGACGATTTTGGGGAGTGGCCCTTTGTGCAAGGGTCACTCCTCTTTAGAGGGCAATGTATTTTGGCCATTTTTGCCCCCCATTGGGAGTAGAACGGCCATTTTGTAGGCGTATCTGCCCCAGAGGGGACAGAAATCCACTGGCCACCACGCAAAATAATATTGGAGATGTTGGGGAGCAGCCCCTTGGACAAGGGTCGCTCCCGTTAGTGGGCAATGTATTTTGGGTGTTTCTCTCTCCCCTGGGGGCACATTGGCCATTTATTTAGGCCCGTCTTCCCCCAAGGGGGGCAGAAATCCATTAGGCCACCATGGAAATAAATTGTGGCAATTTTGGGGAGTGGATCCATGGGCAAGGATCTCTCACTTTAGGAGACACATATTTTGACCATATCTGCCCTCGTGGGGGGGGGGGCAGATCAGACTCCTTTTTTTAGGCCCATCTGCCCACAAGGGGGACAGAAACCGTTAGATTTTAGGGATTTCTATATGAGCATGATTTTTGTGTTTGGAGAGCAGCCCCTTACGCTAGGGTTTCTCCCCTTTAGGGGTGATTTGTTTAGGCCATTCCTGCCCCCTTGCGGGCAGATTCTCTTTATCCCTTTAGCTCCATCTGCCCCCAAGGGGGGCAGAAACCTCTAGATACCAGGGAAGTTTTATTCAGTATGTTGCTCTTGTTGTGGGGAAGGCCCCTTGGGAAAGGGTTGCTCCCCTCTAGGGGGTGATTATTTTAGCTGTTTCTGCCCCTCTCAGTCACTCTGGAGTTGATGTACTTGATTTCTTGTTGGTTACACCAGAACTAACTCCTCAGAAACTTGATTTAGCCCCACTTGGCAAGTCAGGACTCTCAGCAAGAGAGCCCACGTTCAGGTAGATGACTTCTTTGACGTCCCTAACACTTCATAGGCAGATCTACCCTATGGTTTTAGGCCCATCCTCCCCCAAGGTGGGCAGAAACCCTCTAGACAACAGGAATGTTTTATTCAATATGTTGTTGTTGTTGTGGAGAGTGGCCCCTCGAATGTTTTGACCATCATTTTAGACCCATCTGCCACCCAGCTTGGTGTGTGTGTGCTGGCACAATATTTGCTTTTGTCATGGCAATGTTTTATTTTTCCTTCTTATTCTAGTGCAAAGCTTTTGATTCCTTTGATGAGTCTTCTGCTTGAGATTTCGGCTGTGGTAGATCTGCAGATTGCGTAGCTGCTTGTGTTTCGTAAAAAAAAACTTGTTGCACTGTTTCCTTCAGTGATTATCAATTAGGCCTGGGCATAGAACTCCGCTCCGCCGGTAAGTTTGCAGAAGTTAGGCACTCCACCCTACATGGAGTAGAGTGGAGTTCCTGAATTACGCTCTCCAGCGTGGAGCGGAGTTTGTTCATGCGAGATTAGGTTTTGGTGCTCTCTCGCCAGTGCGATGATTCTCCTGGGCCACTAGCGGGCACCACCGGCCAGTGCGGGCTGCTTGTGAGCGCGAACTCACTTTTGAAGTACATTTTCTACTCCAGAACCACTAAATCTGGTCAAAAAGAGCTTTTTTGACTAGATTTTCTTCTCCAATGGACCCTGCAATTTGTTTTTCTAATTTTTCAAACAGGAATGAAGTGTATCAGTGACTCCAGCTTCCTGTTCCTGCCCAGCAGGCTCCTCCAAGTGCGTTGTCAATCCCCTGGTCACTTTTCACTTGGATTTCTAAGTGGAAGGATCACTCTCTTTGTCTCCTAGATATACCATTGCATTTAAGGACTTTGTTTTTGTGAAATCGCACAAGTACGTTTTAAAACTGTTGAATAAGGGTGTTGTTGTTTGTTTGCTTGGGCATGCACCAGTATTTTGTTGTATTTAATTTGATTTTAACAATGTATAGCAGTGGGTGGTCTGGAGTTTAAGTATGGCCTACGTATGATTTATTTAGCATTTCATTGATTTTTCACCTTTTGTAAAGAAAAAGTGTTGCACAGCTCACCACCTTTTCTACATGTTTGTAACATTTGCAGTATTATTTTAGTATTTGGCCTAGATTTCCAAAGGGCCGTTTAAGCCAGTTCGCCCAGGTCAGTACTTGTGGTCATCAGGGCATGAAATAAATGTTTCTGTGGTGTATGTTTCTAAAACTTAATTTAGGGCAGGGATGGCATTGGATTAAATTAAAAATGTTGGCTATTGTTTGCATTTCATTTTTTGCAAAAAAAATTATATAATGTGGGGTAATAATATTTGCTGGCATAGGAAGATGTTGTTTGACCATGATTATGGCAGTCAGTTTGTGCATACAACCAGTGCCCCTTTGCCATAGGCTTGCATGAGTTCTTTGTTCTCCTTGCTCCTTGTTGTTGTTGTTTGACCTTGTGGCAGTCTGGCAGCCAGTTTGTCCACCCAGACAGTGTCCCTTGCCATAGACTTGCATGTGTTCTTTGTTTGCCACAATTCCTACTTGCTCCTTGTTGTTGTTGTTTGACCATGTGGCTGGCTGCCAACCATGTTGTCCATCCAGACAGTGTCACTTGCTATAGGCTTTCATGTGTTCTTTGTTCTCCATGCTTCCACCTTGCTCCTTGTTGCTGTTGTTTGACCGTGAGGCTTCCTGGCAGCCATTTTGTCCATCCAGCCAGTGCCCCTCCCTTTGCCTTGTGCATCTTTGTTTTCCATGCCTCCTTGCTCCTTGTTGTTGCTGTTTGACCATCTGGCTGGCTGGCAGACATTTGTCCATCCAGCCAGTGTCCCTTGCCATAGGCCTGCATGTGTTCTTTGTTTGCTATGCCTCCTTGCTCCTTATTGTTGTTGTTTGACCATGTGGCTAGATGGCAGCCATTTTTTCCATCCAGTCAGCGTCCTTTGCCATAGGCTTGCATGTGTAATTTGTTTGCCATGCCTTCTTGCTCCTTGTTGTTGTTGTTTGACCATATGGCTGGCAGCCATTTTGACATGAAATCAGCGTCCCTTCCTTTGCCATAGGCTTTCATGTGTTCTTTGTTCTCCATGCTTCCTCCTTGACAAACACAATTCATTATTGATAATTAGTTTTTGTAATTTTTTATTTTTAGTTTTCTTTTCTTCTATTTTTAATTTTTTAATTTTAATTACATTTTTATGCCATTTTTTGTTTAATTCTTTTAATTTATTGTTTTATGTTCATTTTTATATTGTAGTTTTTTAAATAATTTTGTTTTGCTTTTTTTTAATTTTAGTTTTTTTATTTCTTTTTTATTTTAATGTTTATCTATTTTTTTAAATAATTTTTTATTTTCTTTACATTTTTCATTTTTTATGGTTAATATTTTATTTTTTATAATTCTGAATTTGTATTTTATTTTTTATTTAATTCTCCATTTTGTCTTGATCCATCCATCTGATCCATTCCATTCCTCCATCCATCCACCCACCAAAGACATAGAGTTGCACTACAGCATACAGGGGCATATTTAAGAGCCTCAATCACCATTCTAACGCCACATTAGCATAATTTTCTTTACGCTAGTGAGGCGTTAGAAGACAAAAAACACTGCACCATATTTACAAAGTGGCGCAATGCATGCATTGCACCACTTTGTAATCATTTGTGCTACATTATGCCTGTGCCAGACATAATGTATGCAAAGGAGGCGTTCCCCATTAGGGGGGCGAATAAATGGCACAAGGAAATATAATAGATTTCTTGGCATCATTTATTTCAGCACTTTTGACACCTGCTCAGAGCAGGAGTTAAAAAGGAGCATGTCATCGAATACAATGGACCCCTATGTCCTCTGCAGGAGGAGCTCCAACAATTTGGTGCTACTCCAGTAGAGTACATCAATAGCTGAAAAAAATGACGCTATTGCCACCTACTCTGCGTCATGGAGCGCCGTATTTTAAATACGGCGCACACATAGTGGTGGTACGGGGATGCTAACGGGCGCAAGAAAAATGGCGCTGTTTCCCCCTCAGTTTCTTAGGTGTAATTACAATTCCTCCAGGACACCCTGGCCGTGGATCATGGCAGAAAAATCAAGAGCATAATTCATTTTGTTAGTGACTATTCCATTTCCCCTGAAATACCTTGCCACCATAGGTTATTTTATTTAACAAATTATTCCATTTACTAAAGCACCTCTCTCTCACTACCCCAGGTGTCTCCTAAAACAGATGGAGCTAAAGCAAAGAGCCAAATCTGCCTGTTGTGCTGTCTGATTTGAAATGCAATTGTTTATGGTGTGATGGTGTGGTTTGCCTATACAATGTTTGATTAAATACTAGGTATAATACATAAGTAACCAATGGCACTAATATTGCATTTCTTTGTACTATTGTCAACCTGCTGCAACAATGCCACATATCACTAACCACATATTTTTCTTGCTTGGTTGTTTTTTGGTTGTCGTAGTTGGACTCTCGCTCCTAGGCAAGACTGCTGGTTTAGGGATGACAGCACTTTTCTTTGTAGGTGACTAGGCCAATCCTACAACAACTCGCAACTGTTGGCCCAACCCACCCAGCTCACAAGCAGTACCTCACCAAAAGCCCAAACAGTAAAGGGTGATTTCTGGCAGCCTTTACGCACAGAATCTAGAGTGCGACATCTCAGGGGAGTCGTGATAGAATGAAGATTTCCCTTTTCTCATGTTAGCACAAAGTCTCAGTCACACACAGACTATAAAGGAAATGCAGGAAAGTTTTCAATAGGTTTACTAAAAAAGACTGCAATCTATGATAAAATGCATGAGCTGCAATGAATAGGATAATGAACAATGCCAGAAGCAGAATTGTAAAGATGAGAGTCGTGAATACAAAGATCCCCACCATCTTGCAGTAAACATGAAGTGTAAAATAACTCTAAAATCCCTAACATGGAGAACCTAATCTCAAATCTAATGAGAGCTAGATGTGTTAAACCGAATTTGCCAGCCAGGCATGCTTGGGGCTGCAATTATATGAACATTATTTTCCTTTCACACGTAAGTGGGAAAGAGACATGATGTAAATACTTACATATCTCACTTAACTTTGACGCTGATAGTGACACCTTCACAGAGTGGCACTGATAATGTAAAATAAAAACCTTTCACTAACTATAATCATAGCAGCCATTTTAAAAGAAATAATTAAATAAATAGGCTAAGACAGAACAAGCTAAGTAGTTTAAAATTCACTAGGTGACAAAACATTTTTTCACACTATCATTCCTTTTTCTGAACAGGATGTTTCACAATACAAGAGGTAGATTGTTGAGCAAGCAGGAGAACTGGAAGAAGGATGGATGGATTTTAGAGTTCTCCGCAGTTCTGGGGTATCGCCTTCAACTTCCAGAGAGAGCAGTCTTGTCTCACACCCGCCATCTCTACCAACAAGAAAACCGGCGACAACAATAGCAGAAGAATTGGACCCAACCTCTGCATTGGCTTGGAATCAAGTGGTAGGTCTTAAGTCCTGTGCAGAGGCGAAGGAAAAAGTGGTTGAGCAGGTAACAGTACCAATGACCATTCAGAGGATGTTCCAGGAATATCTGGATGACCCAAAAGAGGTGTATGGGGATCAAAACCCATTGGCTTACTGGTATGGGAAGATGCGCCAATGGCCAGAGCTTAGTAGGCTGACAATAAAGTTTCTATCTTATCCTGTAGCCAGTGTGTCTGCTGAATGTGTGTTCAGTGCAGCTAGTGCAGTTGTTACAGTGAGAAGGACCAGTCTCTCCCCTCAAAATGTGGAGAGATTGACCATGATCAAAATGAACAAGCATTTTATATCACATTATTACACCATTTGTGAAGCACTACAGGAGGAGGAAGAGGATGACTGGCCAGAATCGAGTGTGTTAGCTGACCAACTTCTGGGTGAACCACCAGAGTTTGTGGACAAACTCTACTTTCCGGATTGAGTATGTCAGTGCCACTAAAGAATGTTTTCATTATTTCTTGTTCAGCTTCCTTTTTAATTTTTTTTGTTTGCAAAAAAAAAATATATATATTATGTTTGTGTCGGATTTATGCTACCCCACCATTGATTTATAGTCACATACAAGCCTAGATTGTAGTTGGAACCATGTACTGTGAAGAAGCCCCCACATACCCTCCAAGACGTTGGAGATGCCTCCTGCCTATGTTACATGCCGTTGCCTATCCTATTTTTACATCACCTAGCAGGGTTGCTCTAGAAGATCATTGATTAAAAGACTGCCAGTGCCAATGTCTAATTCCAATGTGTGGTTACCATCAAGGAGGAGGTATTTTCGTTCAACCACCGTGCTTGCATTGGAAGAGGTAACTAAGTAACTATTGCACCAATGAGTGGTGATATATTGATTGATTGTGATTATGAATTTGTGAGTGATAACTGATGTATGTGGTGGGTGACATTTATGGAGGGAGTTCAACAAATTTGTAAGCTTGTGTCCAATGATTTGCAGTGTTTAGGGGCTGATGGGTGATCATTTTTTCCTGAAAGTGAATGGCCTTTCAAAAGTATTGAAATGTGCTTTTTTCTGGTTCCTTGTAACAAACCAGCCACTTTAGTTACCAAACACAAATCTACACAAAACAGTACTCCAGTTCTGTTTCTCTATCTGTTCTTCAATAATAGGGCACTTCACAAGTCTACTTTGCTCGGTTTGGGACTGGGACAGACTTATTCTGAACCTGGAAGAGGAAGATTGATGGGCTTAGGGTGGGATTACCTGAACAGCTAGAAAGGAGCAAGTTTTCATCTTCAAAGAGAACCCATGATGATGGAGAAGACTCTAAGGCCTAGGACCCACTCAGCTTTGTGAACTGGAGAGAGGTGCATTAATTTGGAAATGCTGCTGAGTATGTGGTTGCTGCATTGCTAGCTCAAACGTGAAATTCCTCTTATGTTCATACTCTCCCTCTGAGTCTTCCTGGTACATTCCTGACTCCTCATGAAGCTTCCCTTGCTTTCTTGTGTCCTTTTCCTTTACTCTATAAAACAACTACTGTTTTTTTCAATACAAAGGCCTTCTTCTTGTCCCCTCATGTACGAACAGAACTTGGAAAGCTCAAGACTTCAGCTTACCTACCGGACAGATTCAGACAGACACCAGAGTGATGGACATTCCAAGAAGAATGGAGATGTATCACCCAATTTGGCAACACAGTATAATTTTCCATTTAACAATCATAACTTTTAGAACTGGGTGGGTTACATTCAGTGTTCGTAGTTCAAAACTAGAAGACATAAGACATAGGATATACTATCTGGGGTCTCTCTGGGGTGGAAGGACTGTTTCCAATTAATTTACTGAACTGTGTCATACTTTCTTAATTATCCCTTTGTTTTCTTTCACAGCAGATTGATGATGGTATGCTGCTTAGCACCCCAACAATTATTGTTGTGGCTTTTTGTGTGTGTAGTGTTTGTCTTTGTCACACCTTTCCCCAAATCGCCTTTCCCATCCATTCATTGAGCCCCTAACCCTCTTCTCCCGGGCTGTGTGACCTAATTTTACACCATAAGTGAATCACACATTTGCCGGGGCCAATGTAGAGAAAGAAACATCAGCTCGCTGCAAAACATTCTACCTTCTATTACCTGAGTAATATTCCACACTGGCCCCACCAACATCTTAATTCATTCCTTCCTTCCTTGTGTGTGTGTTCCGCAAATGCTTAAGCTGGTTCAAAGACTCCTGAGTCTGAGCCCACTTCTGAATCCATGATCTCATTTCCTAAATTTAGTTTTATACTATAGCTCCCCACCATTGCTCAGAAGCAATTGATATTGCTATATTTTATTATAATATCAGGTCTTTGCTGTGTGTTAATACTGTCATTATGGTAGTCTGAGCTCACTCTCCCTACAGTTATGATATATGATAGTTGACCCACTATCGCTATGTTTTCTTTCAATTGAGTTGACAGTGATCAATAACCCTTTTTTTAAGTTTTAAAAGAAAGTTTATTAAGCATTAATAAAAAAATCAAAATATTTAAATACATTTGATGTATGAGTAAATAGTACAATAACAGTTCAATTACATGAGAAAATACTCTTTGAGAAACACAATAGGCCTATTAAGCCTTGAAAGGTGAATATATATGCATTATTTTATATATATATATATATATATATATATATATATATATACACACATAGGAAACTATAAAAATATAAGTAAGTACATTAAATGTATTGGAAAACAAATCATGGAGGTTTAGAAACCTCTTCATTTCTAGGAAAGTGATTACGTGAAGAGTAGGCCAAAGAGTTTGGGTAATTTGTAATGGGTATCCATAACATATCTCGTTGAATAGCAAGGGATAAGGGAGAATCTTAAGCTCTCTCTAGTCTATTATTATAACATACAACATACCACCAAGCTTAAAAGGATAATTTAGAAGAGTCCTTCCAAATTTTCGTAATTTGTTGAAAAGCAACATCTAATAATAAATTTGAGATTAAGATATTTATTTTTTGATATTGAGACCATTTCTCTGCAAGACTTCCCAAAAATATTTGTAAAACTTAAGGTAATTTGAGTATGGCTAACCCTTTGATTAATCCTGTAGTTGGAGTTTGAATAGGTGGGAGTGTCACCTTCTGTCAATTTCTATCTTCCCTGTTGTGTTCCCTGTTAAACTGCTAGCCTGCTACTACTACTACCTACATTAATGCCATCTTAGGAAGATCCTGCAGTAAGAAGAAGATTCAGTCACTTCACCTATTCAGGTAGGAGAAGAACTATGGATTAAAGTGAACTTGTTTATTTGGTATTTAACTCCTACTGAAGAAGATGTTTACTTTGTGTAGTGATTTTTTGTAGGCAAAATAGGCAAGGACAATCATCCCTTAGTGATCAATAATAGTTGCAGAGGGCAATAGAGCAAGGGTCTAAGTAAATGACATAAACTTTTTAGCAGATTAAAAATAACAGGCTACACTAAAAGGCAGCAGCACAAACTACAAGTCTAAAACACCAAAATAAAGATTTGAGATGCAAATGAAATAACACAAAATACCATTTATTATTTACAAATATAAACCCAACCCTCTCTACCCACAACAGTCCCAACCCTCTCCCTGAACAAATATAACCCCATTCCCAAAAAGTCCAACAAAAAGTCCAAAGTGAAGTCCAGCCCAAATCTTTCCCCACCCTCTCCACTCAGAACAAGCCCCTGGCACTGAAAAAAAGGCCTTAAATAAGGGCACTGTCTATATGGATCCGGAGCTGGTCGATGCTCTGCTGTATGCTGGCGAGCTGGCTCTCCACCTGGTCCATATGCTGCAGGATGTGTCGGAGCAATGCCCTGGTAGAGCAGACGAGTGCAGTAGCAGGTGCAGTCAGGGACCCTGACTGCTGGCGGTGGCGCCAGAGATGTATGGCCGGGAGGCTGGAAGCTGGCGTTCTGTTCTTCTTGTCCTGGGTCTGAGGTAGTTGTTTCAGCCTCTTTTTCCTCAGGATCACTAGGTATTGGTATTCCACCTGAATGTTCCCCAGCCTCTGCTGCTGCATATGGGCCACTACCTCCTGCCTAGTTGGTGGTGGTAGTCAGGCAGGATTAGCTATATGGAGAAAAAGAAGAATAACAAAAGACTAATTGTAAACAATGCTCTGAACAACCACTTCTTCAAATGATAGGTCGTGGGTGGTACATTAGCACTACATGGTTGGTCTCCTAGGAATGATGGAATTCAATGTGATTATTATTTATGATAAGGAGAGTCACAGGCCCAGTATTTTAGTTGTTTACCTACACATGCCTCACATAAGAAGCACTAACTGTCTGGTAGAATAGAATTAAGGCAGAATAAGACCAGATTAAAAAACTAGTGATTTCATTTTTTTTTTTTAAAGGCTCTTCTAGTAACTAAGTAGGCACATTTAGTGGAAACAATACCTCTCATTATGGTGAGTAAGGCATTATGCAGTATGGAGTACAAGTTGCTCTGCCAAATTATTGGATGCATGCTAGCCAGCGCTTCAAGTATGTTGCTACTTCCTGCAGCTCGGGCAGCTGTACCTGAGAATTATCTATCTTTAATTCCAATGGCCCTGCTCTTCCCCACATGCCTTTCACTTAGTTTAGTTTCTACCTTGAGGCAGATGAACAAATATAAGATACATCACACATGTCATGTATAAAATTCATATATATTTTATCCTGTCTGCCATCAGTAGATTGGGGTGATCGATACACTTCACTACAGGGAAAGGAATGGGTTATATAGATTGCATTTGGCACATTCATCACAGAGTAACCCCTACGCCAAACTTGAAATCAAATCGGACACTTACTAGTCCCACTTCACCCACAATCACAAAATCTTTGAAACAAATTTATTCACTGGGCAGTAAGGAAAGTAAATAAACTTGACTTACTCTAATGCAGAGTAAGATGGATGGAGTAGGCAGGTAGGCAAAGCTTTAGCTATAGAAGAATAGAGGGGCATCACAGATCTGTCTACAGAAGAAGAGGTCCCTTCTTTATTCATACAAGCAATTATTCAATCGTCTTTTCATTCTTCACCTATATACACCCATAGCCACCGTGATTTAAGCTTTACTTTCTCTCATCCGGTCTTCCACACAAATTCACAATCCTTTATCCATCCATTCAGTACCCACAATAGCCACTCTTTCTGTCTATCATTCTTTCACCCACCCATCCATTTACCCAATACCACTACTTACCCACAAATCCTTTTTCGTCCACCCAAGCATTCTTTCCTTTAACTCGTTTCACCAATCCTTTCTTTTAACCATTCATTCTTTCCCGTTTCCATCAAGAGATCATTTTCAGCATACATTATGTGTGCTTTTGCTGAACTGCAGATAGAACAGGCCATAGGTAACCCAATCACTGCTGTAGCTATAATGTAGGGGGTTCATGAATCCGGTCACGAAAACACCCTTGTAAGTAGTGAGTAAGAGTAATTGTCAATAAGCAAGCGATGTGACTTACCAGTGCCTTTCCCTGCCGCCACATTTCCTCCAGCTCCATCTGTTTCTGCAGCGGTCAAACTTGAGCCAGCTCCTCCACTGGTGGTTGGTGTGGCTATAAATAAAAGTATACAGTTTTTAGATGTCTGATCCCATTCTTAATTTTTAAAATCAGCAAAAATGCAACCAAATATCGCTACAGTATGGTCAGCACTGCACTGTCTTCTGTCCAAGTATATCTCGGCATTTTGTTGGAATGTTAGAAAAGCCAGGTGGACAAGCCAACCAAAAGCTTTGCATAATAGAGGAGCCGAGCTATAGCCTATGATTGACAATGACTCAGAATCATTGAAGAGCAATGAAGGGGTGGAATACAAAATGGCCAATCAAAGACAGAAAAAAAGATAATGCAGGGGTAACAGGAATTAAACAAAACTTGGATAGGGGAGCTGGAAAAAAGGAAAACAGCATAAAAAATGAAATAAGGCAAAATGAAAAGTAGTATAAAAGTGGGGAGAGGTAAACGTTAGGAAAATAATAATATTACATAATAGGACTTACATGGATGAGCAGAACCATCGGCACTGGTAGTCGGCACCTCCCCAACTCCTGCCGGACCCGCCAGTGCAGTGCCCTGCTTCTTGCCCTTGGGTGCTGATATAAGATTAGAAAGAAGATAGAAGAAATACATTAGTGGTACCTTTAATCTCCACAAAATTATTAAATAACAGGCAAATGCAATAGCATTGTACTTAAATCAGAAAGCCTGTGGTACTATTCTAGTATGATCAACTATTGTTGCGTTGCCTATTATCCTGAAATCCTTATTTCAAATTTCTTTAAGAAAATCTACATTTGGAATTAATGCATTGCAATGAATGATCTTTCATTCTATTCTCATTTCTCAAGCCTTTTGATGGACCAACTCAGTCTCCCTTTTTTGCAATGCACGCATACTCGCATCACTGTGAAATTGCTTGGGACTGTACGAGCTACATAAAGTCACAGAGAACGGTAACTCACTGATATCACTAATTCACTATGGAGCCAATAGAACAGAGGAGTCTGTGTTGCAGTGGCTTCTTAAATAATCAGCCAAAGCAGCTGCCTACCTACGAGTATAACGATGTAGCACAAAGCACCTGCCAAGCTCTAACTGGACCACGTAATAAATAATAATCTTAATGAGAACTAAGCATAACTTACCTCTGAGTGGAAGCCGCATGCTATTTGCAAAAAAGTTACCATTCTAGAACCCAAACACAATAAAAATATAATACTCACCAATCCCCAGGATCTTCACGCCTAGCAGGTGAAGCAGGCCCTCCTCGTGGTCGATGATATCCGCCCAGTGCTGCACAAGCTTCTGGGTGGTGCGCTGGACACGGTTGGCAGCCCTGACAATACTAAAGCAAAAAAAGAATTATACTAAAGGAAAAAAAAACACCTCCTGTATAGGTTCCAAGACTGGAGTCCCTAGACTGATATTGTCAATGTTGAGCAATTAGATGTGTACATACATAGGCAATAGTAAGCATATACATACATATTTGATATCACAATTGTATTATTGATCAATAAATGCTGTATCTGAGTTGGTACAATTAATGGACCTAATATGAAAACTCCCTCTCAGCCATCATTCATACCCACATACTTCACTCACACTGACCAATAAAAAATAGAAAAACAGTTGGCCTAATGGATGTTATTATCCAAGTGTTCCATAGGGAGGGCACTATTACACATAGTGCAACATATTTCATAAAAATAATTATTGAGTGTGACCTTTTTGTCATTCAGTGTCCCAAATATAAATACTCATCCGATATGTTCATTGAAAGGCTGTTATGATATATTTTTTCTTCTTTGATATATCCTTCTTCACTGTGTATACTGTATACAAATTGACTCTAGATATGTGTAGGAAGTTGGCTCTGTATGTGCTATTTCAAAGTAAGGAATAGCATGCACAGAGTCCAAGGGTTCCCCTTAGAGGTAAAATAGTGGTAAAAAGAGATAATACTAATGCTCTATTTTGTGGTAGTGTGGTCGAGCAGTAGGCTTATCCAAGGAGTAGTGTTAAGCATTTGTTGTACATACACATAGACAATAAATGAGGTACACACACTCAGAGACAAATCCAGCCAATAGGTTTTGTATAGAAAAATATCTTTTCTTAGTTTATTTTAAGAACCACAGGTTCAAATTTAACATGTAATATCTTGTTTGAAAGGTATTGCAGGTAAGTACATTAGGAACTTTGAATCATTTCAATTGCATGTATACTTTTCAAGTTATTCACAAATAGCTATTTTAAAAGTGGACACAGTGCAATTTTCACAGTTCCTGGGGGAGGTAAGTTTTTGTTAGTTTTACCAGGTAAGTAAGACACTTACAGGGTTCAGTTCTTGGTCCAAGGTAGCCCACCGTTGGGGGTTCAGAGCAACCCCAAAGTTACCACACCAGCAGCTCAGGGCCGATCAGGTGCAGAGTTCAAAGTGGTGCCCAAAACGCATAGGCTTCAATGGAGAGAAGGGGGTGCCCCGGTTCCAGTCTGCCAGCAGGTAAGTACCCGCGTCTTCGGAGGGCAGACCAGGGGGGTTTTGTAGGGCACCGGGGGGGACACAAGCCCACACAGAAATTTCACCCTCAGCGGCGCGGGGGCAGCCGGGTGCAGTGTTAGAACAAGCGTCGGGTTCGCAATGTAAGTCAATGAGAAATCAAGGGATCTCTTCAGCGCTGCAGGCAGGCAAGGGGGGGCTTCCTCGGGGAAACCTCCACTTGGGCAAGGGAGAGGGACTCCTGGGGGTCACTTCTGCAGTGAAAGTCCGGTCCTTCAGGTCCTGGGGGCTGCGGGTGCAGGGTCTTTTCCAGGCGTCGGGACTTAGGTTTCAGAGAGTCGCGGTCAGGGGAAGCCTCGGGATTCCCTCTGCAGGCGGCGCTGTGGGGGCTCAGGGGGGACAGGTTTTGGTACTCACAGTCGTAGAGTAGTCCGGGGGTCCTCCCTGAGGTGTTGGTTCTCCACCAGCCGAGTCAGGGTCGCCGGGTGCAGTGTTGCAAGTCTCACGCTTCTTGCAGGGAGATTGCAGGGTTCTTTAAAGCTGCTCCTTTGGTTAAAGTGCAGTCTTTTTGGAGCAGGTCCGCTGTCCTCGGGAGTTCCTTGTCGTCGTCGAAGCAGGGCAGTCCTCAGAGGATTCAGAGGTCGCTGGTCCCTTTTGGAAGGCGTCGCTGGAGCAGAGTTCTTTGGAAGGCAGGAGACAGGGCGGTGAGTTTCTGGAGCCAAGGCAGTTGTTGTCTTCTGGTCTTCCTCTGCAGGGGTTTTCAGCTAGGCAGTCCTTCTTCTTGTTGTTGCAGGAATCTAGTTTCTAGGTTCAGGGAGAGCCCTTAAATACTAAATTTAAGGGCGTGTTTAGGTCTGGGGGGTTAGTAGCCAATGGCTACTAGCCCTGAGGGTGGGTACACCCTCTTTGTGCCTCCTCCCAAGGGGAGGGGGTCACACCCCTAATCCTATTGGGGGAATCCTCCATCTGCAAGATGGAGGATTTCTAAAAGTTAGAGTCACCTCAGCTCAGGACACCTTAGGGGCTGTCCTGACTGGCCAGTGACTCCTCCTTGTTATTCTCATTATTTTCTCCGGCCTTGCCGCCAAAAGTGGGGGCCGAGGCCGGAGGGGGCGGGCAACTCCACTAGCTGGAGTGTCCTGCGGTGCTGTGACAAAGGGGTGAGCCTTTGAGGCTCACCGCCAGGTGTTACAGCTCCTGCCTGGGGGAGGTGTTAGCATCTCCACCCAGTGCAGGCTTTGTTACTGGCCTCAGAGTGACAAAGGCACTCTCCCCATGAGGCCAGCAACATGTCTCTAGTGTGGCAGGCTGCTGGAACCAGTCAGCCTACACAGATAGTCGGATAAGTTTCAGGGGGCACCTCTAAGGTGCCCTCTGTGGTGTATTTTACAATAAAATGTACACTGGCATCAGTGTGCATTTATTGTGCTGAGAAGTTTGATACCAAACTTCCCAGTTTTCAGTGTAGCCATTATGGTGCTGTGGAGTTCGTGTAAAACAGACTCCCAGACCATATACTCTTATGGCTACCCTGCACTTACAATGTCTAAGGTTTTGCTTAGACACTGTAGGGGCACAGTGCTCATGCACTGGTACCCTCACCTATGGTATAGTGCACCCTGCCTTAGGGCTGTAAGGCCTGCTAGAGGGGTGTCTTACCTATACTGCATAGGCAGTGAGAGGCTGGCATGGCACCCTGAGGGGAGTGCCATGTCGACTTACTCATTTTGTTCTCACTAGCACACACAAGCTGGTAAGCAGTGTGTCTGTGCTGAGTGAGGGGTCTCTAGGGTGGCATAATACATGCTGCAGCCCTTAGAGACCTTCCCTGGCATCAGGGCCCTTGGTACCAGGGGTACCAGTTACAAGGGACTTATCTGGATGCCAGGGTGTGCCAATTGTGGAATCAAAAGTACAGGTTAGGGAAAGAACACTGGTGCTGGGGCCTGGTTAGCAGGCCTCAGCACACTTTCAATTCAAAACATAGCATCAGCAAAGGCAAAAAGTCAGGGGGTAACCATGCCAAGGAGGCATTTCCTTACAATATGTTAAGACAGTACGCAATTAGTCTAAATATGGAGGGTGCAAATATCACCTTCTCTATGTATGTCTCAAAATCCATGATTCCATGTAAATAGCCCTTATTATATCAGAGTCTTGGACTTACAGGAGAAATTTGAGGAGAGTTATCGTAGCCTCGAAAAACATAATAAAAAAAGTGCGTACTCTCTGTGGATACAAACCCAAAGAAGAAAGATCTTCATAAAGTCCAGAGAGCCTAGACGCACATTTATTTTCTAGTGGACGGATCTCACATTCATATAAATCCAAATAAAGAAAATTAAATGTGTTGCTGAATAAAACATCAACAGCATTATGTACTTACTATAGTATGAAAAGTCGAAGCTTGCAAAGACGGGAGCTTCTTTTGCGTCGGATGTCCGATAACAAGTTTCCAAACGTGCGACCCGCTAACTATTCATTTCACCTGCTAATGAGATCACACATTCCCACTGCACCCAAATCCCACGTTACATCAGGGAGCCAGCAAGAGAAACTAAAGAATGGTTGCTTTATATTCTATTTAAGAAGTCACAGAAAGGAGCAAACCCAGCCGCCATGATTACAAGATGTGTCAAACAGATGCCTACTATAAAGGACTCTCTGTAGACATGAAGAACCAAGATGCTGAGAAATACCTATTATTGAAATTTGGTCGCCTCTGTCCAAAGTTTTAAAATTTAAACTTTAGCTCTTTTAAAAATGAAGAATTTCTCTGTGTCGGATATCCAAATAGTGATTTTCCATACAGGCAACCTGCCTGTTGTTGAGATTCCACACTCCCACAACGCCCAAATCTCACATATACATTGGGGAATCAGCACTTAGAACTGAAGAGGGGTTGCTCTATCTTCTTTTGCAGAAATCATTAGAAGGAGCAAATACAGCGACAATAATTAGAGGATGTATGTAACAAATGCCTACTATACAAGTCTCTATGTAGACTCAAAGAATGAAATAACTAAAGAAGAACTTATTATTTAAAGAGGTCGCGTTGTCAAGAATTCCAAAATTCTCCCTTCAACAAAAGCCCAGAATACTATTGGAAACCGGAAATAAGAGCTAAAAATATGTATTAATAGTTCCTAAAAGGTCCCTCAAGGAGTAATAGCGAGGTGGCCCTATTTAAGGTATAGGTAACGAATACCTTGTAAGAAGATTCTTATATATATATGTAAGGGTCATGAAATCTCAAAAGCATACTTACAACATAATACCTACCTACCATACTGCCTGTAAAAGAGATTAAAAAAAACTCAACTATAACAAAGAGGCTATCTTCTGCCTCGAACAGTGTGATGATAATATTCATTAGGTGGAATAAACTACCTACAAAGGTGAACGTTCACAGTCTCTCATATCTCAGATCTTTCAAATGGAAAGGGTAAGAGGGGCCAAAGTAAGAATACATTAAAAAGAAAAGCCTATATTCAAGATTAATACATCTTACTACCAAGTGGAAATAGACTTAGGGGGTCATTTTGACCTCAGCAGTCTTTTGACAAGACCGCCGAGGGACCGCCGTGCTGAAGACCGCCGGAGAGCCAGCCATACTGGCGGGCGGCGGGGAAGTGGAGGTTGCTCCACCACCACTGCCACGTCAACAGAACACCACCCACCGAATCACGTTCTGTGATTCGGCATGGCGGTGTTCTGTTGACGGTGTGGTGGCGGCGGAGCAGCCCCCATGGATCCCATCCCCTCCCGGAAGATCAACGGACAAGGTAAGTTGATCGCCTGTTAGGGGAGGGGGGTGGGTGGGTGTTGTGTGATGTGTGGGTGCATGGGGGTGTGCGTGTGAGTATGTAGAGGGGGTGTGTGAGTGCGTGTATGCATGCGGGGGTGTAGTGTGAATGGAAATGGGTGCGTGTCTGTATGTATGTCTGTATGGATCTGTGCTTGTATGTCTGAATGAGGGTGTGCGTGTATGACTGTGTGTGTGTCTGTTGGCATGTTTGTTTGTGTGTGTGCGGGAATGTGTGTTGGTGGTGCCTGCATGCGTGTCGGGTGTGTATCTGTGTTGTGATGTCGGAGGTAGGGGTGGGGAGGGGGGTCCTGCCACCTTTGTGGGGTGACATGGGGGTGGGGGTGTCGGGGACGGACTCAGGGGAGGGGGTGGGGGGTGGCGGAGACCCCTATCAGTGCCAGGGAAGGAATTCCCTGGCACTGATAGTGCTTACCGCCATGGATTTCATGGCGGTTCCAAACCCCATGAAATCCATGGCGGTAAGCCGGGTCATGATACCGCCGGTGGTCTTGTGACGGCCGCCGGGCTGGAGACCCAAGTCTCCAGGACAGCGGTCGTCTCCGCCATGGCGGTCTGATCGGAGAAGTGGCGGATGACCATGGCGGTAACCGCCATGGTCATAATTCCAAAATATTTACCGCCAGCCTGTTGGCGGTAAAACCGCCACTTCTCCGTCAACCGCCAGGGTCGTAATGACCCCCATAATACTCAATTTAAACTGAGAATGTTATAGTTCCATTATATTAATGAAGGATTATAAGGACAAGATAAATGACCAAAACTCTGTTGCTTTAACCCTGGCCTAAAATGCATTCTCCCATGGAGTTCTATCATTAAGACCTTTGTCTACTGTATTTAAAAAGAAGATCCAAAAAACCTCAGACTTCCTTCGATAGGCATCTGAGTTAATGCATACTGTTGAGCTAATTCTTTTCAAGATAATCCACCTAAGATCACTATCTTTGTGTTTGTATTCGCTACAGTGGAAAACTAATGGAGCTTGGAATCTTCAATTCCTTATGGCTGATTTATGCTCACTAAATCTTGTTCTGAACTGTCTTCCTGTTTCTCTAACATAGCCTAAATTGCAGGGACAGATAATCCAGTAATTAACATTGCTGCTTTGGCAATTAGTCATTGTTTTAAGCCTGATATCTCTATTGTTATAGAACAAATGGTCCGATACTGCTTGTGAGCAGACATGACAATTCCCACAACGGTGATTTCCTAGGATGGGATTAGTTCCAGTTATGCTTTTCTGAATGTATGTTTTCTCAGATGATAGTCTGGCTTTAACCAGTTTATCTTTTATGTTGGAATTTCTCTTTTATTCAAACAACAGAGTAGGAAGTGGATCATCTCCTTCATTGCTATTTAATATGCTCCATTGTGTGTTAATTATTCCTCTTCTTTTGTTATTGATATTGGAATTCTTAATGAGACATACCAATCTTTGCTGTTTTGTTTTCTGTCGTCCTTCAAACATGGTCTCTCCATTATAATATTTAGCTCTTTTGTATGCATCCCTAACCAGTCTTTTAGTATATCCTCTTTGAAGAAGTTTCCCCCTCACATCACTAGCATGTTTATCATAGTCTTTCATGTTGCTGCAATTTCTCCTAATTCTTAAGAATTGACTGAATGGAATACTTTGATGTTGGCATCTCGGATGGAAGCGTTCGAAGTGTAACAAAGTATTACGGGCCGTAGGTTTAATGTAGAGTGACACCTGCAGTTGTCCTTGGTCTCCATAGATGAGAATATCCAAGAATTCTACCTGTTGATTGCTGATGTTGGGAGTAAATCTAAGATTATCGTCACAAAGATTGGGCCATTCAACAAACTTGTGTTGACATTCTCTTTCTCCTTCCCATATAAAAAAATGTCATCTATATATCTTGCCCCGTGTTTAACATTTTCAAAGAAAGGTGCAACTTCATTATAAATGTATCTCTTCTCAAAGAGGTCCATATAGATGTTAGCTACACTGAGGGCCCAGGATGCTCCCATGCTTACTCCTTTTACCTGTTTATAAATGTTTCCATTAAACTCAAAGTAGTTTTTCCATAGAACTATTTTTAAGCAGCTTAGAATAAAGTTGTTAGGCATATGTGAAGCTTCTTCCCTTAATACCTTCTCTACAGCTTTATAAGCTCTATCTTGTCAGATATTAGTGTATAAAGCATGAATATCCATGGTGACTAGCAGATGTCTATTAGGATCAAATGGAAGACGTTCCACTATGGAGATCATATGGGACTTTTCGTTGATGTAGGATGAGAACCCACAAGCTAAGGGTTTTAAAAAAGAGTCAATATATTTAGATATGGGCTCTGTGGATGAACCTATAGTAGACACAATAGGTCTTAAAAGTGGATCTTCTATCTTTTTATGAGTTTTGGGCACTCCATATATAGTTTGAAGTTTGGGATTCTCTACTTGGAGGAAATTGAACTCAGTTTTTAAATGTGGCCACTTTGAATACCTTCCTCGAAGATGGCTTCTATCTTAGAGCTGATTTGCATAGTAGGGTTACCTCGAATTGTGTGATAGTGGTCCTCAATAGCAAACATTGATTCCATCTTTTGTTTATAGTTGACAGTATCCAAAATAACTATTCCACCACCCATATCGAAAGGTTTGATACTAATTGACCTGTAGCTCTTGTATGGGTGACTGTTGTTCCAATGTAGAATTAGGAGAATGGAGAGGGACAAATCTCAGGGCCTTGTTGACTTTAGTCATGACTGCTTTTTTCAAAAATGCCTACTTCTGGACCGACTTGGTCCAGACCAGAAATGAAAGCAAATTTAGGTGTAAGACCTGAAATTTTGTTTTTAGATTGAACTTCTCTGTTTAAAAATATTTTTTTTTAACCTGATCTTGCGAGAAAAGGCTTGAAGATCTTTGATGAATTCAAATCAATTCACCTTCTGACCAGGGACAAATTTATTCACCTTCTTCAAAAGATCAATACTCAACTATTATAAATTGATTTTAGACAGTTTAAAGATAGGTAGGGCTTTAGAAGTATCTATGATTTCCAATACAAATGTTTTTGCGTCTGTAGATACTGATGGCACTGGTCCATCTGATAATGGGGCCTCCCTCTTCCTCTGTTTTGTTGTCATCTACGGGGGCTGTTCCTGCCCTTTGGATCTTCTAAAAAAGTTTTTGTATCATGTGTAGTCTGTGCTCTTCCTTCCCTAGGAAAATCATGTCTGTTGGAACTACCCTCCTATCAGATTCAGAGGTGTCTGAAAATGTGACTCTCCGTGTTCTATAGGAGTTGGAATTGGAGCTAGCTTCTTTGGATGACTCATCTAAATAAAAGTCTGCACGTAGATAAGGATATACTCTTTCTTGTGAAAAGAGTCTTAGATCTTTTTTTAAGTTTGTCTGTTTTCCTTTTGATAAGGTATTCTTGATATGTCTCTATTTGTTTGTTGACCTCTTCTAATTTTCTCTTTACCTCCTCTGGTGTGGCTCTCTGTTTGATTTTATCTTAAAGTTGCTTAATCTCTTTTTCTAAACAGGTAATCATTTCCTTAGCTGTTTCTATGATCAATATCATCCAGCCTCTGGAACGGCGATTGGCAATGAGAGACCACTTTTCTAAGAATTTCTGAATTTCAACAAGTAAACCTGGGATGTTTCTTACTCTTAATCCCATAGGGATCACCCCAGTTTTTAGATATTCCAAGATGAAGTTTGCATGTGCCTCTATTCTCTTAACCTCTTTCTTTAAATTCAGGAGTTTTAATCCTTATTTGTCCTGTTTTGCCACAGAGTATTCCCCAACACCCAGCAGAAGCAGCAGGAGATAAAACAGGGATTTTATCAAATCCATGGCTTCCCGCATGTGCTTGGTTAAATTGACAGCACCCATGTCCGGATCGTCCCACCTATAGCAACAGAGCACCTATTCAGGCACAGAAAGCACATGTATTCTATCAATGTACAGGCCATAGTCGACCACCAGGGATTGTTCACAAACATCTTGGCCAAGTATCCTGGGTGTGTCCGTGACTCCTTCATATTCCGGCACAGCAGGATCAATAGGCACTTCCAGGATGGACAATATGGCAATGGCATTCTTGTCAGTAAGTCAATAAACCTAGCAATATACACAGGGTGACACTGAGGTGTGACACTGGTAGTTAGGTTGTACACCCTGACACAATGGGATGCACACTTCTGAACAAATGACGGCTGCCACAAACATTAGCTGCCACTCAAGAGCACCAAGGGACCAATGTCAAAGTCCACAGTGACAATGACATGGCCTGCACTGTAAGAACAAATTGAAAGATGAACTATTTACAATTACATTTGGCCACATAGTCAATCAGCCACCCTTCTAAGCAGTATATAGCATGGAAGGGGTGTGCAATGTGTGTTGCAGCAGGTCTAACACCATGAGACACATAGCATGATGATGCTGACTCACATGTAGGTGACACGAAAATACTGAGGCAGTCCCAACATCATACACCACTCCTGGGGTGCCGTTTGCAGGTTGCAATAAGGAAGTGGACTATGCCATGAACACATATTGATGTGCCACCAATGCAAACTGCGCACTACTGCACACACTGAAAGAGCCAATTGTTTATCAAAACAGTATATGTACAGGGAGATGGCCCTTTCTGCACAGATACATCCACCTCTACAAAGCAGTTAGCCAGGTTCCCTGGAGCAAGTTCGGTAGTGCAGGTGCACGGTTATATATGAGCTACTGGCAGAGGGAACAATAAAGGCTTGCCTAGAAACAAGTCACACATGGGACAATTGTGCATTGTCAATACTGAATAGCTCAGAGCTGCCAACTTATGGAGATGTGTTGTGCATTGTCACCTACCCTGTTCAAAGGGCCTCAGTGTTGCATTTCATCTGCAAAGACACATGTCTAAATAGATGGGATGCCCAGGCCATGTAGTGCAACCATGTTACCACCACATCTGAACCCATTGTGTGTGTGGATGTATCATGTCCCCCAAGTGTAAGCACAGTGATACATATGGGACACTACACAATGCATAGTACATACATACTGACCAACAGTTAGGAACCCAAATCATAGATCCCAGGTCCATGAGCCAAACAAAAGTTGTCATGTCTAACAACCCAGTGCTGAGAAGACCCCACAGAAGCCCAGGAACTCACGCCATACCACAAATACATATGGGTCACAGGCAACACAAGATATCAACTGCCATGCTACATGACATTGCTGTTGCAAGCACTAACAAAATACTCACTCCTATTACCTTTTGCAGCAGATAAGGGTTATGGGATCCACCTATGGATCATGACCCCATTCCCCAACCCAAGCACAGCAGCAGAGCGTGCCTATAATGAGGCACATCAGAAGACATGCACCTTTGTGGAAAGGACTTTTGGCATCATGAAGTCCAGAGTCAGGTGCATGGACATCACAGGAGGCAGCCATCTATATGCGTCACACATTGCGTAAAATTATACTGACCTGTGCTATCCTTCACAACATTTGTGTGAGGATGAACATCCAATTATATGAGCCAGATCACAAACTGCCTGAGGAGGAGGAGGATGGTGGCAGGGAAAATGAGGGGGAACAGCAGAACACAGCTGCAGGAATGTACAGCAGACACCAAATTGTACACAACCTTTTCACTTTATAGTCACTCTACACACCTTGTTAAGATATGTAAATAAACAACTTACTTGATCACACAATCCTGATCTGGTGTCTTCATTCTCCATCACATGTACCTTAGGAGTGTGAGTATTACCTCAGGGAGCATGTCACAAAAAACAATCTGACTACTTCTGATGTTACATCACAAGCGATGAGTATGATTGTACAGTAACCATCACACACATAACAAAGACTCATCTCTTGAATGTCACAAATGAAGGAAACAATCAATGGACCACAACATATGAGTCACATCCACGTTGCCAACATGGTCAACTGTAGCACATGACACACAACTATGAAATCTCCAATCATAAGGTAAATAAGGGCCCCATACATGAGGCAGGGATGTGAAATATCAGAAGTACAGGAATGTATGAGCAGACCCCTGACATTACTAAATGTGACACTTGCAATTTCTGCAAGGAGCTTGTGTGACAAGGGGGGCATCATTTGTGACATTAGATAACATGGTTGTCCCAGGTATGACAAGCAATGTTCACAACACTTGCCCTGCTCAGTCCATCCCTGGAAATCAGTCCTGCCACTGCCATGGAGGCCAATCCTGACACAGGGGACACATGCCCACACACTTGGACTGGACACTTTATTGGATTGCACATCTGAAAATATGTGAACACAAGCAGCTAGGGCAGCAGGTCCACCACAGCAACCCAAGTAACATAGCTAATTGTAATGAGTCAAACTGATGTGTACAAACAATTGTATGGGTGGAATTTAGGCACAGTGTTTCAAACACGGTACGTATCAAATATGTACACATGTCAGACATTTGTGTAGTCCACACACAAGTCACCATGAACTCATAACCAACAATTAGTGACATATGATGTGTAACATATCCTACATAGCACTCGTCAACCATTCTCAATGATGCCTGAGTTGTGTTTGTCATCTGAAATATAATGTCCTCGAAGTCAAACAACTACACACATCACATGAGTCAACACATTTCACAAACACATACTTTGACTGTTGTAGATCACTGACTGCCATCAAATGTAGATATACATTTGGCACACATTCATATGTATGCATGACGTCCAAAGTATTGCATGCCGTTCCTTCAGAAACACACAGACCATTCACACCCAACTCACAAAGTTGCATGCTCTACCACTTGTGGCCATACACTATATAACACACTGCAGCCCATACCATCCCATTTGCATGTTGATACATGGTGCATCCATGGTAAATATAATAAAATCACGCAATCACAGATAGAGTAAAAAACGCTGATGCTAATGTGTCGAAAACACCCGCAAACACAAACTAGCGACACATGGGCCCTTACCGTGAATTCGACCCACGCACCACACTCATGCGGATATCCAGTGAAATCGAAGTCTACAGGAAATGCATTGAATATTGCCGCACATGTAGGTAATGCATCAAAAATAATCATGCAAACATCTAATGCGTCAAATAAATACACGCATGACATAAAACGTGTTGCAAGGGGACAGTAAGTGATGTAATAGGAAACAATGGGTGTACTTTAACTTTCACTTTACAGTCTGTGCATTTGTTGACTGTGTGGCTGTGTCTTGGTTTTGCTGGTGTGTTGTATGTGAATATTGTATCTTGTGGTGTCTCTCTTGTTGTGTCTGTCGTGAAATCTGTTTGTTACTTGTACCAATGTATGTGATTTTGTTCTGTTTACAGTATTTCATATTGTATTTGTACTCTCGGGTGTCTGTCTGTGTGTTAGATTAGTTGTATTAGTTAGGGTTCTTAAGTTTGGGCAGTAAGTTTCCTTTATTCTCATTTATGTTTTTTTCACTATTTACCGTTTGAGGTTGAGGGACATATCAGGAAGGGCGAGGCTGACACGGATAGGGGAGGAGGAGCTTAGGGGTTTCATGTGGCTGGTATGCCACTTCCTACCCATGATGCTCGAGATGGGTGGACACAGGGGTATCAGACAGAGACGAGGCGGCTGCGGTGGGGCAAGGTGCTCCACTACCTGAAGAGGGTGTACCATACCAGCCGTAATGAGCACCAGCGAAAGCATCGCTAGGCTGACCTGGTGGCCAGAGATCAGGATCTGATGGACCACTTGGGTGTGGTGATCGGTGGCCCTGTTGGTGAGTATCACTTTGAAATATGTGTACAGTAGAGTGCTCCTGAGTGACATTAGCAGATGTGTTGGCGTGCTGCATGCAATGTTTGTAGCAATGTTGAATGCAACCAGAGTGAAGTGTTAGTTTCCCCGTACTGAGATGGAGTCCACATGTCTATACATGTTAACAATGAAGGTCAGAGGTTTGTTAAATCATGTACGACTATCACTTAGGGCCACATGTACGAAGCTCTTTTTTATCGTTGCAAATGGCCCAATTTGCAGAATCGGGCCGTTTGGGGCGAGAAAAAAGCTTTTTCCAATGCACAAACCCAATTTTGCCATTCGGTAATCACATTACCGAATAGCAAAAAGGGTTTGCGAGTCGCTTTAAGGAAGGGGCATTCCCTTCCTAATAGTGGGTGGCAGTCTGATGTATGATTGTTTGTGACCGGGAATGCCTTCACAAAACAATCTCAGTTAGCACCAGCTTCAAGCTGGTGCTAACCAATTTGCAAAAGCCTTCCCCTTTGTGAATGGTTGCGAAAACTTTTTTTCTGAGCAGGCAGTGGTCTCACAGACCACTGCCTGCTCTGAAAAAATGAAAACAAAACTTATCATTTTTGTTTTTGAAATGCATTCCGTTTTACTTTTAGTGAAAATGGGCTGCATTTAAACAAAAAACACTGCTTTATTTTAAAGCAGTCACAGACATGGTGGTCTGCTGACCCCAGCAGGCCACCATCCCTGTGAGTGTTGCCATTCCCAATGGGTTTGCAAATTGAGACCTACCTCATGAATATTCATGAGGTAGGTCATTCGCTACCCCATTGCGAATTGCAAACAGTGTTATTGACAGTGTTGTACATCAGGTTTTGCGACTCGCAAATTGCGAGTCGCTAAGTCTCGCAATTTGCGACTCACAAAACCTGATCTTTGTACATGTGGCCCTGAGACACACATTTCAGGTGCCATGGCAACACTTGTGCCCATGCATTCTGTCAATGATGATCAGGCAGGACACCGGCAACATACCATATTTCACTGGATCCTGACAGCAAAGTGGGCAATCCATGTTTAGCGATACATTGTCATCATTAGACACACACACATGATCCCTGCCATTATGTTGCAAAGGGGGCATACCCACATTAGGGGACAATGACAATGGGGGCATTTGTTACCAACATACAACTGTGCCACTTCAGTCATGGACCACTGAACGCATGATAATTGCAGACCGAAAATTGAGCCCCATGTCCATCACACAGTTACTCAGTGTGCCATGATGCGCAAGCCACAATACCTGAGTCACTTGTATTGCAGTGCACCATGAAAGTGCCACGGATTTTTCACCCAAATACAAATCATGCCATGGAGTACCATCTTAAATGGATTAGCCACATGTGGTTATTGTAGCCTTTAGCACCACATGAGTCTTAGGCCCAGTGCATGTGTGCAGATGTGTGGCTCTCAATCACCGAAGTGTCAGTGTCAATGTGAGTTTCCAGTGGTATGTCTGTTGTAATGTCTTCATGCAGGATCACTTGCTCACTCATGTAAAATGTTACACACTGTGATTTATTGTCCACTCGTATGTACAGTGATATGACATTGAGCATACATTTCCATCCATGTCTTACTGGTGATCCTGCCCCCTACACCATCGCAGAAGTGGCAAGATTTCAGGACCCAGCAGTATCCAGTAAGTGTGATAATGTCTGTCCCGTGTAGTGATTGCGGCTGCTGTGTGAGTGACTCTTGTGTGTTGCACTCAGAGCTAGATATGATGAGCTGGCACGTGATCAGATATCAAAGTAGGCTGGATGGTGACATTGTGTCCAGTGCAAGGGTTACTGATTCACAAGCAGAAAGTCATATCTTGGGAGTCTTGTGCTGCGCAATAGGCAGCAGCATGTGAACAAGGTGATTAGTAGTCACATGTAGGCCACATGTGACTTGAAAGTGCACCAGTGTCGGTATATTGGCACTGGGTCATACAGTCATTCTCACAACACAGTTATGCACCAGTTTTCCACACAAATTGGTGCATCCCTCGTGCATCCCTGTATTTTAATGTACATGTAGGACTGGGTGGGTAACTTTCCCCAAACATGTAGCCCCATACGCTGTACTCTATTTACGTGACACTTATGTGGTATGTAATAGGCGTGCATGCAGGTCAAGGCCAGACGTGTGCTGGCTTCTATGTGTGTGTTTAGGTAATTGTGTTGGCAGATCAGGTGTTGATGGGTGTCCACACCTGGACACATGAATGTAGAGGTGACTGACCTATGGATACCTGCTTCCTAGGTGGCAGCCCTCCTCACATGTGTTCCACTCCCTAAATCCATGTATAAGTGGACATGCCTTCGTGGTTGTCCTCAACAGTTGTGATGATGGATTGCGTTTCCATCCCCCCTGAGGCACAGGGGTAGTGAAACAACATATATGAATGTAGATGTGATGGTCACAGTGTAGATGACAGTCATCTCATTCAGGCATCAATGTGTCCCAGTCAGCACTGACCCATTATATTTAGCAACTGCACACCATACTCCCAATGACATCTACTAGTTACTGGTGTTGTGTGCTATAAAGTTGACTAGGATGATGAAGATTAGTGGGCCTGGCCCATGTGAAGTAGTTGCTGCCTTTGCATTGTGACACATTGCACTATATCAATGCACAGATTAGTTTATTTGGTTCCAACTCTTGTTGTGCATCGCTTTGGTGTCAATGACATGATGGGTAGGCAGCATTGCCGTTACATTCATCAGGGACATTGTATTATCTGGAATGTTATTCGGAGTGCATGTGCAAATCGAGGCAGAGTGTTAGAGTGTCATCTGTACATACATCACACAATGCCTGTCTTAATTTTACAGCTGCCAACATAGATGTTGCGAAACTCAGGGCAATCCAGAAGAGGGCAGTGCACTATCGCCACATATTCGATGTGGAGTCTGGGTATCGCAAGATGGCACAACTCTATCGAAAAGAGCGAGCCATTGGGGAATGGCGGGCCTTCAGCCAGGCGGGACCCGCATTAGCCACAAAGAGTGGACCGAGCACCACACCACATCTACACAGAGTGCCACAACCGCCACCGTCACATCTGCCCCACCTGCAGCACTTCCAACATCTGCACCACAGCCCACCACGCCTGCTGCAATGTCATCAATAAAGGACCTACAGAGGGGCATGAAACAGGTCCTCAAATAGCTGGACAGCCTAAAGAAGGAGGTGGACCATAATACAAAGAGACCGAAGGCCAGCAAGAGGACCCTCAAGAGGGCCAACCTCTGAACTGATGCCTCCCTTAACCTATAGTTCAGTCCCCTCTCTCCTCATTCCTTAGCATGTTTTGTAGTGGGTTTAAGGGGGTTAGTGATAGGTTAGATTAGGGTAGTTGTTTAGATAGGATAAGTAGGTTTGGGGGGTGGGTTTTCATATTATTACATGTTAGTTTGTGGGTGGGTGGGTGGCGGTTAATGTTGGGGCATCTGTGTTTAAAAATATCTATATATATTTATGATAAAAATAAAAAATATATATATATTTGTTTAAGATTAGGTAGTATATCTTTAGGTTAGTATATGTTGTCCTGCATGTGTCTCGTGTCATAAGGGGGGGTGGGGGGACAACGTTTAGAGTGTCTTGTTAAATGTGATAAGTAAGCTTAGCACAGGGTAGTTAGGGCAAGTTGTGGGTAATGTATAGGTAGGATAGATTAGTTTAGGATAGGTGTTTAACATAGTTTTCAGTTCAGTTTTCTACATATATAATAAAAGTTTGGGTACTCCCTTACTGCATGTTTGGGTCGCATGAGTGTACAGTGCCAATTGTCAGTTGGCCTGGGGATTCCGTCCATCATCCAGATCCCTCTCTTGACATGTTCATTCCCACTTCCAACTGAGCTGTCACATTGGCAGCTACATCAAATCTACTGCTCACTGTATCTGCTATCCAATGTACCCACTACTCAAGGTGACTATGGTTCCCATGTATTGGACAGGTAGGTGTGTTTTTGAAGCTGTCATTCTTTGGGTCCTGTGTCGGAATGTTGGGCACTGTGGGTCATCTGGCTGCAGCCTGAAGTTCATGTAATCACTGCTAAACTGAGCAGTGCCAATTTTAGATGAGGTCAAGTATAACAATTTCACACCAATGTGTTTAACTGGTACTCCCAGCTGACATTATTGCCCGAGCACTCTTACACAGCGATTCTTGCTGTATGTGGTGGGTTACGCATACATGTGTTAAACAAATGTCACATTCATAGTGACTTGCTTGTAGAAGATGTGGCCAACATTGACTTTCATCATGTAGCTACCTTGTGCATAGATATGTGCCCACAATATTTCTACACTCTTGTACTGACACTCTGTGACTATAGACATGTTACACACATCACAAATCAACAGCAAAGTAGATGTGTCACATTACACAGAGACAAAGTGGTTTTGTAGGTGCTGTTTATTTCTGAGTGCTGTAGTGCAATATTTACATTGTCCAGGTCTGTGACCCCATTAGTGAAAACCATTCTATTGTGACACAACACAAGTCCAGGGTTGAGGGACATGTCATTGGACATCATGGGGTGAAGTGTCATTCAGTGCAGGGGAACATGAATTGCCAATGGAGTAGAGAGACAATTGCAGTCCCTAGTGGAAAGGTTCACAGTGTGTCGGTCAAGAGTGCTTTAATGTTTGCAGTCTCTCAGTCCTATGTCCCACCTGCATGTCACATGTTGGGAAGGGCAGTTTGCGCAACTGTCTGTGTCACGTCTTCTAGGTGTGGGTTCTGTCCAATTTGTGGCTTGCCACCTTCTTATACTCATCAACCCTCCCTATGCTTCAATTTGCATGGTAAGGCCTTGCAATGGGTGTTGGTGTGCTGAGGCCACAGCACCACACATGACAATATGGCCCTGTCCCAGTCTTTCATTTTTCACATACACCTATGCAGTGCTGAGACTTAGCACCACCCCATGGATGACATTGCCAGGAGACAATGCACTTGTTACCATTGGTAGTTCCTCATGTTGATGTTTGCGTATGTGTGCTACATTGAATTGCACTGATGGACCTGGCAGAGTTCAATTTCCTCTTGTGACTGTGCGGATGTGTTCTCCTTCCTACACACATATGTCCTCCCCCTCAATGCAGTTGTCTTTGCACTATGACACCTGAGATGCTGTATGGTGGCATTGCAACTAAGGTGACACAGTCACAGGGTAAACCCAGGGATGGATAGCATGGGTATGAGATTACTGCTGCGTACATCATTATATATGTGACAGTGCCTGATGGTTATTGAGTCTATGGACATGACCAGTTGACAGGAGTTGCACTTGGATAGGGATTGTTGGGGATTGATCACGTAGTCATACTGAACCCTCATTTCGTTCTATGGGCTCCTAACTGCCATTTCCTAAATGACCATCGCCAACAGCACAGGTGGTAGTGGCAACTGTTGTCAATGGGGAATTCCCCTTGGGCCAATGGCCTGACACCTGGCAGTTTCCTACAGTTTACCTTCTGGCAATACCAGCAGTCCTGTGACACCAGACCAGTTTCACATTGTACCCTCCTGGTCTGCTTCAGGATTTTCACCAGCCTTGGCATGTCTGTGTTCCCCCATGCAAAGGTTGTTGGTGTGTTGTGCTGTGTCCCTGGATGCCCCTGCACAGCCCATGAGCTGGTTCCTGGTTGTCTGGGGTCTCCCTGGGGTCTCTCCTGGCTTTGTGGGTCCATCTTGCCTCTCCTTTGCACTGTTTCTCCATTAGTGTCTCTTTTTGACGCTATTGCTGGAAGAAATTTCGCATTTCTGTTTTGCAACGTGTTTACATATCGTAAACCGGATTAGAGTCATTTTTCCTGCGTTAATGTCATTTTGCCTTATGACAAGGCACAATGGTTAGTGTCAGGAAAAATTACACTAACCTATTCTTAGTGCTACCAAGCGGTATAGTGTAAATATGACGCCCGGGTGGCGTTAAAAAATGGCAATAGCCTGCGCTAAACATTTTGACTCAAAACTGCATTTGCGCAGTTTTGCGTAAAAAAGTATAAATCTAGCTCTGGGTGTGTGATGCAGTCGACAATTCAGAACACGGATTGAGCATTTAGTGACAACTGCATTTTTCTTTATTGATTCATCTACAGATTGGCTTTAATGGACGAGATCTCTCTATATGTAATTTTTAACTAGTGACGGTGAATAAATATGTGCCCTGAAGAAGGTGTGTGACCAGTTGGTCACTCAACACCGAAACGTACATCAGCACGGCTGTTGGCCAGAAATCTGTTTGATGTTCCTTAGTGTGGAATCAGATGCACATTTTGTATACAGTATACACAGTGAAGGAGGATATATTGAAGAAAAAAATATATATCATACCTGCCTTTCAATTAACATATCGAATGAGGACTTATATTTGGGACATTGAATGACAAATCGTCACACTCAATAAATTATTATTATGAAATATATTGAATTATGTGTAATAGTGCCCTTCCAAGTGGAACACTTGGATAATAACATCAATTAGGTCAACTGTTTTTCAATTTTTTTATTGGTGAGTGTGAGTAAAGTATGCGGGTATGAAAGATGGTTGAAAGGGAGCTTTCATATTAGGTCCATTAATTGTACAAACTCAAATACAGCGTGTATTGATCTATATTAAAATTGTGATATCAAATATGTATGTATATGTTTACTATTGCCTATGTATGTACATAACTAATTGCTCAACTTTGACAATATCAGTCTAAGGATTACAGTCTTGGAACCTATGTAGGAGGTGGGTTTCTTTTCCTTTAGTATAGTTTTGTCCCTATCCCGCTCCTTATTTACTCTTCACGGTACCCTTGTCTTTGGTTGGCCTTTGCTCCTGCAGCCACGCTGCTTAGGGTTCTTTCTTTTTTAGGTTGGAGTATCTTAATTGGGGTACTGCACAGCACGTCTAGATTCAGTGCATTAGAATTACCTGAGACACCTGGGGGATATTCCTACTTGATATTTTCATGTGCACTTCTTGAGTATGAGAGACATACATTGAGTCTGGATCTTTTCTATTCTTTGCCCTTTGGTATATATTAGTTAAGAATATGGACTTTCATAAGACTTTCGGGTTCTCTGAGGACCAATTTCGTGCCTTGGTACGAAATTCTACAGATACAAGTAAAGGAATACTTCATGGCAAAAACAGGATGAAGAAGGATTAAACCTTCTGAATATAAAGAAAAAAGTTAAGAGAATAGAGGCACATGCAAACTTCATCTTGGAATATCTAAAAGCTGGGGTGATCCCTATGGGATAAAGAGTAAGAAATATTCCAGAGATTATGCAACTTGAAGATAAAATCAAACACAGAGACATACTAGAGGAGGCAAATAGAAAATTAGAATAGGTCACTGAACAAATAGAGAGATATCAAGAATACCTTATCAAAAGGAAGACAGACAAACTTAAAAAAGATCTAAGATTCTTTTCACAAGAAAGGGTATATCCTTATCTACGTGCAGATTTTTATTCAGATGAGTCATCCAAAGAAGCTAGCTCCACCTCCAACTCCTCGATAAGATGGAGAGTCACATTTTCAGAAACCACTGAAGCTGATGGGGAGGGTGGTTCCGACAGACATGACTTTCCTAGGGAAGGAAGATCACAGACTACACATGATGCAAACACTTTTTTAGAATATCGAAGGGGCAGGAACAGCCCCTGGGGACGGCAACAAAACAGAGGAAGAGGGAAGTCCCATTATCAGATGGACCACTCCCATCAGTATCTACGGACGCGAAAACATCAGTTTTAGAAATCATGGGTACTTCTAAAGCCCTACCTATCTTTAATCTGTCTAAAATCAATTTACAACAGTTGACTATCGATCTTTTGAAGAAGGTGAATAAATATGTCCCTAGTCAGAAGGTGAATCAATTTGAACTCATCAAACATCTTCAAGCTTTTTTTCGCAAGATCAGGTTAAAAAAATTATTTGCAAACAGAGAATTTCAACCTGAAAACAACATTTCCTAAATCCACTTTCATTCCTGTAGGCATTTTTGAAAAAAACAGTCTTGACTAACGTCAACAAGGCCCTGAGATTTGTCCCTCTCCCTTCCCCTAATCTTACATCAGAACAACAGTCATCCTTACGAGAGCTCCAGAAAAACAGGTCAATTACTATCAAACCTTACGATAAAGGCAGTGGAATAGTTGATTTGGATACTGTCATCTATAAACAGAAGATGGAATCAATGCTTGCTTTTGAGGACCACTATCACAAAATTTGAGGTAACTCTACTATGCAAATCAGCTCTAGGATAAAAGCCAGCTGCGAGGAAGGTATTCAAAGTGGCCACATTTCAAAAAGTGAGTTCAATTGCCTCCAAGTAGAGAAACCCAAACTTCCAGCTATATATGGAGTGCCCAAAACTCATAAAAAGATAGAAGATCCACCTTTAAGACCTATTGTGTCCACTATAGGTTCAGCCACAGAGCCCATATCTAAATATATTTTCCTCCTTTTTAAAACCCTTAGGGGGTCATTCTGACCCTGGCGGTCATGGATCGCCAGGGCCAATGACCGCGGAAGCACCGCCAACAGGCTGGCGGTGCTTCTGGGGCCATTCTGACTGCGGCGGTACAGCCGCGGTCAGAAAAGGGAAACCCGCGGCCCCAGGGAATCCAAGCAAGCAGCGCCGCCATGGGATTCCGACCCCCTTCCCGCCATCCTGTTTCTGGCGGTTTTCACCGCCAGAAACAGGATGGCGGGAACGGGTGTCGTGGGGCCCCTGGGGGCCCCTGCAGTGCCCATGCCACTGGCATGGGCACTGCAGGGGCCCCCTAACAGGGCCCCACATTGATTTTCAGTGCCTGCTTGGCAGACACTGAAAATCGCGACGGGTGCAACTGCACCCGTCGCACACCAGCAACTCCGCCGGCTCCATTCGGAGCCGGCATCCTCGTTGCTGGTGCTTTCTCGCTGGGCGGGCGGGCGGCCTTTTGGCGGTCGCCCGCCAGCCCAGCCGGAAAGCCAGAATGACCGCCGCTATCTTTTGACCGCGGTGCGGTCTTTCGGCGGCGGAAGTTTGGCGGGCGGCCTCCGCCGCCCGTCAAAGTTGGAATGACCCCCTTAGTCTGTTGGTTCTCATCTTACATCAAGTGGAAGGTCTTCCATTTGATCCCAATAGACATCTGCTAGTCACCATTGATATTGAAGCTTTATACACTAATATCCCACAAAATGGAGCTTATTGTAGAGAAGGTATTAAGGGAAGGAGCTTCACATATGCCTATCAACTGTATTCTAAGCTGCTTAAAGATAGTTCTATGGGAGAACTACTTTGATTTTGATGGAAACATTTATAAACACGTGACAGGAGTAAGCATTGGAGCAACCTGTGCCCCAAGTGTGGCTAGCATCTATATGGGCCTCTTTGAGAAGAGATTTATTTTTAATGAAGTTGCACCTTTCTTTGAAAATGTTAAACACTGGGCAAGATATATAGATGGATTTTTTTTTTATATGGGAAGGAGAAAAAATGTCTACAAGAGTTTGTTGAATAGTTTCAATCTTTGTGATGATAATCTTAGATATACTCTCAACATCAGCACGCAACAGGTAGGATCCTTGGATATTCTCATCTATGGAGACCAAGGACAAATGCAGGTGTCATTCTATACTAAACCTATAGCCCATAATACTTTGCTACACTTCGAAAGTTTCCATCCAAGATGCCAACGTCAAAGTATTCCATTCAGTCAATTCTTAAGTATTAGGAGAAATTGCAGGGATATGATAGAATATGATAAACATGCTAATGATTTGAAGGGGAAACTTCTTCAAAGAGGATATCCTAAAAGGCTGGTTGGGGATGCATACAAGAGCAAAATATTATAATCGAGAGACCATGTTTGAAGGACGACAGAAAGCGGGATAGCAAAGATTGGTATGTGTCAATAAGCATTCCAATATCAATAACAAAATCAGAGGAATAATTAACACACAATGGAGCATAGTAAATACCAATGAAGGAGATGATCCAATTCCTACCCCGTTGTTTACATATAAAAAAAAATCCAACACAAAAGATAAACTGGTTAAAGCCAGACTATCATCTGAGAACACATACATTCAAAAAAGCATAACTAGAACTAATCCCATCCTAGGAAATTATCGCTGTGGGGATTGTCATGCCTGCTCACAAGCGATAGTATTGGACCATTTGTTCTATAACAATAGAGATATCAGGTTTAAGACAATGACTAATTGCCAAAGCAGCAATGTTATTTACTGGATTATCTGTTCCTGCAATTTAGGCTATATGGGAGAAACAGGAAGACAGTTCAGAACAAGATTTAGTGAGCATAAATCAGCCATAAGGAATTTAAGATTCCAAGCTCCATTAGTTTTCCACTGTAATGAATACAAACACAAAGATAGTGATCTGAAGTGGATTATCTTGGAAAAATTTAGCTCAACAGTATGCATCACTCAGATGCTTATAGAAGGAAGCGTGAGTTTTTTTTTATTTTCTTTTTAAATACAGTAGGCGAAGGTCTTAATGATAGAACTCCAGGGGAGAATGCATTTTAGGCCAGAGTTAAAGCAAGAGAGTTTTTTGTCATTTATCTTGTCCTGATAATCCTTCATTGATATAATGGAGCTATAGCATTCTGAGTTTAAATTGAGTATTATGTCTATTTCCACTCGGTAGTAAGATGTATTAATCTTGAATATATGCTTTTCTTTTTAATGTATTCTTACTTTGGCCCCTCTTTCCATTTGAAGGATCTGATATGAGAGACTGTGAACGTTCGGCCTTTGTAGGTAGTTTATTCTATCTAATGAATATTATCATCACCTTGTTCGGGGCAGAAGATAGTCTCTTTTGTTATAGATTTGAGTTTTTTAATCTCTTTTACAGACAGTGTGGTAGGTAGGTATTATGTTGTAAGTATGCTTTTGAGATTTCATGACCCTTTCATATATATATATATATATATATATATATATATATATATATAAGAATCATCTTACAAGGTATTCGTTTTCTATACCTTAAATAGGGCTGCCTCGCTATTACTCCTTGAGGGACCTTTTAGGTATTCTTAATACATTTTTTTAGCTCTTATTTCCGGTTTCCAATAGTATTCTGAGCTTTTGGTGAAGGGAGAATTTGGGAATTCTTGACAACTACGACCTCTTTAAAAAACAGGTTCTTCTTTATTTGTTTAATTCTTTGAGTTTACATAGAGACTTGTATAGTAGGCATTTGTTAGATACATCCTCTAATTATGGCCGCCGTGTTTGCTCCGTCTTATGATTTCTGCAGAAGAAGATCGAGCAACCCCTCTTCAGTTTCAAGTGCTGATTCCCGGATGTATATGCAAGATTTGGGTGCTGTGGGAGTGTGGAATCTCAACAACAGGCGGGTTGCCCTCATGGAAACTCGCTATTTGGATGTCCGACACAGACAAATTCTTTGTTTTTGCAAGTGTTAAATTTTAAATTTTGAAACTTTGGACACCGGTGACCAACTTTCAATAATAGGTATTTCTCAGCATCTAGGTTCTTCACATCTACAGACAGACCTTTATAGTGTTGTGTAGCCATTTTAGATATAGTTCTAGACACTTTATTTTGGCAAACTATGCCTGCCGATGTGCACTTAAACCTAGATATTTTTTATTCTAGCTTCGTTATATTATTTTCACAATAGCCACATTTGCAGTCTTGTTTTATTTTCTCTATCTACTTGTTCTTCGCCTAGGTCAGCACTGCGTTCATAAACAAGATATTTCTTTCACTCTGTGATTTCTCAAGGCTGCAGTGAGATAGGTTGCTGGCAAAAGTGTTACACTTTGTCTCCAATGTTCACAGAACCATACACACTCTTCAGTGGGGATCCTTTCTTGGAACATCAGCTGTTCTTTTATAAAAACACTACTTAGACCCATGTATGTTAGAGGGAGATTCCAGCCAGATGTCCAAGACTGTTTGCTGATTGCTGAGTTCGTCGCTGCAGCTGCTTATGTAGACTACAGGCCTCTCGCTCAGGTATGATGGATGATGTCTTCCCAGAGGGAACCTGAAGGGCAGAATTAGAGCTTAACATGCTGTGCTCTAACATAGCCTAGGTAGGAACTATCCCTAACAATCTTAGTGACACAATGGTAGCATTATTTTTGTGTTTTACTCTCCTTGTCACAATTTTAATCCTGTTGTGCTTCATGGTCCTGGTTATTGCAATACATGCTTTATCATCAAAGATGCAGTTGTTTCAATAAAACCTTATTGAACTATACTCTGCTCTGACTCTGATTGTCATTGCATATGTGAGACTAATGTAACTGAGAGGAACGGATGAGATCGGAGTGACCACGATTCCCCTGAGGAGTTATTTATGTTATACGCCCGGTTGCCCAATCATCCCTACCTTTGGGTGGATATGAGGCACTGCTAGTTAACCAGAAATAACCAGGATGAGGCCAACAGGCATCACCTAGAGTGGGTTCAGAATCAGTCCCCCATAGTCCAGGCAATTCTGCCACCCAAATTCAGTAGTCTCATCAGGATAGTGAGAACCTACATGACATGGCACCTGCAACATTTGGTCAGGCACTAATTTTCAGGTCCTCCTGAGTGTCTCTGTCTCACTACATGCAAAGACACCTCAGTACTATATACGGAGATGTCCGTGGTATTGGTATTAGAGAGTACCTAACTAACGGTGTAGGTTGTTCAAGCTTGAACCCTAAAAGGATAATCCCCATTTGGTCTGCCTATCTCTGAACAAAATTTACCATTCATCATGGCAAACCCGCAACGGGTAGCAATTGCAGTCAATATGCGACCACCCCTTACCGCACATTTATTGGCACATGGCCTAACAGTCCAGGGGGGTCCTGTTACGTTTGGTGTTGAGGCTCACCAAGCCTATAGAATAGAATTTTTCTATTTTTGGGTCACATTTCCAGCAGCTGATGGGAACAGAAATACCTTTCATCAGTATACACCTGCAAACATACCTGCACAATATAGAGCATATACATATCTTAAAATACCTCTATCTTATCAAGAACATAATAATTGGCTTGATGGTGCCCTACCACAAACAATCCTACATGTTAGGTTAGGTCCTCTAAGTAATGATGGTCCTACCTGTCCTTTATTGGCCACATATACACTGCACCCTGATGCAGCAACCTTGACAGTAGCTGAGGTCCTCCGCTTATATGCTGAACTTACGGAAATATATAGACAGTTAGAACAGTTTGCAATGCAAACATTAAATACAAACCCAGTACGTGCTGCCCCGGCGCAACCACATACAGTAACGCCAGGCATTAATCCTGCTACTACATTCGATCATGTGTAAAGTACCCGCCAAACAAGAAGAGATTCCGTTTTGGTTAGCTGAAAAAATAAATGCACTGGAAGCAGTATTTCCCCTTACGATACCTCAGAATAAGCATAGAATATTAACTATGTGCTTGCCATTTGGGATGGCTCCCACAGTAGATAAATGCAATACTTGGGGCATGGTAATTGGCACGCTCTATGCTACCGCACACTGTTCACTGACACTTGCCAATCTACCGGAAGGGTTAAAACAAATTCAAGATGAATACGGCTCTGCCCCAGCCCTAGACTTGGGGATGCAATTTATGGGCACTTTTGCCACGGTATCTTCAATAATACTCAGTAACCTTAAAGGGGAAGCAGTTGCATTAGCAGTGCGGTTGCTCTTCTGGGACGTTCCTCCACAGGATCAAGAACGTGAGCTATCAAGGATTGTCGCAGGGACCTACTCTAGTATTGGTCAAGATAGTCTGGGGGCCAGACCCACAAAACCACAGTTTCAGGGTAAATCTACTAAAGATTCTACCAAGCAAACACCTGAGGGTTCTAAAAAAAATGCTGGGATAAAAAACAAGAAACACCTAAAAAAGAAAGGGGAGAATCTCCGCATACGGAGACCTCACAGAATAGATATAATCTCAGAAATTGAGATTATATTAAAATGCCTGATAGATATCAATACACTGATACACGCCAATCTCGTTCCTTTCAGGACTCACCGGAAAAATGCAGTGAGAGAGGTGGGCGGTCAGAGCAAAGAACTGGGTATGTGAAACCGAAACAGGAATCACAACGCTTTACAGAAGTTTCTTTTAAAAAAAGAAGAGAAACTTCTTCAACACAAAACCCAATTTAAAAAGAAAAAAGTGGCAGCAGTTGCGATTCAAAATGCCACTCAAGAAGAGGGCTCCCTTGAAGAACAAGAAGTGGGCACTAGCTCTGCTAGACAGCGCAGCAGAGGTCACAATAGTTTGCCGGAATCTTCAAGAGCATCTGGAGATGAAAGCAACTGATGACTTCTTACAAGTTGAAACTGCGGACATGCGTGTCTCCACGACTGATAGGGTGTTCAAAGTAACGTTACAGTTAGAAGGAGACATTGAATGCACAATTGACGCAATCTTTTGGGACTGCGTCTTAAACATATATGATATTTTACTGGCCCAAAGGGATTGGCCACCTGAATTTGTATGTGCCTGCCCTTATGGGAAAGAGGTTATCAAACCTTCTTTCTTGCCCCTTGATCCAGATAAGCTTGGAGAGCCCTACGCCATTGATTGGGCATTGGCGCAGGCACCGGTGTTATATTGCAACCACGTAGGGTGGGATAAAGATTCCCTCTATCATGTAATTCCAATTACAAATCAACCCCATCCTCAACCCCAGCATCGAATAAAACATGATGCTAAAGCACCCGTGAGGGAA
Source organism: Pleurodeles waltl (assembly GCF_031143425.1). NCBI lineage: Eukaryota > Metazoa > Chordata > Amphibia > Caudata > Salamandridae > Pleurodeles > Pleurodeles waltl. The sequence continues at coordinate 469,192,686 of NC_090450.1, forward strand.
ATCCTCACACAGCTGGAGTACCAGGGGGTAATCGAACCCTGTGTCTCACCAATGAATAATCCTTTATTCCCTGTAGCTAAACCAGACCATTCATAAAGAATAGTCTTAGACTACAGACATATAAACAGTCACATACGCACATATACGACACAAAACTCTCATAGCACAGCACTTATGAACAACATAGTGCGCAAAAAATACAAAACAGCACTGAATATTTCAAATGGCTTCTTCTGCCAAAATAAAGCGCCTGAGAGAAGAGACTTAACAAGTTTCAGCGCACTAGGCTCCCAGAAAAAATTCTGTTGTTTACCACAGGTGTATAAGAACAGTCCAGGACTATTCGTGGCTCATGTGACTTCAATATTGCACGACATTGACCCTGAAGCATTGTCCTATGTAGATGATATCTACCTCACAGATTATGAATTACTGCAACATCTAAGAAGATGAGCCCGCATTGTTGTGGGATTTGCCGAATTTGGCTATAAATAAAATTTCAAGAAAACAAAAATAGCCTTCCTTAGCGACCTGTTTCTGGGATACAAATTATCAAGTGAAGGAAAGAGCCTAGCGCCACAATTCTTAGAAAAATGTGCACAGTTACAACCTCCAAATACCATAAAAAACACCAATACCTATTGGGTTTTCTAGATTTTGGCAGAACATACATTCCAGATTACGCATCACACATAAAACCCTTATATGACTTAATGTGTCCTGACTCTTCCAGAGCTTGCAGCACAACATTTACACACAAGGGACAATAAAAGACATCTGATCATCAGAGTAATTGCTGGTGCCATTGGCTTCACCTATGTAACATTCAATGAGGGTGTGATAGTCCAGATTGCATACAAATCACATCTATATTTAACAGCAGAACAACGTTTTGCCCACACTGAGAAAATTCTCACTGCTGTTCAGATGCCTATCATTAAAGAAAGACCAGTAGCCCAGGGGAAACACATTATTGTTGAATCTCCAATTCCAGCCCTTGAGGCTGTTACCAAAGCCAGCATTCCAAACGCTAAAGCATTACATCCACGTTGGATTCAATGGGAAACGTCTCTGACAGCCACTGATGTAGACTATATTTTTGACCCAAAGTTACAAATTTAAGAATTTTTGCAATATGAACTAGAATATCCAGTTCCAGTAAACACATTGCTTATTGATCAATATCAAAGAGTCATTTTTAGAAATGGGGTCTTCGGTTGGAACTCAGGTTACCCTCTTTCCAAGCAAGGACCCTCACTTGTCAGGGTAAGTCACACACAATCCAAATTATCCTGTGCCCACCCTCTGGTAGCTTGGCACTGAGCAGTCAGGCTTAACTTAGAAGGCAGTGTGTAAAGTATTTGTGCAATAAATCATACAACAACACAGTATAGCACCACAAAATACACCACACAGTGTTTAGAAAAATATATAATATTTATCTGTTAAGATGTGATTAAAATGCAATAAGTATATGTTGAGATATCAATATAAAAGTGATATTAAGTGTCTTTAAGTCTTTTAAAAGCAATCAAAGTCTTTTTCACGCACAAAGTACCTGATTCGCGTGAAAAAGAACCGCAGAGGAGGAGATGCGTGGAAACAAAGGGGTGTGCATCGTTTAGTTTTCACGCAGGGACGGCTGCGTGCCGATTTCCGGCATTCGGTCGTGGATCCTCTTCGGGTTGTGGGGTTTTTGGACGCCCCGGGGATGATGCGTGGATTTCCTGCGAAGTCACAGGAGCTTCGTCGATTCGGTGGGCGTTGCGTCAAATTAACTACTGCATGGCAGGCACTGCATCGATTCCTCTCTGGAAGTCGAGCTGCATTGTCCTGGCTCGGCTGTGCGTCGATCCGGTGGGCCGTGCGTCGAATTTCCGGTCGCTACACTGGTGCTGCATCGATCTTCTCAATGCGAAGTCGGGCTGCGTCATTCCGGTTCGGCGTGCAGTGACATTTTCATCACAGTGCAGGCTGTGCCTCTTTTCTGGCAGGCTGTGCATTGAATTTCGCAGCACAAGGAGTCCTTCTTGTAGAGATGAAGTCTTTTTGGTCCTGAGACTTCAGGGAACAGGAGGCAAGGTCTATCGAAGCACTTGGAGAGCACTTCTTCACCAGAGCCAGAAAGGGGCAAGGCAGCAGGGCAACAGCAAGGCAGCAGTCCTTCACAGAAAGCCGACTGGTGAGTCCTTTGGGAAGCCAGGCAGTTCTTCTTGGCAGGATGCAGGTTCTGGTTCCAGTTTCTTCTCCAGGAAGCGTCTGTGAGGTAGAGTGTCTACCCTAAGAAGTGTCTGAGTTGGTAGGGGCAGAGGCCCTGTTTAAATACCCAAATGTGCCTTTGAAGTGGGGGAGACGTCAAAGAGTGGTTTAGAAGTGCACGAGGTCCCCTTTCAGTTCAAACCTGTCTGCCAGGGCCCCAGTAGGGGGTGTGGCAGTCCTCTGTGTGAGACCAGGCTACAGTCCTTTGACATGCAAGTGTCAGGCCCTCCATCCCTCCAGCCCAGTAAGACCCATTCAAAATGCAGTTGTATGCAAGTGAGGCTGAGTATCCTGTGTTTGGGGTGTGTCTGAGTGAATGCACAAGGGAGATGTCAGCTAAACCCAGCCAGACGTGGATTGTAAGGCATAGAAGGATTTAAGTGCAGAGAAATGCTCACTTTCTAAAAGTGCCATTTCAAAAATAATAATATTAAATCCAACCTCACCAGTCAGAAGGATTTTGTATCACCATTCTGGCCATACTAAGTATGACCTTCCTACTCCTTTCAGATCAGCAGCTAGCACTCAAACCATATATGATGGTGGCCCCAATGTTAGCCTATGAAGGGAGCAGGCCTCACAGCAGTGTAAAAACAAGTTTTACATTACAAGGACATGTAAACTAAACAGATACATGTCCTGCCTTTTGCCTACACAGCACCTTGCCCTATTGGTTACCTAGGGCAGCCCTTAGGGGTGACTTATATGTAGACAAAGGGGAGTTAAAGACTTGGGAAGTACTTTTAAATGCCAAGTCAAAGTGGCAGTGAAACTGCCCACACAGGCACTGCAGAGGCAGGCCTGAGACATGGTTAAGGGGCTTCTTATGTGGGTGGCACAACCAGTGCAGCAGCCCACAAGTAGCGTTTAATTTACAGGCCCAGGGCACATGTAGTACACTTGACTAGGGACTTACAAGTAAATTAAATAAGCCAATTGGGTATGCGCCAATGTCACCATGTTTTAAGGAGATAGCAGAAGCACTTTAGCACTGATTAGCAGTGGTAAAGTGCGCAGAGCCCTAAAGCCAGCAGATATTAGGTCAGAAAAAGAAAAGGAGGATGGCAAAAAGTTTGGGGGTGACCCTGCAGAAAGGCCATTTCCAACAGCCATGTACACCGATGGCTCAGCACAACCTGCAATAGGCACAAAGCATCAATACTCGGCTGCTTGCGCCGTCATAAGCGGCTATATGGAGGGTAGTAAATTCTATCCACAACATACTTTCACGCAAACCCTACGGGATTGCACTGCACAACTAGCAGAGCTAAAGGCTCAGGTGATAGCAGTGGTAAAGTGAGTAGAGTCCTAAAACCAGCAAAGATGAGGTCAGAAAAAGAGAAGGAGGAAGGCAAAAATGTTAGGAGTGACCCTGCAGAAAGCCCATTTCCAACATATCCTCCTTCCAGCCTAAAGCCAGGGTAGACTAATCAACACTCTGATGGACTTCCCTGCTTAAGGCTATAGAACATGGACAATGGCCCACTACTGCAGGGGCACTTGCCAGTTCTATGTCTTTCTGACTCAGTGAGGCTCCTCTGTCTATACTCTCTGGGGCCACTGAACTGACCCATGGGGAACCCTTCTCCTCACCTGAGGACCCCATCTGTGAAGCTCCTAACTTTAATTTGCTCACAGATGCATCCCAGTATGCAGACAGTCACACCATGGCCAACAAAGTGATGTGGCCTGTTTCAATTCCTTGGGTCTGACTTCTGTCCCCTACCCAGGGAAAACTCTGTCCACAAGCACATAAACCAACAGATGACACTGGCAGCTGTCAGTGTCAAGAGCTAGACCATCCACTGCTAAGTGGAGACCCTGAGTTGGGCCTTTGGATGAGCTTCTCCTCCAGCTGGGGGGCTGGTATGGGGCTCCTGAGGCATTCCAGAATGGGGGGCAGTAGCCCCAGGAGTCTTGAACCCCTTCTCCATTCTTACCAGTTCAGGGGTGGGTCCCTGATACTGGTCCCTCACCCCAGGGTCTGTACCCTGAGGCTGAACAGAGGACAAGGGTGAGTCCTTCCTCACCTTGCCTCCACATCTGGGCTCACATACCCTCCTCTGGGGAGTTGTACTGCCAGACAGCTGAACTTTCAGGGTACCCTTGGGGTCTACACTATCAGTTCTCTTGACACTAGGGGTAACTAATTCCCCAGAATTCAGTCAATGGGCAGCTGGGGACTAACTATGACCTGCCTCTGGGTCACCTCCCCACCTCACCCCACTCTAGGGACACCAGGGCCAGGGGGTGGAAGAAATCCTCCCCAATGGCTGGAGTCACTCTAGACACCTGGCCGGTGTGCTGCTCTGGTGACACTAGTCTGTCCCCCATCATGGTAAGACTAGCTCCTGTGTCCCTTAGAGCGGTGACTGGGACCCCACTCACTCCCACCTGGTGGAAGTGACGACTCCTACCCTCAGGGATCACCAGCTTACCCTCTGAGTCCACCTCCCAACTAAAGGAGATGAAGGCATGGGCTACGTCCTGCCCCTGGGGACTACTTTACCCTAAGGCCACATTGGCCACCTGTGTAGAGGTTCCACCAGGGGGTGGATTATTTTGACAGACAGAATCCCCTTTCCTGTGTCCTTGCTGGGAACACTCAAAGCAGTGGGGTTGGGAATGGGATGCTTTTGGCAACTGCCCACAAGGACCACCACCCTGTTTCTCAGATAGGGCATGGGAACCCTTTCCTCCCCCCTTACTCTGGGATTTGTCTGGGTCATCCCTTACCTCCCCCTCACTTTGTTTGGGGGGAACCGGAACCACCCTTCTTGAGGTCACTCCCAGATACCTTTTTGGCACTGGTACTGGTACTGGTACTAGTCCAGAGGTCCGTCTGCTCAGCAAGCTTCCTGTGATCAGTCAGCTTACTTTCAACCAAGTGCTTGTTATGCTCTCTCAGAAGTAAATTAAATAACCCTGTGTAATCATCTACTTTGTTGCCCCGCACCCATCCATTCAGTGCCTTACCAGAGAAATCAAAACAGTCTACCCAAGATTGTGTGGAGAGTTTGGTGCTGTCCCTGAACCTCTGGCTGTATTTCTCAGGAGTCAGCTCAAACTTGGCAAGTAAAGCGGTTTTCATGGGTACATATATGTTTTGATCCCTAAGATCCAGTGTAAGAAGTGTGTCCCTCCCCACAGCTGGTACATACCACCACAAGGCTGCCCCTCATTGCTCCACAGGAACCCTCTGAGTTCTTAGTGCAACTTAGTACGCAGCCAGCCACTTATCAATGTCATCTCCCATCACATAACTGGGCACAACATTGTTAGGTATATGAACCTTTCTTTCTCCAGCAGGCTCTTCATTTATGTTGCCACCATTACTGCTGGACTCAGACTGCCTTGCCTTAAGATCCAGCTCCTTGAGACTCATGAGCCAACAAAATATTCTTTTCAGCCAAGGCTCTCTCAGCTGCAGCCTCAGCTCTCCTCTCTTCTACCACTCTTTGAGCTTTTCTTTCTGCTGCCTCCCAGTTTAACTTTGCCGTTTGCAGTTGAAATTCTCTCTCCTCCATCCTTTCCTCTGTGGTCAGGCCACGGTGAGAGACACTGCTCCCTGGTTTACCAAGAGGCACAATTCCAGGGGCAACACCCCCTACTACTGGCAGGAAATCCTCTGAGGGGCCCTCCTCTGGACTCTCCTCCTCAACATTCTCCTCAGAATGGGCTTCTGCCCAGGCCCTCAGCGCCTTTTGGAATTCTGCCTTTCTGGAGGCCTTCTGGGTAGGTAATCCAATATCCCTACAGAACCCCTTCAGCTGTTTGACACTATGGCCATCATTACAACCCTGGCGGCTGGTGATAAAGTGGTGGTAATACCGCCAACAGACTAGCGGTAAATATTGCTAAATTATGACCATGGTGGAAAAAATTTAGACAGACAGCCACTTTAACACACCGACCGCCAGGGCGGAATCAACAGGCACCATGTCGGTAACTGCCTACAGCTAGGCGGAAGCCAATGTTCCGTCCACTGTATTAAGACACAGGAAACTGCCACCTTTTCCAGGGCGGTACCAACAACATCAAAAGCCTGGTGGAAACAGATCCCAGAAGACAAAGGACTCACCTGTGAAGACTCAGGGAAGAACCACAACACCATGGAGCCTGAGCTGCACATATTTCCAATGTTGATTTACGTCCTGACCCACTATGAACACCAACGACGGGGAAGACGACCACGGTGAGTACAGCTGCCTAGCACACAGGGAAGGGGGAGCAAAAAGAGAGTGACACACACACGCAACATGGAACACCCCCACCCCCAACACCATACACACAAGCAGATGCAATAATAAAACATAATTACCCCGTACCCCTCAGGAATAATGCAAGGACAACTCCAATAGAGAAAAGTGAGTGTAATAAGATAAAATAGTAGCAATACATGCATCCAAATCAAAAAGTATATACATATTTACAAATGGACGGACACTGCCCAGTCCTCAATGTTCGTGGGCCACAGGGCCACATTGCAAAGTCCAAGGCCCCACTTCACTCCTGCAACAACACGGAGAGAACACTGCAGGGGCATCAGGTCGAAAATAGGCAGGCACCTCAGGGGGACTGGGACAGATGGAACAACACCACTGGTCCTGGAGGGGGCAACATGCCCTGTGCTTTGTCCTGGGGAGTGCAAGACCACAGTCTCTAAAGTGGGTGACTTGCCCACTCGCTGTGGAGGGGGCAACATGTCAATTGCTTCTCCACTGACTCTGGAGGGGGCATTGTGCACTGTGATGCAGATCTTGGGGAGTGCAAGGTCACAGTCTCTCAGCTGGGTGTCATACCCACAGGATTTGCAAGGGGCAGGCTGCACAACAGCCCATAGAGGCAGGTTTACAAAATGTCTACCGACGGGGACGGCTGTTCAGTGGTGGCAGTGGTGCTGCTGCTGGTAGTGGTGGGGGGAGGCTCCAGCCCATCCCCTGCAGCCTTGGACGGCTTCCCACTGGTGCTGCTACTGCTGGTGGTGGTGCTGCTGGCGGTGCTGCTGGCGGAGCTGGTGGTGGTGGTGAGGGGAGGCTCCAGCCCATCCCCTGCAGTCTCGGACAGCTGCCCACTGGTGCTGCTGCTGCTGGTGGTGATGCTGGTGGCAGTGCTTCTGACGGAGCTGGTAGTGGTTGGGGTGGAGGCTCCAGCCCATCCCCTGCAGCCTGGGACAGCTGCACCACCATGGTTGGTGGTGTGGGCTCTGACAGAGTCCCAGCACCAGGCCCCTTGTCCTTACTGCCTGCTGGTGCAGGCCCCTTGCCCTTCCTGCCAGCAGCTGGGGATGGCTCCTTGCTCCTTTTGGCAGCAGCGTGAGGTGGCTCCTTGTCCTTCCTTGCTGTAGCTGTGGGTGGATCCTTGCCCTTCCTTCCTGCCGATGGGGCTGGCTCCTTGCCCTTCTTTCCTGCTGCTGGGGCTGGCTCCTTGCCCTTCCTTGAAGCACTTGGGGCAGGCACCCTTTCCGTCTGGCTTGCTGGTGGCTGGGATTCTTTCCCACCAGGAGTTGCTGGGGACACAACTTTGGCCATGGACTGGGTGGCTGAGGTGCTTGCCTGGGTTTTGACCACCCTGGCCTAATGTGAAGGATGGGGGGAGGAGGGGTAAGGAAGAGGTCAACTGTGGAGAGGAAAAGCTTCTTAGGGACATTGGGGGAGGAAGAGAGAGAAGGTCTGGGAGTGGAGGTAGAGGGAGTGGTTGTAGGAGGTGTCAGTCTGCTGTGTTTGGGTGCAGGTGCAAGGGCTGGATGCTGTGGTGAGGTGGATGGCTGTTGGGTGTCTGAGAGCTTGCGTTTGTGTACCTTGGGAGGAGGGGGCACAGACACAGTGGGAGAGGACACAGGGGACGTGTGCTTGGAAGTGGAGGTGGTGACTGCTAGTGAGGTGTGTGGTCTGCTAGGTGTGCTGGTGATGGTGTTTGTGTGAGTGCCTGTGTGATAAAGTGTGGTGCTTGTGTTTGCCATGTCCACTCTTGTGTGTTGTCCTGTGTGCATGCTCGTCTGCCTGTGTGCTTGGGATAGGTTGGGGTTGAGGGGAATGGGATTGGGAGGAGGAAGTTGTAGGGGGGAGGATGGAAACAGGGACAATGGCTGCCATCAGAGAGGAGGCCAGAGCCTGGATTGATCTCTGTTGGGCCGCCAAGCCAGTGTGAATGCCCTCCAGAAGTGTATTGGACTGTTGTATTTGGGCTGCCAGCCTCTGGATGGCATTTACAATGGTTGACTGCCCAATAGAGATGGATCGCAGGAGGTCAATAGCCTCCTCACTCAGGGCAGCAGGGCTAACTGGGGAAGGGCCTGAGGTGCATGGGGCGAAGGAGATGCCCACCCTCCTGGGTGAGCGGGCATGGGCAATTCACTGAGGGGCTGCTGGGACGGCGGTGCTGGTACGTGGGTGGCGGCTATACCTGTAGCCTGGGTGAGCACAGAGTTGTCCGCCATCAACAGGGAGCTTCCATCGGAGGAGGTATCCGTGTCTGAACTGTCCCCTCCAGTCTCCTCCGTGGTGCTCCCCTTGCCCTCCGTCCCCCTGGTGCCCTCAGCGTCGGTAGACTCTGCCTCCTGGGTTCTGTGGGATGCAGCTCCCTCCTTCACCGGTGCCTCTGCTCCTCCGGCAGATGATGCTAATGCACATAAGGACAGGATGACAAAAGAAAAAAGGGGGGTGAGAGACAAAGGATACACTAGGTCAATGGCGGTACAAACACCACTGATGGCGTACACAACACAATCACACACAGGGAACAGCCATATGCACTAGGCAATGCACTACCAGTTACAATGCTAGTCACCAGGCCATGGGTAGGGACAGATACCGCCAACTGCAGCATACCTGGGACCCACACACTCCTACTGATTAGTGGATGCCTACTATCTAGGTTGGAGGAATTTCACATCAGAACCCTGCCCAACATGGGACCTACTCTGCAATGTCAGGCCTGGCCTAGGGGCACCCACAGACCCACATCCCCAACCCAGATACCACCCCACCAGGTGTAAGTAGCAATGACGGGCACTGTACTCACCCCCTTGTTGCTGCTGTGATGCCTCAAGCGCCCATCCAGCTCCGGATAGGCCACCGCCAGTATGTGGGCCATAAGGGGGGGTGAGGGTTCGACAGGCAACCCTTCCTCATTGGGAGGCCATCCCCAGCTGGGCCTCTGCTGTCTTCCATGCCCAGCGTCTCAGGTCCTCCCACTGTTTGTGACGGTGGGTGCTCTGCCTGCCGTAGACCCCCAGGGTCCACATGTCCTTGGCGATGGCACACCATATACCCTTCTTCTGATGTGCGCTGACCTGCAGAGGAAATAGACACAGGGAAATGTATTAGTCAGACCGTCCGGCCTGTTACACTCATGGCCCACCATGCCCCTTCCCATCCCCTTATGCACAGACATCCCCCAGTATACATGTTGCATGCTGCCCAGGGCCCATCCACCAACCCCTCCACACGAGGCCTTCACACACAGCACTCAATGCATTCATGCCCCATGCATTGTACTCACAGTATACTCACCTGTTGGTCTGGAGGCCCATACAGAAGTCAGTACTGGGTAGGACCCCATCCACCAGTATCTCCAACTCCGCCGAGGTGAAGGCAGGGGCCCTTACCCCAGTCACACGAGCCATGGGAAGTTCCAGACACAGGTCACAGCAGCACATGCAGTGTAGGTCCTCTCCTGTTGAAGGTCAGGTAGCAAGTGGGTGAACAGATAGAAAATGGCGATGGCGTCCGCGGCGGGGCATACCGTCACTGTCGGCGTACATCGCCATTGGCCACAGTACCCGATAGGGCCCAATGATAACCAATGAGGAGTTGCACGGCGGTTCCCAAATGCCTTCTGCAACAATGCAAAACATCAGTGGAATTACCTTATTTCCACCTGTCCCTCCATACAGGACAGGCGGATGCCATTTCCGGGGAGGGGGCAGGCCAATGGGTCCCAACTGCGTCACAGTTCACAGTTTCACATTCTGAACATATGCAACCAAAATATTGTAACAATCACAATATGCATTGTACTGTAGTGGTTACAATGTACAGATAATGACCAGCCGCTCACTCTTTTGCCCCATAGATTGCAACCGCTGTGGATAAATAGGAGATGGAGACATTCTCCCATGTACAGACCCCTTGTGGACTTGGCAACAAAGGAGAACAGGCACATTATACTCACCTACAGACTTGACAGGGCCACAATTACAGAGCTGTGTGCCCAATCAGAGCATGACCAGATAACTGCCATATGTCATCCCACTGGGATCCCGTCCTCTTGTGCAAGTGCTTTCAGTGCTCCATTTTTTGGCAACAGGTTCTTTCCAAGTGACAGTGGGCTTGGCAGCAGGAATGTCACAGCCAATGTTCTCCATAGTGCTGACCAGAGTGTTGGGTGCCCTGATTAAACACATGTGCAGCTACATTGTTTTCCCCCAGGTGGAGGATTTGGCCACAGTGAAGGCTGACTTCTATGCAATGGGACATATCCCAACATCATTGGGGCGATTGATTGGACTCATATTGCATTTGTCCCTCCCTTACGAAATGAGCAGGTCTTCAGAAATCAAAAAAGTTTTCACACGATGAATGTTCAGATGGTGTGTTTGGCGTACCAGTACATCTACCATTTCAATGCTAAGTATCCTGGGTCGGTGCATGATGCTTCTATCCTGAGGAATAGCAGCATCCCAAATGATGGCCCAACTCCAGAGGCACAGGGTGTGGCTAATAGGTGAGCCCCAGTTCCCACCCAGTGGTTGTTGGTGTATGGGTATGTTGTGGGACATAAGGGTTAGTGTGTGGCTAACAGTTGTCCCTCGATATTTGCAGGTGACTCCGGTTACCCAAACCTATCATGGCTACTGATCCCTGTGAGGAATCCCAGGACAAGGGCTGAGGAATGTAACAATGAGGAACATGGGCGAACAAGAAGGATTATTGAACGTACCTTCGCCAGGTTTCGATGCCTCTATCTAACAGATGGATCCCTGTGCTTTTCACCCAAGAAGGTCTGCCAGATAATCGTGGCATTCTGCATGTTGCACAAACTTGCCTTGAGATGCCATGTGCCTTTTCTGCAGGAGGAGGAGGCTGCAGATGGCAGTGTGGCAGCAGTGGACCCTGTGGACAGTGAAGATGAGGAGGCAGAGGATGAGGATGAGGACAACAGAAGTGAGGTCATTTGTCAACACTTCCAATGACACACAGGTAAGACAGTGTTATTTCACATTTCATTGACAGTTTGATGTGTGACATTGTCACTGGCAGGCTGTGAATTCATACATCTATTCCCACTCACTGTACCCATTGGCATCTCTTTTTGCAGGTGTTGGTGTCCCACTATTGCGCCTGGTGTGTTCACTGCAGCCAACTACAGATTTTTCCTATGTCAACATTATTGTACAGTTGAATTGCTATGTTTAAAGCTTGTTAAACAAATACACACTTAAATCATTTGACAAACTCCATACTTGTATTTTTTCAAAGTGTGTTTTGTACAGTGCTCTGAAGAAAATATGCTATGGGCTGGGGTGATGATGGAAGAAATTCCGGGTTAGAGTCCAGTCTATTTGTATCACAGGTGCATTGTCCCAGAGGGCATAGGAAGGGGAGCAATGGCAGTTCAAGGTGGACAGGGTGACAGAGTAGGACACAAGGGTGACAATCAGGAGAGTGTTATTTCCTGGCGGGGGTCTTGGCAATAGTCTCTGGCTTCTGCCTGGATCACAGGGAATGTTTGTGGGGCGGTTCTCCTTCTGCAGGGGGAGGGGTGCTGGTGGCCTGTTGGTCCTGTGGCGGGCCTTCTATCCATTAGCGGCAGTGGAGGTGGAGGGCTGTTCAGTAGTCTGGCTAGTGACAGGGGCCCTCTGGTGTGCCACTGCCTCCCTCATACTGTTGGCCATGTCTACCAGCACCCCTGCAATGGAGACCAGGGTGGTGTTAATGGCTTTAAAGTCCTCCTTGATCCCCAGGTATTGTCTTTCCTGCAGCCCCATGTTCTCCTGCATCTTGTCCAGGATCTGGCCCAGCGTATCCTGGGAATGTTGGTATGCTCCCAGGATTGCGGTGAGTGCCTCCTGGAGAGTCGGTTCCCTGGTCCTGTAATCCCACTGGTGCACAGCAGTCCTCCCAGCTTCCCTGTTGTCCTGTGCCTCTGTCCCCTGAACCGTGTGCCCACTTCCCCCAGGTCCCTGATTGGTCTGTGTTTGTGGGGTGCCCTGGGGTCCCTGTATTGGTGGACACACTGCTGATTGACGTGTCCTTGGGACAGAGGCATGGGCCCGCTGGGTGGGTGCTGCGGTAGTGTTTCCTGAGGGGTGAGGCTCTGTGGTGGTGTGAGACTGGCTGGGTAACCGACGGTCCGGAGGTCCCTGATGGGCCAAGTTGGTCATCCAGATCCAGGCAAGCAGAGCTGCTGTCATCACTGTGGGCCTCTTCTGTGGGGGGACTGGATGTTGCTGGCACCTCTTCTCCGGTGACATTGGCTGGGATACCTGTGGGGATGTAAATGCAGTGTTATTGTTTCTGTGTGTGACAAATTGTGCATGGGTGTGTTGCCCTCTATGGCTGTTTTTGCTCTGCCAGCTTTGCCTTGTGTGAGATGTTATTTGGTGGGCTAGCTAATTGTCTCTAGTGTGCATGCTGTAGTGATAGTTGTCCATGCAGGGCTGTGAGAGGTGTCCATGCATTGGTATGGCAAGCAGGGCTTGGCTTTGGGATGAGTGGGTTGTGATGGTGCGGTGTGTGGGAAGTGGTGGAGTGGTGGGGGTGAGGGTAAGGATGGGGGTTTGTGATGGCATGCAGGTGGGGGGGGTGATAGTAATAGAGAGTTGACTTACCAGAGTCCCGTCCTTCTCCTACTCCTGCCAGGCCCTCAGGATGCATGATTGCCAAGACTTGCTCCTCCCATGTTTTTAGTTGTGGGGAAGGAGGTGGGGGTCCACCGCCAGTGCTCTGTATTGAGAGTTGGTGTCTTGCTGCAGTGGAACACACCTTCCCCCGTAGGTTGTTCCACCTCTTCCTGATGTCATCCCTTGTTCTTGGGTGCTGTCCCATGGCATTAACACTGTCAATGATTCTCCGCCATAGCTCCATCTTCCTTTCAATGGATATCTGCTGCACCTGTGATCCAAATAGCGGTGGCTCTACCTGGATTATTTCCTCCACCATGACCCTTAGCTCCTCCTCAGAGAATCTGGGGTGTTGTTGTGGTGCTATGGGTGTAGTGTGAGTGGTGTGGGTGAGGATGTGTAGGGTAATGTGTTGGGGTGTGTGATGTAAGGTGCGTGGGTGGTGTTTAGGCGATGGTGGTATGTGACTCTAGTTGTGTGTGCTCTTGCTGTCTCTCTCTGCTGGCAATGCTTTGTAGTCGTAAATGATTGTGGGTAATGTGGGTGGGTGTTTTATAGTGGTGTGGGTGTGTCGGTGTGGTATGGGTATGGGTGTCAGGATGTGTTATTCTTCAAATTGACCAATGTAGTGTTGTTTTGTATGTGTGTGTGTATTTTGAGCGCAGCGGGAAGTACCCCCAAAGGTTTACCGCCATTGAATGTCCACCATTGTGATTCGTGGGTCATAATGTGATGGGCGTTGTTTTGTTGGCGTAACTGTGTGAGTTTTGATACCGCTAGTTTATCACTGACCTTTGGGCTGGAGGGTTTGTGTGTGTGGCTGAATAGTGACGGATTGGTCTGTGTGTGTCATAATATGGTTAGCGGATATCCGCCGCCGCCGCTGTATGTTGGCGGCAGTCAGCATGGTGGTAAGTGGGATTTACCACCAATGTCATAATGAGGGCCTATGTGTCTCCAGTATGGCTAGGTCAAAATTCTCATCTCCTGCTTGAGACCCAGCCAGAGACAAATTGAGTGAGGATTTTAGTTAAACAATGTCAAGTAGAAAAATGAAATTGCAGAAAAACGGATAAAAATTAAGTTGACCTTCAACTGTGGGTAGGTAGTGAATACTTAGCTACTGTATTTCACTGCACAAATACAAGTCCTATCCTCACCGCTGTTCACCAATGTTAGAAATGGGGTCTTTGGTTGGCAGTCAGGTTACCCCCTGTCCAAGCAAGAACCCTCACGCTAGTCATGGTAAGTAACACACAATCCAAATTATCCTGTGCCCACCCTCTAGTAGCTTGGCACTGAGCAGTCAGGCTTAACTTAGAAGGCAATGTGTAAAGCGTTTGTGCAATAAATCATACAACAACACAGTATAGCACCACAAAAATACACCACACAGTGTTTAGAAAAATATATAATATTTATCTGTTAAAATGCAGGTCAAAATTAGTAAAATGCAATAATTATATGTTAAGATATATCTGTAAAAGTGATATAAAGTGTCTTTAAGTCTTTTAAAAGCAATCAAAGTCTCTTTCAAGCACAAAGTACCTGGTTCGCGTGAAAAAGGTCCGCAAAGAACCATAGAGGAGGAGATGAGTGGAAACAAAGAGGTGTGCGTCGATTTCTTGGGCCGCACACAGCGATGCGTCATTTAGTTTTCACGCAGGGACGGCTGTGCGTCGATTTCTGGCGTTCAGTTGTGGATCCTCTTCGGGTTGCGGGGTTTTCGGACGTCACGGGGACGATGCGTGGAATTCCTGCGCTGCCCGGACAAAGTCACAGGATCTGAGTCGATTCGGTGGGCGTTGCATCGAATTTTGTACCGCACAGCAGGCGCTGAGACGATTCCTCTCTGGAAGTTGGGCTGCGTCATTCCGGCTCCGCTGTGCATCATTCTGGTGGACCGTGCGTCGAATTTCCGGTTACTACGCTGGTCCTGCATCGATCTTCTTGATTTGAAGTCGGGCTGCGTTGTTCCAGTTTGGCGTGCGGTAAACTTTTCACCATGGTGCAGGCTGTGAGTTGTTTCTGGCAGGCTGTGCGTCGAATTTTGCTGCACAAGGAGTCCTTCTTGTAGAGATGAAGGCTTTTTGGTCCTGAGACTTCTGGAACAGGAGGCAAGCTCTATCCAAGCCCTCGGAGTGCACGTCTTCAACACAGCCAGAGAGCAGCAAGGCAACAGGGCAACAGAGGCAGTAGTCCTTCACAAAAAGAAGTCAGGTGAGTCCTTTGGGCAGCCAGGCAGTTCTTCTTGGCAGGATGCAGGTTCTGGTTCCAGTTTCTTCTCCAGGAATTGTCTGCGAGGTAGAGTGTCTACCCCAAGAAGTGTCTGAGTTGGTAGGGGCAGAGGCCTTGTTTAAATACCCAAATATGCCTTTTAAGCGGGGGAGACTTCAAAGAGTGGTTTAGAAATGCACAAAGTCCCCTTTCAGTTCAATCCTGTCTGCCAGGGTCCCAGTAGGGAGTGTGGCAGTCCTTTATGTGAGACCAGGCTATAGTCCTTTGACATGTAAGTGTCAGGCCCAGAAAGACCCATTCAAACGAACGCACAATGGAGCTGTCAACTAAACCCAGCCAGACGTGGATTGTAAGGCACAGAAGGATTTAAGTGCCATTTCTAAAATAGTAATATTAAATCCAACTTCACCAGTCAGCAGGATTTTGAATCACCATTCTGGCCATACTGAATATGACCTTCCTACTCCTTTCAGATCAGCAGCTATCACTCAAACCATATATGAGGGTAGCCCCAATGTTAGCCTGTGAAGGGAGTAGGCCTCACAGCAGTGTAAAAACGAATTTAGGAGTTTTACACTACCAGGACATGTAAACTGCACAGGCACATGTCCTGCCTTTTGCCTACACAGCACCCTGCCCTATGGGTTACCTAGGGCAGCCATTAGGGGTGACTTATATGTAGACAAAGGGGAGTTTAAGGCATGGCATGTACTTTTAAATGCCAAGTTGAAGTGGCAGTGAAACTGCCCACACAAGCACTGCAGAGGCAGGCCTGAGACATGGTTAGGGAGCTACTTATGTGGGTGGCAAAATCAGTGCTGCCGCCCACTAGTAGTATTTAATTTACAGGCCCTGGGCACATGTACTGCACTTGACTAGGGACTTACAAGTAAATTAAATAAGCCAATTGGGTATGAGCCATTGTCACCATGTTGTAAGGAGAGAGCATAAGCACTTTAGCACTGATTAGCAGTGGTAAAGTGCGCAGAGTCCCAAAGCCAGCAAAAATGAGGTCAGAAAAAGAGAAGGAGGAAGGCAGAAAGTTTGGGGGTGACCCTGCAGAAAGGCTATTTCCAACAGGCATGTACACTGATGACTCAGCACAACCTGCAATAGGCACAAAGCATCAATACTCAGCTGCTTGCGAAGTCGTGAGCGGCTATATGGAGGGTAGTAAATTCTATCCACAACATACTTACACGCAAACCCTAGGGGATTGCACCACACGACTAGAAGAGCTAAAGGCTCTGGTGATGACACTGGAACATATGGATCCTGTACAGCTAATGCTGATTGTCTGTGATTCATACTATTGTGTCTAGTCCTTCAATTAATATCTGCATTATTGGTGCCAGAATGCGTTCAGAGATTCCAAAGATAACACCATCAAACACAAACTTCTGTGGGGGAAAGTAGCGGATCTGAAGGAAATGCTACCAAATGTCCATGTTGTACATACACTTGGACACCAGTGCATTGGAATACACGCTGCTGGGAATACACTGGCTGACGAATGCCAAATCAGCTGTAGCTACGGCTTCTGTTGCTGCAGTAACTCGTTTTAGAATGAAACTGGATGATGACATATGGGCTGTTGTGAAAGCCATGGCTTAAGCCATGCCCTTACCAAAAGCATTCCCTGCTAAATATTCCTACCGGATGGGAGGCTTCCTTGACGCAGAAGTAAAAATACTAGGCGTGGGAGTTCAACTAATTCCCAATAAAGTCCTAAGACCAGAATTGATTAAAGCAGCGCATGAGGGGGTTGCCTCTTCTCATGCTGGTGTGGCGGCTACAATATCACAATTGCAAGCTCGTTATTGGTGGCCAGGTCTGTACAAACAGACCAAGCAGTATGTCCTTTGTTGTGATATCTGCCAACAAATTAAGTCCTCCACCGTCAAACGCCCACCGCAGACACCTCTCATAATTTCTAACAAAACATCACAATGTGTGTACTGGGACCATTGTAGTCCCCTAACTCCTGACAGTGCATACAAATACATCTTAGTCGCTGTTGACTCCTGCTCCCGATATCTATGGGTGTGGCCACAATGCTTGGCTGATGCTCGGACTGTTATTAAAGATTTGCAAGTCTTTATCAGCACACATGCAGTTGCGGCTTTCCACCCAAACCAGGGCCCTGCTTTCTCCTCACGGGCATTCAGGAACGCCATGGCTTTGTTAGGGGTCCAACTCCATTACTCGTCGCCATTTCATCCCGAGGGAAATAGTGTCGTGGAGCAATGAAACCGAGATTTAAAGCAATCCTTAACAGCCAGAGTATTAGGTACGGGTTGTAGTTGGCTTAATTACCTGTATGGAGTTCAGAGAGCACTTAATAATCTGCCTACTACGTCCCTGGGGGGGGTCGTACTTCATACGAATGCCTGTTTGGAACTCTAATGTATGTTCCAGTTCTTGATGGTCCTGGTGTGGAGGCGGCAGTAACACCTTTTGACATAAATGAACGTGTCACTGTCTTGCAGGAATTACAACAGTTCTGTGACAACAAGGTTTCTGCCAGTGCTGCCTCAGTATGAAAAAAGGATGTACTAATAACATCTACCGGCTGGATTCCAAAGGATGGGGATCTAGTACATGAAAATTTTGCTGTGAAAAAGGAGTTCAGTCCTTCCTATTGTGCACCGGTCCCAGTCCTGGGAATTCACGGTACCAGAACTGTCATTCTACCACCATTGCCTGGTTCTAAAGAAAAGTGCTGTGTCTCCATCGACAATGTAAATTTACACTATGTGGCCGATCCTGCACAGCAGACCAAGAGGAACAACCAGTAGTACCCGAATCCCTCTCACTACTGGTCAAGATGTCCCTTTACAAGTTTTAAGAAGCAACGCTGACACCTCTCCAAGCTTGGAAAGGGTGGGAAATTATCTTGCATTAGTTCCACTAACAACTATTGCCACAAGCAACATGAAAATTGATGATCGAATTGACTCGACTTTTACACAAACGGGTGGCGTCATTTATTTTGAACCACCACGGGAGACTCCTACCAGTTCTCCCCCTTCAAATATGGCTCCAGTTTTTGCACAAACTGCTTCTGCATATTTTGCCAACATTAACAACACCTTTTCGGACGAATGTGCCTCTTCTACACCTGAACTGCAACAAACACGTAAGCTGATAAATTGGCTTAAAACAAATTACTTTATTTTTCCATGGAACTATCTGTGGCTTACCTTGACCATATTAGCTTTCTTCCTTTGGATTTGCTTTTCTTTCTTTCTATTAATACGTGGTCACTACCTTCCTGAAAGATCAACAGTTGAACTGATGGATGAGGTCCTAAAACCCTATTTTTCTTCTCACAAGGTCCAAAGCGACTTGCCTTTCGTGAACATTTCCGCTATACCAATTCCTGATGGGATTGTTTGGGATAAAGTCACATTTGATAAATATGGCCCAAAGGAGGTTATTCAGATACCATATGTTTTTAAAATTTCTATGAACAATGTAATAATACCCGGAATTGTTTCTGATGACTGGGATGTGAAAACAGTTGACTCTGTGATGACTGAGTTGCAGTATTTTACTGTATTTGAAAGTGACAATGTTTATTAATCCAAAGAGAATTATGGTGACATGTTTTGCTATAATTATTATGGACACCATTTCATTCACAGAGCAAGTACCCAAATACTATTTTTAATTACACACAATGGGAACATTGTCCAACTCCACACAAGGGAGTTCTAAAACATATTCTGAAAACTTTGCATATGTGTCTGGGCACAATGTTAAAAATGCTGAGTCAAATTATTTCATATTGCCAACTTATGGAAAAACTACACATATTATTGACAGATACAAATTTCATTTATTCAGATTCCTTTGTTACCTGGTTGGCTAATGAAGCTATGAATATTGTTTAAAGTCAAATGACTTAAAAAGTGTGTTGGAAAACAATTGGCAAATAAGGGGAAAGGAAGCTTAGCTTAGAGCATGTCTGATACCTGTTCAAATTATATTTTTTAATGAAACTGTACAGCAGACAATGTGTTTAGGCTTAGTAAAGATTAAGGATTTGAATGTGCTCAGTAGTCTCAACCCTTTTACATTTTACAAATGGCAAAAGTATATAAATGCAACTGAAGATCAGCTTGATGAATGGGTCCACAACAGCACGTCTAATGCTTCACTTTCACGTCCTGGTGGGTGGTTATTGTGGCCAATAGATACCAATGGGTGTCATAAACGTTTTGTAAACTCCACAGGGGGTTTCAAAACAAGTAGGCCTATGTGTCATCTGAACATGTGCATATAGTAACAACATAAAGTGTAGGGAAACTATTCCATCTATGGTTGACAAGTTCCTCACTAGATGCTGTTAGACAACACCTCAATCTCCTGTCTCATAATACTGACTTACAAGATTTCCTGTTAGGCCCCAGAAAACAACACAGAAAACGCTTTTTACATGCAGTCTATAATTAAATTTGGAAGCTTTCTCAACAAGAAGCTGCTGCCCGGTTAAGGCAAATAGATCAGGAAAACTTACAGAAGGCATTAGCTGTTGTGGATAATGGGATTAATACCCTGTCTGACTTTCATATACACCTTGAGCAACATTGATTCCATAGGTAATAGACATAGTACAGAACACCATGTCTCCTTTACACCATGGACAGAGTCAACTAAGGTCCATTATGCAGTTAGGTTGGACACTACAAACACTGAAGGCAGGTCACGTTCCCTGGCAACACGTTAGCGCAAGGGACGTATTTTCTACATTTAATTTAACGCAACAACAACAACTAATGGCTAAGAAAGAAGCGACTTATGTCATGTTAAATATTGAGAAATTAGAAACGTTTTCTTTTACTGTGGCTGAAATACCATCTGCTGAGTGGTTAATACACAGGTCATTAATCTGCCTATTTCAACACTTCAATTCACGTCCTGCTTAAAACACATTCCAGTGGGCAGATTTGAAAGGCTAGGAGATAGTTAGATCCATGAGGTGTGGGAGCTACCCTTCACGTACAAATGCTTCAATGGCATGAAAGAGGTCTTTCTTAGTGGTAGTGAATGTGAGACTTCTTTCAGCTATTCAGTGGTTTGTAGACAACTGTCCTTGCACGGGGCGTGTAACGCTTCGGCAGCGAACTTGGCTTGTTATCCAAAGGGAGTCCGAGTCCCCTTGATTAGACCTGTGTTCCAGGTGCTCTTGAATGGCAGATACATTCTCCTCAATAGTGAGGACTGGTGTGGGATGTGAGCCAGAATAATTTATGTCATTTCGGTCTCCAAAATTGTTACATGCTTCTGGAATGTTCCTCCTACACAACAGAGGGAAATAGCTGAGATTTGGCCCCATATTGCTACTGCAAATGAGAATTTTGACAAGTTGAGCAGACTCAATGCTTCATTGTTTCAAAAACATATGGCGCTTACATCTGCACGCGAGACCTATGCGTTTCAGGTTCCGGGGTCATCAGCATAGATATAGTCCCTTTTAAGTAATACATTTCCGAGACACTTTGGTGAACTCGTGGGACGGATATTTAATGCCTCCAGTACAACTGAAATCACAAATTTCTTTAAGGCTGTTGGTTCTGGTTTCATTCACATTTTCTCCTCTGTATTTGGCTTAATACCTTCAGCCATCCTCTCAATATTCTCCAGCATTTCCAGGGGTTTTCTGATACTTTGGCTATAATAGGTGGCATTTTGCTATTGCTACTTTTTCTGTGCAATTGCTGTCCCGCTGCAACAAGGAGGACTGAAAGCGCTTCCACCAGCGCAGCTGTGTTGTGAACGCATGATACAGTACTTTGGAGCATCACTCCTGGAGCAATTGGAGTGTGACTGGTCTCTGTCATTTAGACCGGTTTTGCATTGTGTGCAGCCTGTGTTTCAGTGCTTCTGGTGCTCTTTTGAATGTGCACTGAAAATTTGTCTTTCTATGCAGCGCTTGCTTTCATTGGACGCTGATCTGTTGATGTTCTCGCTGAGGGCTCATTACCAGACATGTGCGTTGAGGGTGCATTTGATACGGAAAGCCGTCTATGAGTTGCCCTGTGTGGATCATGCAGCTCTGAACTCACTGTTGGGCACACCACGGAATGCTGCTGCCTTTACTGGAGCTCAGGCATTGGAACACGAATGCTCCTTGGTTTTCCTTGGTGTTGAACTCCCTAATTTACCACCTGCCAAAATGGAAGATTTCCTGTCTTCAATTGTCCCGGATTCAATTGGCGATTTTAAAAATAACTCTGACTTTTGAAATTTGCCCTTTCCTGATGCCACAATTAACATTTTAAATTGTCCTTTTAATATATGCTCAAGTGTCTTTAACTTGCCATTATTGACATTCCCATATATATGTCTTAGGTTGAATTTTAGTAGGTTTATACATAATTAGGCTTTTGAACCACATTTGAACCAGCAAGGGGAGGTGTTGTGTAGCCATTTTAGCTATAGTTCTATAAACGTTATTTTAGTAAACTGTTGTGCACTTGAAAATAGACATTTTTTGTTCTAGCTTTGTTATATTATTTTAACAATAGCCACATTTGCGGTCTTGTTTTATTTTCTCTATCTAGTTGTTCTCCTCCTAGGTCAGCACTGCATTCTTAAAGAAGACATTTCTTTCACTCTGTGCTTTCTCAAGGCTGCAGTGAGATAGGTTGCCAGCAAAAGTTGTACGCTTTGTCTCCAATGTTCACAGAAACATACACACTCTTGCATGGGGATCCTTTCTTGCAACATCAGCTGTTTTATTATAAAAACACTACTTTGACCCATGTACATTAGAGGGAGATTCCAGCCAGATGACCACTACTGTATGCTGATTGCTGAGAGCTTCGCTGCAGCTGCTTATGTAGGCCTCTTGCTCAGGTACAAGGGTTGATGTCTTCCCAGAGGGAACCTGAAGGGCAAAATTAGAGTTTAAAATACTGTGCTCTAACATAGTCTAGGTAGGAACCATCCTTAACAATCTTAGTGACACAATGGTAGCGTTATTTTTGTGTTTTACTCTCCTTGTCACAATTTTAATCCTATTATGTTTCATCGTCCTAGATATTGCAATACATGCGTTATTATCTAAGATGCAGTTGCTTCAATAAAACCTTAGTGAAACTATACTCTGCCTCTGATTGTCCTTGCATATGTGAGACTAATGTAACTGAGAGAAACAGATGAGTTCTGAGTGACCACGATCCCCCTGAGGGGTCATTTATGTCATGCGTCCGGGTGCCCACTCATCGCTAATCTTGGGTGGAGATGAGGCACTGCTAGTTAACCGGAACTAACCCGGATTAGGCCAACAGGCGTCACCTAGGGCGGGTTCAGACTCAGTCCCCCGCATCCCAGGCAATTCTGCTGCCCAAATCCAGTACTCTCATTAGCATAATGAGAACCTACGCGCCAATAGTAGGCATTTGTTTGACACATCTTGTAATCATGGCCGCTGACTTTGCTCTTTTCAATAACTTCTCAAAAAGAATATGGAGCAACTCTTCTTTAGTTTCTATTGCTGGCTCCCTGATGTAACACAGGATTATGGTGTAGTGGGAATGTGTAATCTCATTAGCAGGTAAAACGAAAAGTTAGCGGGTCGCAGGTTTGGAAATTGTTTTGGACATCCAACGCAAAAGAAGCTCCCATCTTTGCAAGCTTTGAGTTTTCATTCTATAGTAAGTACATAACGCTGGGAATGTTTTATTCTGCATGCATTTAATTTTCTTTATTTGGATTTATATGAATGTGAGATCTGTCCATTAGAAAAGAAATGTGCAACTAGGCTCGCTGGACTTTATGAACATCTTTCTTCTTTGGGTATGTATCCAGAGAGTGTACACACTTTTGTTTATTATGTTTCTCGAGGATACAATAACTCTCCTCAAGTTTCTCCTGTAAGTCCAAGACTCCGATATAATAAGGGCTATTTACATGAAATCATGGATTTTGATCTATACATAGAGAAGGTGATATTTTCACCCTCCATATTTAGACTAATTGCGTACTGTCTTAACATATCTAGAGTCAATTAGGCATAGATTGTCTCCTTTTTGGCTTTGCCCAGTAATATACATCGTGGAGTTTTCGCCATTTAAGCGAATTAATTTAGAAAGTGAACCTGGGTGCATTCAATCATATTAACATTTTTGTGATTATAAAGGACTACAAACTTAGTGGTGAGACCTTCTTTGTTGGCTTTGGTTTCTTTAAAGAGTTTATATGACCCTTGTTATGTGAAGTTAGAATACGTGGAGCTGGAATATGTGACAGGCTGTGACTTGTCTCTCACAAAGAGAGCATCATGGGAAGGGGACAGCAGGTGAGCTTGATTTTTAGCTGCTCGATTCCCCCTTTTTTCTTTTCTTTTCATTCCTTTTCTTTTCTTTTCGTTTTCTCTTTTCTTCTTTTTCATTTCCTTTTTTCTTTCTTTCTTTCTTTCTTTCTTACTTTCTTTCTTTCTTTCTTTCTTTCTTTCTTTCTCTTTTTATGGTTTCCTGTGTTTCTCATTACTTCTGGATTTCTTTCAACTAAATCCTAACATCTTTGAGTAGTATAACAAGTATGACTACCAGGGTGAACACTCATAAGTAGGCTTCTGTCATTGTATTTCATTTGGGTTGATTTATTATATTTTCGATTTCAGTACAGTTTTTGGTAACCATTTGTTCTTCACTAGCGTGATGCATGTACACGTCTGTATAGTGCACGAACATGCAATCAATATAAAGGAAGACAACTAAATAAATACTACTTGGGTGTATTCTACTAAAACACTGGGTGTGTGATGCAGTCTACAATTCAGAACTCCGATTGCACATTTAGTGACACCTGGATTTTTCTTTATTGATTCAGCCACAGATTGGCTTTAATGGACAAGACCTCTCTGTATGTAATTTGTATCTACTGACGGTGAATACATATGTGCCCTGAAGAAGGTGTGTGACCAGTGGGTCACTCAACACCAAAACGTACATCAGCACAACTTTTGGCCAGAAGTCTGCCTTGATGTTCCTTGGTGTGGAATCAGATGCACATTTTGTATACAGTATAGACAGTGAAGAAGGATATATCGAAGAAGAAAAAATATATCATAACAGCCTTTCAATGAACATATCGGATGGGGATCTATATTTGGGACATTGAATGACAAATAGATACACACTCAATACATTATTTTTCTAAAATATATTGAATTATGTGTAATAGTGCCCACTCTAGTGGAACACTTGGATAATAACATCAATTAGGCCAACAGTTTTTCAATTTTTTATTGGTGAGTGTGAGGGAAGTATGTGTGTATGAAAGATGGTTGAGGGGGTGTTTTCATATTGGGTCCATTAATTGTACAAACTCATATACAGCATTTATTGATCAATAATAAAAGTGTGATATCAAATATGTATGTATATGTTTACTATTGCCTATGTATGTATACATCTAATTGCTCAGTGTTGACAATATCAGTCTAAGGATTTTAGTCTTGGAACCTATATAGGAGGTGTCTTTTTTCCCTTTAGTATAGTTTTGTCTCTGTCTCGCTCGTTATTTACTCTTCAGGGTACCCTTGTCTTTGGTTGGCAGCCCTGACAAACCAGCGCACCCTAGCCCTGCGCTGATGATGCTCCCACAAAGGGTAACCACTTCCAGGCCTACCTGCTGCTGCCAGCATAGAGTGGAGGTTGCACTACATATAAAAAAGCCATTGAAGATCAGATCATTGAAGTGCACAAACCTGTGTGTACTATAGACTACAATAAGCACCTGAGTGTTATAGTTAGAGTAGATTGGAGGTTGGAACCTTACACTGCTGTTCAGAAGGCTTACTTTTAGTATAAGAAGATGGCTATCCTTCTCTTCCGTTTAGCAACCTTTAATGCTTTTGTTGTCTTCATTGATTGACTTTTGTTCAGTTTCAGGAAGCTGTGGTAGTCAGCCTTGTTGTGGTGGAACAGGCAAGTGCTGCTAGAGTTGGAGTGGTCGACGATGTGGCTAGATTGAAAGATCACCACTTTGCGGATCACATTCCTCCCATGCCCTCCCAAAAATTCCTGTAGGCGATGTAGAGTGTGTATGCAATGAGGCATGCGGTAAGAGACTCGTATACACTGCCCTTATTGTCCGTCTAAACCTGGGATATGGGTGCCCTTTTGTTTTAGAATGTATCACATGCAAAGGAGTTTTTAAGGTTCACCCTTGAGTGTTGCCTGGTTTGTATCGTTTTATATTTTTGTTCAATTTGACGGTTGGCATTAGTTTGATGTATTTATTTAGAGATGTTGTGTTTGTATTTTTGTATTTACTTACAGTTGGTTTATGTTTTTCTTTTTTGTTAAAAAAAATGTGATGCCGGTGTGAGTGGACTGACGCATGGCTGGTGGTGTGCGTGCACTTGTGCTTGGCTGGCGGTGTGCGTGAGCTGACACTTGGCTGGCGGTGTGCATGGGCTGGCACTTGGCTGGTGGTGTGCATGGGCTGGTGCTTGGCTGGTGTTGTGTGTGAGCTATTCCTTGGTTGGAGGTGTGTGAGTAGTGATTTGCTGCTGATAATTACACACACTGCTAGCCAAACGCAAGTCCACACACTCCATCAACCGGTGTGATTGCTGTGTCAGGCATGTGGGCATCTGAAGGTGATGGGACCTTGAATGCTGCTGTCTGTTGATGTGAGTGTTGGAATGTGCTGGGCCCGTGGATGGCATTGTGAATAGTCTTGTATGTGTCATGTTTGAAAGGTGTGTGAATGGACTGCAAAGCAGTTGGTGGCTTCACCTGGCTTTATAGCTCATGAACTGTGAGTCACTGGTTCAGTTATTTGACCTTTCAATTAACAGTGCATTTCATTTTTGTGAAATCACTTGTAAATTAAAAAAATTGATATTAAACCATCAATCACCCTTATGCCAAATCCAACCGGTATATATGTATAAAAATGGTGGTGAGTAGCCACAAGATGTGTTTATTGCACTTCTTCTCTCAGTTGGGAATTCAATTCACGAAAACACCCACTCCACTGTAATCAGGCATCAAAGCACACCCGTGACATGCTAGATGTCTTGGTATGGACCCCGATGATGAAGCATGCCACAAATTAGGTTGTTGGTTGAAGGGTCTTTTTAACAAAAGCTAAGGGTGTTTTTTCACAATTTGAGTCTTTGGACATCACAGAAGTAAGAGACTTGGTAGCATGCTTGCTTGATGTCTAGGGAAAATCTACCAACTCTAGATATGATAAAAAACTGGACAACCAGGGGAGTACAGGGTGGTGTACTCCTCATGGATCCCAACAAGTTTTCTTACCCTGCAAACCTCAAAATGTGACTAAAATCACACACTTTCCTTGCATTTCTCTGCCATATTCCTCCAGAAACTGACATAAACCACACATTTTCTATGACAGATTGTACCCCTTGGTCTCACGATAAAAATGATACCTCATTTGTGTGGGTGCCCAAAGCAGAGTCAGCCTAAAAATGTATTAAAAAACTGCACTTATGAACATGCTTTGGTGCTCCCTCAATCTCTACGCACTTTAGGCCCTTCCCTGTCACAGGCACTTGGCCCAACAACACAAGTGAGGTATCATTTCTATCACTGAGGTGGTGGGAAATTTGTAGCTCCCCTCATATTCCAGAATTGTCCATCACAGAAAGGTGCCAGCAGAGCTAGAGCCTTAAATCTACAGCTAGGCACATTACAAAAAACAAGTCAATTCTCGGTGTAACAATGTGATGTGTCCAAATTGCATTTTGGGCTGTTTCCTGTCGCCGGCACTAAGCCTACCCATACAAGTGAGGTACCATTTTGATCGGGAGGCTTGGTGGAATGCTGGGTAGAAGGACGTTTGTGACTCCCCTCGGATTCCAGAACTTTGCATTACAGTTTTTTTACAAAGGTTGAGGCCTGCAAGGGATTCTGGGTACAAAAATCTGGTAGGAGCCACACAAGTCACCCCATACTGGATTCCCCAGGTATCTAATTTAAAAGAAATGTACAGGTTTTCTAGGATACCCTAAGTGTTGGCTGAGCTAGAGCTCAAAATACACAGATAGGCCTGTTGTTAAAAACGAGTCAGCTTTCAGTGGAAAAATGTGATATGTCCACATTGCATTTTGGGGTGTTTCCTGTTGCAGGCATGAGGCCTGCCCACACAAGTGAGGTACCATTTTTTTTAAGGAGACTTGGGGGAATGCTGGTTTGAAGGACGTTTGTGGCTCTCATCAGATTCCAAAACTTTGCATCACAAAAATGTAAGGAAAATTTGTTTTTAGACAAATTTGGAGATTTGCAAGGAACTCTGGGCAAAAACAGTATGTTAAGAGCCACACAAGTCACCCAATCCTGGATTCCCCTAGATGTGCCTGCTGAGCTGGAGCCCAAAATCCACAGTCAGGCACATTGCTAAAACAAGTGAGTTTTCAGGGGAAACATGTGGTGTTGACATTGTGTTTTGGTGCGTTTCCTGTTGAAGGCATTAGGCCAACCCAAACAAGTGAGGGGACATGTGAGAAACTAGGGCTGATTGCAGAGGCCCCATAACTTTTTGCCCCCATTTTCCACTTTATGCTGGTGTTTTCCTGACTTTAAAGGTGCCCTGGGTACTGCTAACCAGTCCCAGGGCCTGTGCTCTGTGTAAAATGGATATGCAAATTAGGCTAATTATAATTGGCTAAGTTAACCTACCTATAAGTCCCTAGTATATGGTAGGGCATGTAGGTTTAGGGACCACAGCATAGGTGGTGCACACCTAGGTGCATTGATGAGGTGCCCAGTGTCATTTTAAAAGCAAACCTGCCTTGCTGGCTGCTTTTAAATTAAAGTTATATGCAAATTCGACTTTGGAATTAAAGGTACTTCCAAAGTCTTAAACTACCTTATTTTCACATATAAGTCACCCCTAAGGTGTGCCCTATGTGCCCCTAGGGCTGGGTGCCATGTAACTATAAGCAGGGACTTTATAAAAATAGATTTATAAGCCCTGGTGAGGTAAAAACAGCCAAATTCGTTTTTCCCTCATGGAAGTAAATGGCCTTCATAGGCTAGAATGGGCAGACTTTATTTTAAATTTTAAAGTCTCCTTAAATGTTACATACCAAGAATTTGGTATCAAATTGATTGTTGTAATAAATCCCACAACTTCTAGTTGTGGGATTTAATATAACTTGTCCAGGTAAAAAGTTTAGACTTTACCTAAAAAGTTGCCAATTTCAGCTCTGCATTGTTTTTGCTGCTGTGCTCTGATTGGCCAGCCTGCAGCAGCTTCTGCCAGGCTACCTTGATGAGGTGTGAAGTGGCCTGACTTCACACAAAGGAATGTGCTTGGGGGAGAGAATCTCCCCTCAGCAGATGGTGAGGCAGGAAGGGGGAGGGCTGCCAAACTGGTCTTCAAAGGCAGAGAAGGACATTTGCAGCACCCAGCAACACCCCCACATCCTGCAACCCCAGACAGCTAGGTGCCCCCTTGATTAGATTAGGAGAGGGCAGGAGAGGGGTGTGTTTATGATTTTTAGCCACACCAGTGGGTGGGCTCAGCCAGATGTAACCTCCAAAAATCAGATTCAGCCATGTTGGATTTTTAGAGACTGTTGCCTTTTGGGATGGATTTTTGCCACACTTCCCAGGAAGTGGTCATCACAGGGGGACGACCCTGTACCTGATTGGAGAACCAGGGCCCCCCTGCTTTTCACCCAGGAGCAAGGATAAAACTGGCAGACCTGCCCCCACACCGCAGATCCCCTCCAGAAATCAACAAGAAACGAACTAAAGAAGAAGAAGGACTTCCCTGCTGGACCCCTGGCCTGCACCTGGAACCTGCACTCAGAAGGACTGCACCAGCTGCACACTTGGGCTTCACCACAAGAAGGACTTTGCCTGGCTTCAACTGGTTCAAGGAGGGACTCCCTGTTTGCTACAGGTGAAAAATTGCTAAACCAGAGTCCCCTGCACCAACTCCTGAAGAAAGCGACCAGTTGACCACTGCCCAGTGGCCAAAAAGGAGTTTGCGCCAGGTGCATTCTGGGAGTTGAAGTCCGCACCCCCCAAGGACCATCACAGAACTTCTGGACCCTTGGGGTGAGCTGTGGACCCCAAAAGAACCTTAAAAGAACATCTGGGTGAAGCCCCAGAAGTTTGGAAAAGATTGGAGAATTTTTGAAAAAAAGCTCCATAAAGTGACGACCCGACGCGGATATTCTAGCCGGCTTGCCTCAACCGCGACCCGGCCAGACTTCGTGGTTCGTCCCGGTAAAGAAAAACATCCAAAAAAGAGACTAAGTCCGAACGTAAAAAGTTGACCGGGACCTCCCAGCCATCGTATCCGAGAAGGGCTCCATGGACGTCGGATCAAGATCCAGGTTTACCCCGGTCGAAGGATTTTCATCTCGAAAAAATGACTAAGTCCGAAGGTAAAAATCACCACCGAGGAAACCGACTTCGCGTATCCGGACAAGGGCTCCAGGAGGGCGGATTCAACTGGCAGGTTCGTCCCGGGGAAGAAAAACATAAAAAAAGAGACTAAGGCGGTCATTCTGACCCTGGCAGTCAAAGACCGCCAGGGCGGAGGACCGCGGGAGCACCGCCGACAGGCCGGCGGTGCTCCAATGGGGATTCCGACCGCGGCGGTAAAGCCGCGGTCGGACCGGCAACACTGGCGGGCTCCCGCCAGTGTACCGCCGCCCCATTGAATCCTCCAAGGCGGCGCAGCTTGCTGCGCCGCCGAGGGGATTCCGACCCCCCCTACCGCCATCCAGATCCCGGCGGTCCGACCGCCGGGATCCGGATGGCGGTAGGGGGGGTCGCGGGGCCCCTGGGGGCCCCTGCAGTGCCCATGCCACTGGCATGGGCATTGCAGGGGCCCCCGTAAGAGGGCCCCTAAATGTATTTCACTGTCTGCTGCGCAGACAGTGAAATACGCGACGGGTGCAACTGCACCCGTCGCACAGCTTCCACTCCGCCGGCTCGATTCCGAGCCGGCTTCATCGTGGAAGCCTCTTTCCCGCTGGGCTGGCGGGCGGCCTGAAGGCGACCGCCCGCCACCCCAGCGGGAAAGTCAGAATTACCGCCGCGGTCTTTCGACCGCGGAACGGTAACCTGACGGCGGGACTTTGGCGGGCGGCCTCCGCCGCCCGCCAAGGTCAGAATGAGGGCCTTAGTCAGAAGGTAACTTTTTAACCGAGGCCTCCCGCGACTTGTAGCCGAGCAGGGCTCCATCGCGGTCGGCCTGAAAGTTTGACTTTGCCCCGGTCGTGGTGCAACCAGATGACCCGATTGGCGCTTTTTGTTTCTAAGCGCTAGAAAATAATAATACTTTAAAAATTCATATCTCCGGTTCCCCTGAACCGATTTTAATCGTTTTTGTGTCATTTTAAAGATAAAAATATAAGCTATTTTTGTAAATTGGTTTTGGATTTTTAAACTGTTTCCTGTGTTTTATTTAATTACTGTTTTGTGATATTTGAATGCTTTACACTTTGTCTCCTAAGTTAAGCCTTGACGCTCGATGCCAAGCTACCAAGGGTAGAGCTGGGATTAATTTACTGAGACCTAACTGTACCTATGTGGAGGTTAGTGGCTTGTTGCTAGGTGTAGGTACCTACCTGCCCTACCAATAACCCATTTTCCAACAGGACACTTTTATCGGGAGGCTTGGGGGAATGCCGGGTGGAAGGATCTTTGTGGCTTCCCTCAGAATACAGAACTTTGCATCACAGAAATGTGAGGTAAAAGTGTTTTTTTAGATTTTTTTGAGGGTTTGCAAGGGATTCTGGGTAAAAAAAACTGGTAAGAGCCACACAACTCACCTCATCCTGGATTTACATAGGTATAATGTTTTAAAAAATTTACAGGTTTGCTACGTCTCCCCAGGTGCCAGCTGAGCTAGAGCCCAAAATCCACAGCTAGGCACATTGCATAAAAAGGGTCAGTTTTCAAGGGAATGTTCTGATGTGTCCACGTTGCATTTTGGTCTGTTTTCTGTCATGGGCACTAAGGCTACACACAAAGGAGGTGCCATTGTTACAGGTGACTTGGGGGAACACAGAACAGCAGAACAAGTGCTATCACTGATTTTCTTTCTCTGCCTTTGCATGGTCTAAATGTAAGACAGTGTGCCACAAAGTAGCCATTTTGAGAAATAAGCTTTCATTCACAATCCAGTATGGGTACCCACACATTCAGATCTAAACTCCATATCTTGTGCCCATTTTGGAAATACATAGGTTTCCTTGATACCTATTTTTCACTCTTTATATTTTACCAAATAATTTGCTGTATACCCTGTACACCATAAAAACCCATTGCGAGGTGCAGCTCATTTATTGGCTGTGGATACCTTGGGTTCTTAGTGAACCTACAAGCCCTATATATCACTGCAGCCAGAAGGGTCCAGTGGATGTAACGGTATATATTGCTTTTGTAAATCTGCCATAGTTGGAAAAAGTTACAGATAAAACATAGACAGAAATTGCTGGGTTTTGTTCAACTCAATATCAATAATTTTGTTATTTCTACCGTTACTTTCTATAGGAAACCATTAAATGACCTACACAAGTTATCCCATTCTGAATTCAGACTTTTGTCTACTTTTTAAAAATGTATAGCTCTCCTGGGTCCACCATTGGTTTTGAACCCCTTTGTTTCACTAACTAGAAGAAGGTTGAAAGCACAAAAATAAAAAAATTGGGAAAAGTGGGATGTGTCCCAGTAAAATACCAAAACTGTGTTAAAAAATGTGTTTTTCTGATTCTAGTCTTCCTGTTCCTGGAAGGTAGGAGAATGGTGAGTTTAACACTGCAAACCCTTCATTGATGCCATTTGCAGGAAAAAAACAGATGCTTTCTTAGTCAGCACTTTTTTTCTCCATTTTCCCAAAACCCCCAAAAATGTAGTTGTATTTTGGCTAATTTCTCGGTTCCCTCCAGGAGAATCCACAAACCCTAGGTACCTTTAGAATTTCCAGGATGTTGGAAAGCCTATGTGGACAAAAGGTTATGGGGGCCTGTACTGCCATTTGTTAAATTTTGTTTTGACCAATGACTTTGTGTTTCACCACTGCGCATATTAGTTGCTCAATGTTCACCAGTAGCACATGGTATGTTTTGTTCAGTTTAGCCGCCTATGGGCTTTGACATTGCATTAGCCATTACTTTCTGTATTCAGTTTAGCCGCCTATGGGCTTTGACATTGCATTAGTCATTACATTCTGTATTCTGCCTATTGGCTTTGACATGCTGTATCCAGTCTAGCCACCTATTGGCTTTGACATTGCATTCCTCTTGGCTTTGACATGATGTATTCAGTTTAGCTGCCTATTGACTTTGACATGCTATTAGATATTCTGCCTATTGGCTTTGACATGATATCATATATTACATTTTGTATTCAGCTCCGCTGCCTATTGGCTTTGACATGATATCATATATTACATTTTATATTCAGCTCAGCTGCCTATTGGCTTTTACATGATATCATACATTGCATTTTATATTCAGCTCAGCTGCCTATGGGCTTTGACATGATATTATACATTGCATTTTGTATTCAGCTCAGCTGCCTATTGGCTTTGACATGACACTAGACATTGCATTTGATATTTAGGTTAGCTGCCTATTGCCTTTAACATGACATTGCATTTGATATTTAGGTTAGCTGCCTATTGCCTTTAACGTGGAGTTAGACATTGCAGTTGAGAATCCAAGCTGTATTTTTCCAAGCTGTGTTTTTGCACAAGAGAACCAAGATGTTTTTCTCACAGTAGACTAGACCTGATAAGAGAGGGTACATGGGTGTTGTTTTTCTTCGCTTGAGCTTGGGAACAGGAGTAGTCTTGGAGACCTGGCCAGTCTCCAAAAGGCTTGCTCAGTTTCCCAGGTCTGAGAGGAGGGGGCACACCTTTGTAACGAATGTAACAGGCTGCAGAGAGTCAGATTCGAATCTGCCGGACCTCGTGCTGGAGCTTGGCGCCAGCTGCCAGCAATCCCGTGTGGGTAGATGAATCTCTTTCTCGCGGCTGACAGGGGTCATCAGCTTGCAGACCTTAGAAAGATGAAGCTGTAAATAGTTCCCACACGGTGAAGTATTTGTTTTGCTTTGCATTCAATATCTTATAAATATAACCTGCTGTGTATATTGCAAACTGATATATTTTGTTTGATTAACGCGGGCTTGAAAGCTACTAATTCGTCATTCATAAATATTGTGGTTGGGGAAGAATTAACAACAATAAAAGTCTTCTTTGACCTCAGAAGTGCATTTCTGTTGTGTTATGTTAGTGCTTAAAAACTAGCTAAGAGGAAAGCACTACAATTGGTACCAGGAGTGGGGTCGGTCATTAAGAGGTGATTAAAAGGGTGTTGACGAGTTGGTAGATTTCTAAGTGCACACTTTAAAAGTGTAATTGTTTTTGTTGTTTGGAGAATTACAGAAATTGTTTTTTTTTTTGGAGAATCACAGTAGCACGGCAGACCATGTCTGAGAATGCATGTGTTGTTAAACTGCCCGATGGTGCTCGGAAAAACTGTGAATTGTTTTCTGTTTGGGGAATTACAGATAGTGTTTTGAGAAATAATTTCTGTTGTACATATGTAGAAAAAGTGTCTTTTGGAAGTAATGATGACAGAAAGGTCTGGATACCTTTATCTGCTTACAGAGAAATGCAGGAGAAATGTAGGAAGTTGGAACATGAAAATAGCAATTTACGTGAGCAAATTAGCCCGACTGAAAGTTATAAAAAGGCTGTTTTAGAAGAATCTTTCTTGTCCCATTCCAGTAATGAGGGGGTTAAGACAGCTCCGAGCTGCACTGAGTTTTCGTGTGAGCCAGGGTTTTTGGCAGCCAAAATGCATTCCTTAACTGATAACAGGGACGAGAGAGACCAGAATGTGATTTACGAGTTACCGTTGCAAAATGCACAAGTAAAACGAAGGATTTTAGAGCAAGACACCCCGAGTTTCATTAGCTTGTTTGATTTTTGGAAAAAGAATAGCCCTCATTTGAGAGAAATCCTAACACTTTTGTATATGGTCACTGTGAAAAATTATATGCAGTTGCGCCCTTGTGATTTGGCAAATTAAATAATGCAGACTTTAGGTTTTTGCGCAGTGCAAGAAGGAAATACTTATGTACATTTAAATCAAGAACAAGGGAAGAAAATAGTGCCCCTAGCTAGAATCATACAATGGATCTGGTACTTGCAAGACAGGGCTAGAGTACCACAGGTAAAAGAGTTATCAATGAAGTTGTGTGCACCATTTGAATTCGTGTCTACTGAAGATAAAAAGCATGTTTGTTTTACTAATGATTCATTGACTGAAATGTTGTTTTCTGGCACCGTAAAAGGAACAGCGTTGTATAATGTGTGTCAGATTTTAAAGCAAGAGCTACGTGAGATGTGTCATTTTTACGCTGATTTTTGGTTCATTGCTAAGCAAGAGCTACGTGAGATGTGTCATTT
This sequence comes from Pleurodeles waltl, assembly GCF_031143425.1. Taxonomy (NCBI): domain Eukaryota; kingdom Metazoa; phylum Chordata; class Amphibia; order Caudata; family Salamandridae; genus Pleurodeles; species Pleurodeles waltl. Next base: position 469,227,463 of record NC_090450.1, read on the forward strand.
TTACGCCACATGGCTTGTACCTAACTGGTTCAATTACCTTGCAGATGTTAATGAGAAAAATTCAGAGAGAGAAGTGTACACCCAGAATTCTGCCTTAGTGGGGATGGCTAAGTGGGTGCCCCAGAAATGTGAACAGCTGAGAGAAAAAGCCACTTACAGGTGGGCAGAGATGAGAGAGATGCACATTCCCCTAGTTTTGATAAAAACTGTGCAGCACGCACAAAAGCAATCTGTCATGCAAGCAGTCACAGAGCAGTTGGGGAGAGGAAAGTTACCAGAACAGAAATGGCAAATTGATCAGGTTTTAGGGAAAGTGATTGCTGCAAATTACCAAGGAAAAATCGAAATTATGCTGATACCTAGAAAAGAATCTGATTCATTCATACAAATTGGAGACAGAATGGCCCAACTTGACAAAAATGCAGTGAATGGAGGTTTGGTAAAGAATGAGTCTGCCCCAGCCCTTCTGACAGTGCAAGAAAAGGGAAGCTGTGGTGCAGCAGATAAAAACCTCAGTGCTGATGTGTGGGCTGAAGCCCAAGTGATCCTCCAGAACCTGCAGCAAATGTAACAAAGGGCCCCAAAAACGTCCTGCTGATTATAAAACAGGGAAAGAAAGAGGAAGGGTGCAGTTTAAATGAAAAATGTTATTTGCAAGAAAAGTCATACTTGTTTCTTTTGCAGATCCTACCACGTTTCGCCACTGTCCCTGAGAGTGCTGTGTGGTTCCCCCTTCCGGTGTGTGCGTGTGGGGTCAGGGAAGGGACCGAATCCCCAACCTGAACCTGGCTGAGTAAAGTGCCAGCACCATGGATCCATTTTGCGCAAACTGCGCCTTCAGTTCAAGTTCAACTTGTTTGATTGCATTCTTCCACTGGAACTAAGCTGTGTTTTTTTTTTTTCCCTCTCGTATGGAACTCTGACTTTTGCTTATCTTCCAGCAAACCTTTCAGGTGGACCGTGCCCCTTTACATGAGTAGAACTCATGCCACATCAAATTGCTAACACTGTTGAATTAGAGACTCATTCAGAGTACAAATTGCTCAGTCTTTTCTGTATAGATGTATCTGATGTGAAAGGTTATGAAATCAATGTGTTAATTCACTTCTATTGCTTTACAGGGATTGCTTTGATCATTCAAATCTGACTTGCTGATAATGTTTTTTTTTTTGTGCTGATGTTTTTTTTGTTTTTTGTTTTTGTTTGAAACAAGAGATATGTGAAACAAAAATTCATTGGTCAAAGGGCGGAATGTACTGCCATTTGTTAAATTTTGTTTTGACCAATGACTTTGTGTTTCACCACTGCGCATATTAGTTGCTCAATGTTCACCAGTAGCACATGGTATGTTTTGTTCAGTTTAGCCGCCTATGGGCTTTGACATTGCATTAGCCATTACTTTCTGTATTCAGTTTAGCCGCCTATGGGCTTTGACATTGCATTAGTCATTACATTCTGTATTCTGCCTATTGGCTTTGACATGCTGTATCCAGTCTAGCCGCCTATTGGCTTTGACATTGCATTCCTATTGGCTTTGACATGATGTATTCAGTTTAGCTGCCTATTGACTTTGACATGCTATTAGATATTCTGCCTATTGGCTTTGACATGATATCATATATTACATTTTGTATTCAGCTCCGCTGCCTATTGGCTTTGACATGATATCATATATTACATTTTATATTCAGCTCAGCTGCCTATTGGCTTTTACATGATATCATACATTGCATTTTATATTCAGCTCAGCTGCCTATGGGCTTTGACATGATATTATACATTGCATTTTGTATTCAGCTCAGCTGCCTATTGGCTTTGACATGACACTAGACATTGCATTTGATATTTAGGTTAGCTGCCTATTGCCTTTAACATGACATTGCATTTGATATTTAGGTTAGCTGCCTATTGCCTTTAACGTGGAGTTAGACATTGCAGTTGAGAATCCAAGCTGTATTTTTCCAAGCTGTGTTTTTGCACAAGAGAACCAAGATGTTTTTCTCACAGTAGACTAGACCTGATAAGAGAGGGTACATGGGTGTTGTTTTTCTTCGCTTGAGCTTGGGAACAGGAGTAGTCTTGGAGACCTGGCCAGTCTCCAAAAGGCTTGCTCAGTTTCCCAGGTCTGAGAGGAGGGGGCACACCTTTGTAATGAATGTAACAGGCTGCAGAGAGTCAGATTCGAATCTGCCGGACCTCGTGCTGGAGCTTGGCGCCAGCTGCCAGCAATCCCGTGTGGGTAGATGAATCTCTTTCTCGCGGCTGACAGGGGTCATCAGCTTGCAGACCTTAGAAAGATGAAGCTGTAAATAGTTCCCACACGGTGAAGTATTTGTTTTGCTTTGCATTCAATATCTTATAAATATAACCTGCTGTGTATATTGCAAACTGATATATTTTGTTTCATTAACGCGGGCTTGAAAGCTACTAATTCCTCATTCATAAATATTGTGGTTGGGGAAGAATTAACAACAATAAAAGTCTTCTTTGACCTCAGAAGTGCATTTCTGTTGTGTTATGTTAGTGCTTAAAAACTAGCTAAGAGGAAAGCACTACAGGGCCTAAGGGCGAACTGCCCCAAATAATGAAAAAAACTGGTTTAGCATGAGTTTGACAAGGCTGAGCAGCGAAGACGTTTAGCACTTTGGGTGCATGAAATGTGGAATGACATGCTATAACATTATTATAACAAGCTTTTGCACATTTCTACCTCCACCATTACCACAAGCATTTGCAGATTGTAACAATGCTACAATGCATATTTACCTCCTCACTAGTGTGGTAAAATGCATTATACAAGCAATTTTACAGCTAACAGCAATGAGTGCAAACATTAAAATTTGAGTTGGATCACTGACACAATATTGGAAAAGACAATATTGTGAAACAAATATATCATGTAAAAGACATCAATTACAAAAATATTGATTCTGTATCTTTGTTATGGTAATAACATACATATTGAAAAAAATATTGTTTCACACTAATATTGTTAAAAAATACACCAATATTGTTTCTTAATTTATATATAGTTTAAATAGTAAATCCGAAATATTTAAATATATTCCATCAATATATTTCTCTCAGACCCTGACACAACCACTCACAGACCCACCATGGTACTTACCCACCCACACACTGACCCACTCAGACCCTCATGCACCTCCTCACAGACCCATTCAGACTCTCATACACCCACTCTCAGACCTACTCAGACCCTCAGGCACCCAATCATTCAATCAGTATTTGTAAAGCATGGCTACTCACCCGTGAGAGTCTCAAGGCGCTGGGGGGGAGGGGACTCATCCGAAGAGTCACGTCTTAAGGTTCTTCCTCAAGATGGTGAGCGACGGGCTTTGTCTGAGGTGCAGTGGAGGTGGTTCCAGCTCTTTGCTGCAGTGTAGATGAAAGATTGTCCTCCAGTGGTGGTTTTGCAGAGATGGTGGCCAGGACCCTTTGGGCAGAGCAGAGGGATCTGGCAGGGGTGTGGAAGGAGATGCGGTGGTTCAAGTAGGCTGGTCATGCATTGTGCATGGCCTTGTACATGTGGGTGAGAAGCTTGAAGGTGATTTGCTTCTCGACTGGTAGGCAGTGCAGGGTCCTCAGGTGTTGGGAGATGTGTTCTTGATGAGGGAGGTCCAGAATGAGTCTGGCGGTGGCGTTCTGGATGAGTTGAAGTTTTTTGATGTTCCTAGTTGAGGTGCCAGCGTAGAGGGCATTGCCGTAGTCGAGCTTGCTAATGACTAAGGCATGAGTGACTGTCCTGCGACAGTCTGCTAGGATCCATCTGAAGATCTTTTGGAGTTTGCGGAGTGTGTGCCAGCAGGAGGAGGCGACAGAGTTTACCTGGAGGGTCATGGATAGGGAGGAGTTGAGGATAATTCCTAAGTTGTGGGTGTGCTAGGTCGGTGCAGAGGGGGGTGCTGACGATGTGGACCACCAGGAGTCATCCCAAGCTGAGGTGATGTTTTCAAAGATGATGAGCTCCACCTTGTCAGAGTTAAGCTTGAGGCAGCTTTCTCTCATCCAGGTGGCAACGGCTTCCATTCCTGCGTGAAAGTTCCCTTTGGCTGTGTCCGGGTCTTCGGTGAGGGAAATTATGAGTTGTGTGTCATCGGCATATAACACAAAGTTCATTCCATGTCTTCTAATGATGGCAGCAAGAGGGGTCATGTATACGTTGAACAGTGTGGGACTCAGTGAGGATCATTGGAGGACTCTGCAGTTGACTCCTGTTGGTCTGGAGGTGTAGGGTGGGAGTCTAACCCTCTGCATCCTCTGGGAGAGGAAGGAGTAGATCCATTCCAGGGCTCTTCCACGGATTCCTGTGTCATTGAGTCTGTTGTGCAGAGTGCTGTGGGAGACCGTGTCAAAAGCTGCAGAGAGGTTGAGGAGCATGAGTGCTGCGATGTGGCCGTGGTCTAGGAGTAATCGGATGTCGTTGGTGGCTGCCAGGAGTGCTGTTTCCTTGCTGTGATTGCTGCAGAAGCTGGACTGGGAGCTGTCCAGGGAGTTGTTGGCCTCAATCAAATTCCGTAGTTGTGTGTTGATTGCTTTCTCTCGTACTTTGGTGGGGTAGGGAAACAGCGAGAAAGGCCAGAAATTCTTTAGTTCTGATGGGTCGGCTGAAGGTTTCTTCAACAGAGGGCGTATTTTGGCATGTTTCCAGTCCTCAGGGAAGGTGCCCGTGCTGATGGAGCAGTTGATTGTGTTACGAAGCTCAGGGGCGATAGATGCGCTGGCTCTGATGTATATGTGGTGCGGGCAGGAGTCTGAGGGGGCTCTGGAGTGGGTGCTGTTCATGATGTTGACTGTTTCCTCTGTGGTGAGCGTGGACCAGTCGTGGATGGTCTGGGTGGGTTCTTGGGGGGTGGGTCATCGCAACTTCCAGGGCCAAGATTTTCCGGGAGGAAGCTGTGTAGATGTCCTGGATCTTGTGGTGGAAACAGGAGGCAAGTTTGTTGCAGAGGTCCTGTGAAGGAGGGATGCTGGTGGCTTCGGAGGGGGGATCTGTGAACACGTTGATGACTGAGAAGAGTTCCTTCAAATTGTGTGTGGAGGAGTTGAGGCGCCCCCAGAGTGCTTCCTTTCTTGGGTTCTTGATTTTTCATTGGTGGGCGGCTGCTGCGGCTCTGAATGAGGCGAGGTCTTCACAGGATTGGCTGTTCCTCCATTTTTTCTCTAAACGGCTGTGGGTACACTTTGATTGTTGAAGTTCAGTGGATTACCATCTGGCCTTCTTAGGTACGCATTTGCCCGATGTCAGCCACAGAGGGGCTAGAGTTTCAGCACATTTGGTGATCCATGCATTGAGATTGCGTGCTGCTGTGTTGGCATCGTCAGAGTGGGGAGAGAGGGATTAGGCGAGCAATGAGGTGAGTTGCTCATTGGTTATTTTGTTCCATTTCCTGTGGGGGCTCCTGGAGGTGCAGGTGTGGTTGCTGGGTGCGGTGATTGTGGAGTGTATGCAGCCGTGGTTGGTCCAGTCTAGGGTGGAGACGGTCTCAATGGGGATCCGTTCACTTGAGGTGAAGATAGGGTCCAATGTGTGTCCTGTGATGTGTGTGGAGCCCAGCTGTCTGAGGCCAAGGGTGGCGAGGTTGTCGAGTAGAGTGGTGGTGTTTGGGTCGGTGCGAGTTGGAAATTCAGGTCGCCGATGAAGGAGGTAGTCGACTGACCCCAAGGCCTGGGGAGGTAGCGATGTCTACGACATTGTGTATGTATGATGGGTAGGTACACCAGGGTGCCACAGATGGAGGAGTGGTTGGAGTGGACCAGGAAGGGAAGGTGTTCCATTGTGGTGCAATGTTCTTCTTGGACAGCCTTGACACGTAGTGAGGACTTCTGTACAATGGCGAGTCCTCCGCCCGGGCGGCAGGTCGGTCCCTCCTTAGGATGCTGTAACCATCGGGAATGGCGATGGCGATGGCTGGACCTTAGGAGGGGTTGGTCCAGGTCTCTGTGAGGAAGGCGATGTCCGGTCGGGTGGTTTCGATAAGGTCCCAGAGTTCGGTGGCGTGTTTGTGGAGGGAGCGAATGTTAAGGAGCAGGCAGTTGATGGGGTTGTGGAGGTTGTTGATATCTTTGTGTGCGGAGAGTACCTTCGGTTTGTTGAGGTTGGCGCTGAAGTTGCAGTTCCTGCAGGTGAAAGGTCCGTGGGTGTCCTTGGGGGAGATGGTGCAACAGTTGTTGAGACGTCCGGTGTTGAGGCGGAAGAGGGTCTCGGAGTCGTAAAGGATGCAGTCATGGGGGTGACGTCCGGTGTTGAGGCGGAAGAGGGTCTCGGAGTCGTAAAGGATGCAGTCTTGGGGGTTGTTTAACAGAGATCCAGGGTTCCTGGTGCTGGGCGCAGTCGAGGCACAGATGGGTGCAGATGGGATTGCCTTGGCCGTGCCAGCGGCGTGGCCTCCATTACAACGCACTCACATACCCACACAAACAGTGACAGACCCACTCACTTAGTCATTGAAACACTGATGTACGCACTCAAAGCCCCACTCAAGACTCATGCACCCTCTCACAGATCCACTCATGCACCCACTCACAGACTCACTCAGACCTTCACGCACTGACTTACAGAACTAGTCAGACCCTCAGGCACCCACTCACAGACCCACTCAGACACTTACACACCCATTCACAGACCTGCTCAGACATTCATGCACCCATTCTCAGACCCACTCATGTACTGACATGTCCATTCACGGATCCACTTAAACCCTCTCACACCCACTCACTGACCCATTCACACACTCATTCACAGAGCCAGTCAAACAATTATTCACCCACTGACAGACCCACTTAGTGACTCATGCACCCACTCAGAGACCCACCCATACACTTACACACCCATTCACAGACCCACTCAGACACTCTTGCACCCATTCACAGTCCCACTCATATAGCCACACGCCCACTTACAGATGCACTCTAACTTTTATATACACCGACACACTCACAGAATCATATATTTGTTAATAGAGTTATTTAGAAAGTGGTGTTCATAGTGTGATGTAGCATATTTTGTATACATGCAGTAACTCATTTTTAATGGGCTGGTGTGTGTTGAAAGTGTGCTTTTATTTTGAGTAGTTGCGACTATGTTGCCAAGACTGCGACATCGCAAATATTTATAAAAATTGAAAACAATTATTTTAATGAAAAAGATAACAAAAATTTTGGGCAACAGGTGACCTCTGAGAAGAGACTTTGTGTTCATTGTGAGTATGTGAATAGCTACATGTAAGACCGAATGCACAGTTTCAGAATGGAAAGAAACACCCTATTGCCTTCGTCTGTGAAGTGCACACTAACTTCTACAGATACCACACATGTCAAAGCGCAGGTGGTTGTTACAGATACAGCCCATGTTATGGTCTCTGAGGAATGCAGAAACCGTTTTTTTAACATGTTTCCTGTCAATCTGTGGACAGAATTGATTTGACCACTTCCATTTCTGCTTTTGGCATAAGTTGGAGTATACCAAGACAGGGTGAGAGAAAAGTGACAGCATTTGTGGAAACGTATCCTTCATTAGGATTTCCAGTCCTTCTCCAGTCAGTGTGCCAAGGTCATTTCAGATCATTAGGTCAGAGGGTTGGGAATCCACAATGCTTTGAAACTAAGGGTGCAATTGATCCCACTTTAACCCTCTCTGGCCAATCCAATTAATGTCCACATTAGCCAAACCCAAGTTTCTGTCAATACCAATCTTTCTAGCAGACATCCTAGCCCAAAAGACAAATCCACACTCTAACCATTTTGAAGTAAAGCAGCGGTAATAGACAGGAGAAGGCTGGGGCTGAATTATGTAGTTTTGAAAATGGAAGGTAGTTAAAATGAAGGTGTGCTCCAGGTTTAAAAAAACAAATTCGATCGGATGCTATGAATGTGCTGGTGAATAAAATTAGGTAGTGTCTTGAAAGGTTTGGTAAGTTGATCTATGATTGGCTCTAGTCAAAATAAAAAAAATTGAATACAGACCTTAATATGCTTTTCAATCTATCCAGTAAATCATGCCTGCTGCAACTCATTTTGTAACTAGTGTGCCCCTTCTAGAATGTACTGCGAACTTGTGACCTACTGATTGTAGTAGGTTACTTTGGAGACTGTGCTACAAGTGTATTGGGGAAGGGTGTTAAAGAGAGAGTTCTGTCTTTTTTTAAATTAAAGGTGATTGTATACATTATTGTTTAATAGGGGTTTAATATTCTAGCAAGGGATTGCTAATAAATTGTACTGTAGTCCTAAAGTCATTAAAATATCAGGCTACATATGTTTTTGGACGCCCGTTTTTCCGCAAAGTCCTCAAGTGAATGTAAGGGTTAACATCGACTAACCATTCAGAATTGGATTTACAAAACTAAAATATGAAAGGTATGTTTTTATCTGCTGACTTCCACAGTATCAGACAGTGCAAAGTTGAAATGCTTGTCATTTGTTGTTGCTGCTTTTTATGAGAGTAGTGTGTTACTCTTATGCTTAGCTTTCATAATTGCTGAGACTTTTGAATCTATTTAATAGGAGCAACAGAACCATTTTATCACTAACACAATCTTCAGGTATGTAAATTACAGTGCTTTTATATATTTATTAATAAGTGACTAAGATGCCATTTATCTGAGGTGCAGACTAGGTGTGGGGGAGGTTGGTTCACAAACTGTTGCCATGGAACTGCATATTGTAGATATGCTGCTTTAATGCATCGTCTACTTGCTTGCAAAAACTGTACGCCAAGGATTAAACTTATCCTTAACAATGTATTAGTAGATGTGAACGTTTTACATGGCTGTACATGATGTGTTTTTCTTTGATTTCTGGGAGTTGTGGTCCTACTTATTCCATTTAAATGAGTATTATAAGACTCAACATTGAATGGGAAAACATACATTGTAGGTGTACATGAAGCATGAACCTGTGAACATTGAGAACAATGTATTAGATATTATTTAGGGTAGGTGTTGTTATATTATAAGGCAGGTTTGTATGTGCTTAGATGGTAAGATTTGTTCTTTAAACTAACACTGAATCACATGTGTATTACAAGACTACTAAGCATACTTAAATATGCAGTGTTTAAATATGGGTGAGCCCTAGTAGTGAAGACCCTTTCTATGGTGTCATAAAGGCATGCATAAGCTGTTTCTAGCTGTGAAACCCATGTTTTATTAGCCATTACTCATTTCTGAAATATGCTGTTGGTATGTCATAAATTATAGTGCTTTGTGTTTAAAAGAAGAGAGATTTGTTCTTGAGATGAAGAAGCTACTCATCTACTTGCAGACCTCTATGTCAAGTACTACATAGAGTTTGGCACCCACAAAGGAATAAGTAACTCATGTACTCATAGGCCCACCAAGTACTACATACAGTATACTACCCATAAAGGAAGTGACATACATATTCACAAAAGCATAGAGCCTCTATCACTCCCAGTGACACAAGCACTAATTTATTTGTTCAGCCACTTACAAACCCAGTTAGAAAGTCATAGAGGTACTAAAGAAGAGAATCATATACCAGCACATCTCTCAATCACTTAAGCACAAAGCACCACACTTAACAGCATACCTACAGCACATCTCGGAGGTGACTTATTTGTACTTAAACGTGGGTTTAAGACTTGAAAATGGGGTTTTAGAGACCAACTTGAGTGGGCAGTAAGACTGCACACACAGGCTCTGCAGCAATGGGCCTCAACTATGATTAAAGCAGTACTTGCCTCCATACATAACAAGATTATGGGGGTCATTCCGACCCTGGCGGTCATGGACCGCCAGGGCCGGGGTTGGAGGGTGCATCAAGGGCAATTCTGACCGCGGCGGTAAAGCCGCGGTCAGAAAAGGGAAACTGGCGGTTTCCCGCCGGTTTTCCCCTGCCCCTGTGAATCCTCCACGGCGGCGCTGCAAGCAGTGCCGCCATGGGGATTCCTACCCCCTTCCCGCCAGCCTGGTTCTGGCGGTTTTCACCGCCAGAACCAGGCTGGCGGGAACGGATGTCGTGGGGCCCCCTAACAGGGCCCCACATTGATTTTCAGTGTCTGCCTAGCAGACACTGAAAATCGCGACGGGTGCAACTGCACCCGTCGCACACCAGCAACTCCGCCGGCTCCATTCGGAGCCGGCTTCCTCGTTGCTGGTGCTTTCACGCTGGGCGGGCGGGCGGCCTTTTGGCGGTCGCCCGCCAGCCCAGCGGGAAAGTCAGAATGACCGCCGCGGTCTTTTGACCGCAGTACGGTCTTCTGGCGGTTCCCGGCAGACGGGCGGCTTCCGCCGCCGGCGGGGGTAGGAATGACCCCCTATGTCTCTACTTGCCTATATTTCTCACTGAATGTTGGAGAGCACCTACAGAAGCGCTATGAAATGTGACAGTAAATGTGCTGGTACGTGACTCTCTGTTTTAGTATACCTCTATGGCTTTCTAAATGGTTATGTAAGTAGCTGAATAAATACCTCAGGGCCTATGTTTGAAAATACAGTGGTATGTGGCTGTGTATCCAATTGCATTTCATACTTCTGCATGCACAAGTACTTTCTGAGAAGGCGACTGAATGTAGAAGTCTGTGTCGCTCTGTTATTGGGTGAGACAGAATCTATGCTTTGGAAACATGTATGCTAGCTCCTTTATGAGTGATATACCCTATGTAGTGCTTGGCTTAGGGGTTTGGAGATGCATGAGTAAGTTTCTAAAATTGCTAAGAACATATCCCAATCACCTAAGCACAAAGCACGATGTTTGACAGCATATCTAGAGCATATCTCAAAGATGACTTATTTGCACTAAAACATGGGTTTAAGATTTGACAAAGGGGTTTTAGAGACCCACTGGAGTGGGCAGCGAGAGTGCACCATGTGCTCTGCAGGAGTAGAGCTCACCCACAATTAAAACAGTACTTGTCTGCATACATAACAAGATTATGGGCCAGATGTAGGTAGGAAAATAATTGCGAGTCGGAAATTGCGAGTCTTTGCGACTCGCAATTTCCGACTCGCAAACAGGTATCCAGCAAGAAGAAGCGACTTCATTTTGCGACTCGCAAATGAAGTCGCACCGCAGATTGCGAGTCCGCTGTTTGCGAGTGCGCTTTTTGCGACCTCGCTAAAAACGAACACGCAAATTGTAAGTGGGTGTCGCAAATTGCGACTGTGCCGTAAATTGCATGCAGGTGCAGCAGAACACTCTGGAAAACACTTCCTGGCTCTTGATGATGACATCACAGCCAGGAAGTTTACAAATACACCTGGTAGGAGGGAGGACCACACCCATTTCCAACTGCTGAACAGCCAACAGGAGGAACAGCAGCAACAATAGAGGAATCAGCCAGAAAGAGGAAAATCACATTTTCTGAAAAGGAACTGGAGGTGGTGACGGATGAATGCTGCCAGCACCATGATCAACTTTTTGGAAGAGCAGCCCTCAGTGTGCCTGAGTTGGAGAAAAGGAGGATTTGGACGGAAATCCAGGAGAAGGTGAATTAAATGGGGGTGAGCCACAGGAGCATAGATGAACTTAAAAAAAGATGGTATGACCTGCGCTCCAGGACCAAGGAGAGAGTGGCAGAGCGCCTCCGAGATATGAGGGGCACTGGAGGAGGCCCATCTACCGTCCCACCACCCACACCCATGGAGGAAAGAGTGCAAGAGACCCTGGAGCCAGAGGCAGTGTCTGGAATAGGAGTGCAGGACACGTCAGCACCAGGACCATCAACCAGTGAGTACCATGAAACATGCATGTACATCCATATCTGCCATACCCCCACCCACCTAGTACACAGCAGCATGCACAACCAAAATAGCTCAATTTCAGAGTAGCAACCACCAGAATGGTGCATTATAGGCAATGTAGTCCAGTAGGCAGCTGATAGGCAACAGTTTATTAGGAAGCATACAACAGATGGTAGATACTGACAGTGTGTTCCCTATGTCCCACAGGTCTCCCACAAGACACCACCACCAGCCACACCGTCCAGGGTGCAGAGGTCAGCCACCAGGCAGCACAGGACCCAGGAGCAGCCACCACAGGGACCTGCACCACCCGACCACAGTCCCCTCCACATGCACCAGTGGCCATAGTGGAGATAGACCCAGCACCTGGTCCTAGCCACAGTGCCAGCCAACAGGACACAGATGCCCCACCGCATCGCAGGCGACATGTCCATGTCCCTGCAGTGTCCCAGGGAGATGTAGGGGACTCCTCCATGTCCGCCGCCGAGGCAGCACTCATCCAAGGTCAGTGCCTACAGACAAGGCAAATGAGACTGATATCAGGGGCCATGCGGTGAATGGAGAGGAATCAGACAACAGGGCTGGCACAGGTCCACACAGAGCTACAAAACCTTAACAGTAATGTAGGTGACCTTGCGCTCTCCATCAGACAACTAGTGACTGAACTAGTTACCGAGAGAGAGAGTGCAAGGCGCAGTGACCGCCAACTAATCCACCGACTAGACCGCATGGCTGCCTCCATCCTCCGCCTGGCTGTGAATACCACAGGGCTGTCCCGCCGCACAGTCAGTCTACAGGTCGACATGGGCCACTTTGCCAGCAATGTGGCTCACGGCCTGGGACGGATAAGCCACGCTGTGGACATGATGGAGGCACGACAGGTGGCTAGGGGCGCGCAGGCACGCCGCAAGACAGTGAGGAGGGCTCTACTATCAGTAGTGCTTCTGCCACAGACACCAGGGTCTTGCGTAGTGGAAGTGCACGGCAGGGATCTGCAGACGCTCCAGACACCAGCCATTCTGGACGTCCCAGGCGTAGGATGTAGGAACAAACAATGGAGGCACATGAGGTTAATGTGTCCTCATAGCAGGTGGACTTTTACAGCCCCTGATCAATAGTTCATTTCTATAGTTTTTTGGTTCACTTCATTAAAGTTCTTGTTTGTTCCACTTCACACCTGGGCTCTTTGTGTGTGACATTAGTATGTGTGGTGACAGTTAGCACGTACCTTCCAAAGTATTGGTTTACAATGTGGTCCCGTCTCTGTCTGCCTTGATTTGCAATGCTTCTATCCCCATGATGGCGATGTGGTAGCTCTTGCTCGTCATCCTCCGAATCTGGGTCTTCAGGGGTGAGATGTAGCCCACGTCTGGTGGCAATGTTGTGCAGTATAGCGCATGCGCCAACGATCTTGAATGCTGTTATTGGGGCATACTGGAGGGCACCTCCACTTCTGTGGAGGCATCTGAATCTTGCCTTCAACAGTCCAAAGGTCCTCTCTATAACATTTCGGGTCCTCCTATGTGCACTGTTGTATCGCCTCTCAGTCTCATTGCTGGGTGTTAAGTACGGGGTAAGTATCCATGGTCGTAGTGTATATGCACTGTCACCTGTTTGGCAAAAATTAACAATGTTAGCTGGGCATGGATGGGTTCCACATTGACCTGTGTGTATGTCTGCAAGGTGTGTTCAGCTATACATAGGAGATATCCGTCTCCAAACTCCCCACGTTCTAGGCGTTGGTGTATCCCACTGTGCCTGAAAATGTAAGAGTCATGTGTACTCCCTGGAAATTTGGCTACCATGTCAGTTATGACACAATGGGCGTCACATACCACCTGGATGTTCAGTGAGTGGGTACACTTCCGGTTGCGGAACAGATATTCCAGATTTGCAGGAGGGCATATTTGTATATGTGTCCCGTCTACACACCCTATTACATGAGGGAAGTTGGCAATCCTGTAGAATTCCAACTTGGTGCTGTTGATTTCTGCCTCATTCCTGGGTAGGTATATGTATCTGGACATGTGTGTAAGTATGGCATCTAGGAATGATCCGAAGAACCGTGAGAGTGCCCTTTGGGATACCCCACCTGCCACACCCATGACCCCCTGATAGCTACCCGAGGCCAAGAGGTGCAGTGAGCATAGCACTTGCACATGTGTGGGGATGGCGCTGCCGCGCACAGTCTGGCATTGAAGCTGCGGATTGAGTAGATCTATTAATTCTAATATGGCTGCACTGCTGAGTCTGTATTTATCATAGATCTCCTCCTCAGTTTGTTGGAATAGTGTCTGTCTGGTTCTGTATATCTTCTCCTGTCTCTGGCTCCTCCTCCTCCTCTGCTGTGCGGCGTGGGCTCTCCTCCTCCTTGCTATCACATATATCTCCGCCATCTTGAGTAACCCAGGTGCCTTCTGGGTCTCCTTTTATACTCTGGTTCTGGTTACCACCTGCTCTGAGTTAGTGGTAAATTGGAAGTGCAAAATGGGCTTTTTGCGACTAGTTGCAATTTGCGAGTGGCTATTTCATATTGTTTGCGACTCGCAAATTGTGACTTCCTATTTGCGGGTCGCACAATGGGGTCGCAATTTTTGCGAGTCGGTAATGGCTTGCGGCGCAATTTGCGATTGGGAAATGGGGGTTTTGCATCCCATTTCCGATTTTGCGGGGTCGCAAATTGCGATTCGGGCCATTTGCGACTCGCAAAATTTTGCTACATCTGGCCCTATGTCACTACTTGCCTGTATTTCTCATATTGAATGTTGAAGAGTACCTACAGAAGTGCCATGAGATGTTTCATTAACTGTGCTGGTTTGTGGCTCTCTGTTTTAGCACCTCTATGGCTCTCTAAATGGGTTTGTACATGCCCCTGTATTCTCTCACACAGGGACTGAAGTATTTGTTCTCTTACTTAAATAGCCATTTAGAGAGTCCTACCATTAGTATAACAGACAGTCATATATTGCCAGACTTATTTAAATAGCTGGACACATACACTCATTCATATATGTAGGCAAGTTCTGACACATCCTATTGACCCATCAAGACCAGTAGTTCTTTCAAATGTATACATATAGGAACATAGGGCCAGATGTGTCAAGTGTTTTTGCATACGCAAATGGTGCGAATCGCTAAATTTGTCCGTTTGCAAATGCAAAAACATGGTCTGCGATGCATGAAAGGCATTCGCATACCCAAAAAAAGAAATTGCAAAAATAGCGATTTTATGCGTTGCGACCTGGTTTTGTGTGTCGCATTTTGCGTCTCGCAATTTGCAACATGAAATACCGAATCGCAATTAGCGATTCGGTATTTCAAGTCTGAAACGCAAAACCAAGTCGCAATTCGATGCACCAGAAAATTACAAATTGCGCTTTTTCGCAGAATGGCTTTTTGCACATGCAAAATACCACTAAGTGAAACCAGGTGGTAACCAGGTGCAACCTATATAAAGAAGCCCAGAATGCCTTAAACTCTTTTCCACAATGGCTGCACTCTACGTCATGGCGAGGAGAATGAGGATCTTGGCAGGTTTGAGGAGGGGGAGGAGGAGACAGGAGCGCATTTTCTAAGTGCGCATAACTCTTTTTGACCAGACTGAGGAGGAGATATATGAGAAGTACAGGATGAACTCAGCTATGATACTTGACCTGATAGCTGAGCTACAACCCATACTGCAGCACACAACACACAGGACAAATAGCATACCCACCCATGTGCATGTATTATGCTCCCTCCACCTACTTGCCTCAGGGAGCTATCAAGGGGGTATAGCAGCAGCTGGAGGGGGTATCACAGAGTGCTCTCTCTAGATTTTTCAATGCATTTATCAACGCCATGCTGAGCAGAATACACCAGTACATCCGATTCCCCCACACCCCGCAAGAAATAAAGCAGACAAAAATTGATTTCTACCAGATAGCACAGTTCCCCCACGTCCTAGGTGCCATAGATGGGACACATGTTGCAATCTGTCCACCATCAGCCACAGAGTATGTGTACCACAACCGTAAATGCCAACATTCCATGAATATACAGGTGATATGCAATGCCTCCTACATCATAACAGATCTTGTGGCCAGGTACCCAGAAGGCACACATGATTCGTACATCTTTCGCCACAGCGGGATTCACACAAGACTGCTAGCTGGGGAGTTCGGAGAAGGATATCTACTAGGTATTGACCCTCTGTACAGTAGCGCATTGATGGCGTTGTGACGTCAGATGGCTCACTAACTCATCATACCCTCTGTTCCTTCCAGGAGACAGTGCCTATGCAGTGCACACCTACATGATGATGCCCTACCTCAATCCTACAACACCTGCTGAACGGAGATACAATGCAGCACACAGGGCAACCCGCAATGTGGTGGAGCTCACCTTTGGGCTGCTGAAGAGTCGCTTCCTGTGCCTCCACAAAAGTGGAGGGGCACTACAGTACAGCTCAGAGATGACATGTAGAATAGTGGCTACTTGTGTAATCTTGCACAATATAGCTACCACCAGGGGCATACCTGTGGAAATATCTGATTCTGACTCAGATGAGGATGAAGATCCCATACTATCCCTACAGCCAGCAGACAGGACCAGTGCAGCAGAGGGCAGGCAAAGGCGTGCTGACATCACGCACAACCATTTCAGATGTAAGTAATAACAACACAACTCCACTGACATTTGTACTTGTAGTTAGTAAATTTATTACCTTAATGTCAGGTAACATCAGTTTCACTAGCAGCAAAAATAAGATTATGCACCTTAAAACAAAAGCAGATAACAGTATCTTACTATTCAATCAAAGTTTACTGTATGACACAAAGATAAACAGTGCCCTGTGGCCATTGCTGTCACTTTCTACGGCCACGCAAGCCACTCGAGTGTGCAGTGGCCTCATTGGCAACTCTGTTTTCTGCCTTAGTGGCAGTGCTGTGCCTGGCACTGCGACGCCTTGCATCAGTTGTGGGCACTGCTACGCTGCTGAGGCTAGATGTGTCCTCAGTGTCCCCCAGTCCCAGTTTACTGGGTGTGGCGGAGCCGTTACCCAGCATATTGTCTAGCACATTTGTGATCTGCACCAGTCCCTGTGCCACATCCCTGCTGCTGTGCGCTGCCTCCACCTGTGCGGCCACAGCACGCCGCAATATGAGGGCTGTTGAATTTGCAAGGCGATTGACAGAGCAACAAAAAACACCAAACATCCCCATAAAACGTCTCTCCTGCCTGCGGTGGCTGACTCTGTCGTGCCGCAGCTCTGTACACAGTTCCCTCACTGCACTTGTCAGCTCACTGGTGTTCTCAGTAGCTTGGAGCTGTCCCTCATGCAGTTTAGTGAGATTTGAATTGAGGCACTCCAACTGCTGATGCAGGCCCCCAATGTTGGAATTGTGTGCCTGCATCTACCTTTGTAAAGCTGCAATTTTTCTGTTTTGCAGGCGCTGCTGCTTCAACATAGCAGATTACAGGCCACCGAAGACTGATGGTCCCTCTCCTGCTTCAAAAAGCTGTGCGCCTGCATAGGAAGGCCTCCTGCTGCGGGCTGTTGTGCTACGCTGGGGTTGGGACTCCTGCATCACAGTGCATCTGCCATCTGGGGAAGGTGTGTGTCCGTCATCCTGCATGTCATCAGAGTCCTGGCTCAATTTGGGTAGCGGTACAGTCCTAGCCCTGCGTCTGATGAGTGCTATATTCTGTGACTCACTGGTATTTGAGTCAGATGCAGGGTGGGTTTCATTATCCCCCACAACGGCACTTGCAGATGCTGCTGGGCCTGGGCCACCTGCAACGACAATGTGCAGCATGTCAGTTATGTATGTCTCACCAAAGGTCACACAACAGTAATAAATGTACAGTTGTGTCATATCACTATTTTGTGGGTGTTGTGTTCTTCTGGGTGTCGCTCGGCATAATTACATTCTATGTGCTCCTTTCAGCTCTGGGTTGTGGACTACCACTCCCATAAGGCATTGTTGTGCCGCTTCTAAGATGTGGAATGGACTACTTCTCACAATGCTTTAAACTACTTGCTAATTCCTAAGGGGCATTTGTACATACACAAATGGGCTTACATTTCAATATTGCACTTACCTTTACTGGTGCTTGGTGTGCCGGATGTGTTGATGTCAGTGACCCCACTGACAGCTTCTGGGAGGAGTGTCGACTCCACCAGGTCTTCCATCGGGGTGGAGGGTGTCTCAGTGGGTGGTCCGCCTCCTGTGCTCCTTGCCTCCTGCAGTCATCTTGCCACCCTCTCCTTGGCACGGGAACGCAGGTCGAACCACCTCTTCTTTATCTCCTCCACAGAGCTCTGCGCAACTCCCACAGCGCAGATTTATGTCTGAATGTCTGCCCAGCGTCTGCACTTTTCACTCACAGGGACCTGGAGTGAGCTTTTACCAAACAAACGGTCATGGCTCCTCACCACCTCCTCTGTGAGAACCTCCAGTTCCTGCTCACTAAACTTCAGCTTCCTTTCTCCCTTTTCCTTTCCCTGTGCAGAGGTATCCATGGTGGTTGTGCAGTCCAGCCTTGTTCCAGACTTGCTCACTGTGGTTGGGCTGTCTCTCTCTGAGTGCTCCTTTGGGTGTGGCACCTGCAAACTGTCTGGGATGACTCACTTCCTGCTTGTGATGTCATCAGGCTCTTCCAGGTGTGCGTTCTCGCAATTTGCGATTTTCAATTACCGAATCGCAAATTGCGTTCTCGCAAATTGCGATTCGGTATTTGGGCCTCGAAAACCACAAATAGCGATTTTTAAGAAATCGCTAATTCCGAATCGCAAAAGTGATACATGGCATACTGCGACTCGGAAATAGCGATTTCTTAAAAATCGCAATTTGCGATTCGCAAAGGCCTTTCTTGATACATCTGGCCCATAGTGATAGATATTGTAGTGTAGCAGTGATAAAGTAATATATAGAGTGACACATAGAAAAACACAGAAATATAAACTTGAAATCTAATACAATAATATTACCAATATTATAAGAAGACAACTGCTTCTGTTGCTAGTAAACTAATTAAAATATTAAATGCGAAACTATATCACTAAAACATAAATCTACACTTTTCACTTTTCAGATATAACGTTCTACTTAACTATACAGGCTTACAATGCTGTCAAAAAGTGGGTGAAGAAAGAAACAGAGAGAACAATACTTTCTCCTCACCACTGACAAACAAACAGGGCAAAATGCAGAAAAAGTACTAAAGGAGAAAGTCTCTGCTGGTAAGAGTATGAAAACATTTCTTAAAATAGTATTTGGTCAACTTGAAAGACAGCAAACTGAAGTAAATAAAAAACAATGTGTGAGATAAACCAAGAAAGGAATAAAAGTATATGATATAAGAAGTAAAAAAAATCCTACAATGAAGGTCAGAGTTTAACCAGAAGGCAGCCCCAGTTTAAGGAAACCAGAGTTAGAATATTCTGTAACAGAGTAATTAAGAATCTAATGAGACACACGAAGAATTATAGAAAAGAGAGGGAAACTGTCGCACAAAAGGAACGTGTGGAAGGTGTAGTCAATAAGGCCTTTGCTCTGAAAAGGAAGCTATTCACTTTGATTGTTAACAGAATAAAACACTGGATATACAGTGGTTGGTTTGAGGAGAAAAAGTCAAACGAAAAGGCTAGTCAGTCAGTCAGTCAAATAGCTTTATTCGGCAATTGCCATAAAAGTGCAAACCAAGACATATTTACCGATCTATAAATAATATAAAATAAAATAAAACTTAAAACCATTACTAAAAACACCGCATGAGCATCCAATCTGAAACCCCTTGACATACACAGATAAATATACTAGACATGATTAAAAATCACAAAATCAGAAAAGTACAAATATTAGCTTTAAAATGATATACTATACGTACATAAATTCTTTTTTTTTAAAGGAGTAGGCCTTTTCCTAATACTTAAAGAAGCTGTAACAAAGTCTAATACATGGTGACAAATTTGGATATCTGGCAATCTCTGAAGATATAGTAGGGCTTCCTTATAGTGAATGGGTCTAAGAAGACGTAACGTGGGTAAAATAAAAGCCCCTCTAGGAGCAGCATATAAAGGGCAAAAAAGAAAAAAGTGCAAAGTGCTCTGAGTTGATTTGGAGTCACAGGGACAAAGTGGTAAGTCCTTTTTCCAAAAACATGGTTCGGGGAAAGCTACCTTAAAATGAATTAGATTAAGTCTAAAAAGTGTTAAAAAAGAAATTATTCTAAAACTTGAAAACCAAGTCAAATAGGGTTCAAGGTATGGAACAGTCACAATCCGAGAGTAGGAATCAAAAGATTTCAATTTCAGGGAACTATAAAATCTCAGCTCTGATATATGCTTGGAGTAAGTAGACTTCAAGACAGACCTAGAGTTTGTGGTTAACAAATGGGGATCATCAAACATGTATCTAAGCCCTAGATTCTCAAAAGAGTTTTGCAGAAACATAAGCCAGGAAATCCTATTTGAATTTTCCAATTGTAGACAATCAGAGATACAGTCTTGGACCAAACTTGCCATAGGGTTTGACCAACATCTAATCCAGAGCAGTAGGGGAGCCATAAAGACCCTATCCTCCAAAAAGCACTTACCAAGTTCTTCATGGCAGATTATGTTTGCGATGCATTTTGGGACCAACAATAATCTGCGCAGGAATTTATTTTCAACACTCTGGAGAGACGGTATTTTATTATAGCCCCAGACGCCTGCCCCATAAAGGACTGATGCAGTGTATTTAGAATTGTAAAGAGTTTTCATCTGTGCAGGGGGTCTGTGACCTAGTTTATTTGAAAAGCGAAAGATTGCTTCGTTATTCCTTATCAACTGTTGGAGCTTAAAATTAATGTGTGTCTTCCAGGACAAAGAAGAACTCATGTACATGCCTAGATAACAAAATTATTTGACCTTATTAAGAGTGTGCCCTCCCATAGTAAATTGTTTAGACTTTGTGTTATGTGGGCCACAAGTCATATCGAAAGTCTTGGGGTAATTTACTTTCAGATCAAGGTTCAACATAAAATTATAAAATGCATCCAGTAGTCCCTGTAAACCGTTTGCAGTACGAGCGATTAAAACTGCATCGTCAGCATATAATAAAACTGGAAGTTGTCTCTGGCCCATCTTCGGTATGTCCTTTGCATGTTTTACCAGTGAATCATAGAGCCCATTAATGTATATCAGAAAAAGAAAAGGGGCTAAGATACATCCCTGCCTTACACCCCTAGTTGACGGGATGGGGGAGGTTCTCTGCCCATGTGAGCCGGCCTGAACAGAAATCGTTAGGTCTGTGTGTAGGTGTTTAATAAGCTCCAATAGAGCTGGATCGCAGCCTAAGACTTCCAAAATTTGCCAAAACTTTGACCTATTAACCATATCAAAGGCACTGGTTAGATCAATGAAAGCCATATGAATAGACTCTACTTTGACTATCACATATTTGCTGAGTATCAGCTGCAAGTTTAAGACTTGCTCAACTGTGCCTACACCGGGTCTAAAACCAAATTGAATAGGAGATAAAATCTGGGCCTCGGACACCCAATCTTCTAAACGGGACAAGATCACGCTACCTAAAATCTTTGCCGTCGAATCGATAAGAGAAATTGGTCTGTAACAAGAAGAATCTTGTCTATTTCCTTTTTTGAAAATGGGGACAATAATAGCCGATTTCCATGAGAGGGGTACGTTACTATTTACCACACTATTCAACACATTTGTAACTAACGGACCCCAAAGATCAATTTCTGATTTAAAAAGATCA
This sequence comes from Pleurodeles waltl, assembly GCF_031143425.1. Taxonomy (NCBI): domain Eukaryota; kingdom Metazoa; phylum Chordata; class Amphibia; order Caudata; family Salamandridae; genus Pleurodeles; species Pleurodeles waltl. The sequence continues at coordinate 469,248,932 of NC_090450.1, forward strand.
GCGGGATCCCCATCGGGGCCAGGAGCCTTTCCCTGCCTTGATCTATCAATAGCATTTTTGACCTCGTGGAGATCAAAAATAATATTTGGGGCCTTAGTTCTGGAGTCTAAAATAAAAAGTGCAGAAGGATTTACATGCGAATTCTCATAAGTTCCTGAACAGAAGACTTTCCTAAAATGAGTTAACCAGACGTCCTCAGCAATAAGACAGTCATTGGCCAAAGAGTTGTTGCCAGAAAAGTAAGAGTGATTTATCACTTTCCAGAATTTAGAAGTATCCTTCTGCTCAGATGCAGCCAAAAGTTCGCCCCAGGCCCTAGACCTAATTTCTGATTTCCGTTTGTCAAGGGCAGCCTTATAATCGGCTCTAGCTATTTTAACTAATTGACGGGAGAGAGGAACTGCTTTAAGTGCGTCTTTGAGTTTTTTATGGGCGGATGAGCACGCAGAATCGAACCATCTGTGGGCCACCGGCCCCTTCGCGGGCCTGTCCACCGCCAGGGCGCGTGAAATGTCAGTGCTTAAAGATTCAAATTCACGCACTATGCAGTCAGGATCTAACTGCTGGGACAAACACATATGAATCGAGTCAGACCTACTTCTTACAATTTCCTGGTTAAAAATTTTTGGATCTATTTTGTCCCAATTTAAACGTATGCCACAATTTGGATTATAAACAGTAGCAGCGCTCAAGCTTTTATTCTTGGATGCCTGGATAATTTTTAGGTCCAATATAATGCTAAGGGGGTTATGATCGCTCGCACAATGAGGCGTAATCTTAAATTCTTGAATTACATAAAAATCAGAGGAGCCGATAAGTATGAAATCGATAATACTCCCCCTCAAATTCCCTGTAAAGGTTGGTGTATTACAGGCGTCGGGGGGCAATTTCTCGGTGACATGAACCAGATCAAATTTACAAGTAAAGAGGTTTAAGGCATCTCCTTCAGAAGTATGGTTAAAATGAATTACTGACTCTCTGCCCTCAGCAGGAAAGGCACACAAGTCCATGTGTTCTTTGCTACGCAGAGGAGTATTGAAATCGCTCACCCATAGAATAATTAGATCACTATTCTGCAAAACATGTGAAGAATCTATGAAGTCCGTTACCTCTTCCAGATGACCCATAAGGAGGCCCCGAGGAATGTTATTGTAAAAATTTAAAATTAGGATATCCTTTTGGCCACTAATAGAGACCAAGACAACCATAAAATAAAGGGAAGACCAGATTAAGGACACATTTAAAAGCGGAAGATGTACAGAAACAAGAACTAAAAGGCCGCCGCTATCTCTCCCCATTTGGGAGGTTAATGCCGGCTGACACAGGGAGGTGAAACCGTTCAGAAGGAACGTATCTTTGGACCAGGTCTCCTGTAGACAAATTATATCGTAAGAGGAAATAAAGCTCTTCCAGCCGAATTGTCAATTTTGGATCGCAGCCCTGCTATGTTCCAGCTAAGCAGGGTTAATGGTCTAGACACAGGACATGACATTAGAACTTTGGTATTTATAGGAACTTTTAGATCCATTACAGGCTTTCCTGTGTCCCAGGTACATTCAACGTGGACGTTCCCAGCCTTCGGTCTCTCCATGTTAGAAGAACAGGGGTGGATCACTGATAGTCAATCGTTCTCGTCAAGGTGACTAAGAGTCGAGAACCGGTTGCTAGAGGGTACATTAACCTGTAAATGAAGCCTTTCTGGGTCTGGTCTGTGAATACTTCAATTAGTGACAATCCGATTTGGTAGGAGCACAGGGTCGTAAAAATGACACAGGGGATGTATTTGAATCCTGTTAGTTGACATATTACAGTAGTCCAAATTGGTCAAAAAATGGTCTACTGAACGAGGATTAGCAAAATTTAAAACGATATAGTCTCCCTCCTCCAATACCTTTGAATATCCTACCCTCCTCACTCTTCGGGCCATGAGAATCTTATCATTATGAAAAAAATTAGGTTTGAAATTGGAGTTCAACCAGTGACCAGCTTTTCTAATTAGGGAGTGGGTATCTTCTTGTTTGGAGCACTCCAGAGGAGGAACGTTTGAGAGAACCAGAACGTACGGATTGCAGGCAGGTGGTAAATGTAAAAAGTCTGCATGGTTAGTAAGTTTATTTGGACCTTTATCTTGCAACCTAGAGGAATAAACTTCCCTTGTCGGCCCTAATGCAGGGTTGTCAACAAGAGTTCCTTGACCAGAGACGGCTTGTGGGTCAAGCGAAGAGTTACTTACTCCTTGGGATACCAAAGTAGAGGGAGGAGTGGATTGATAGGCTGGTTCAGGGCTATGATGTATTCCCGTACTTAATGGACCTGGTTTTAAAAAACTAGATAAAAACCTGGTCACGTCATTACAAAAGCAATCAAGCTTCTTAGCGATCAAAGTGGTAATTTTTGCCTCTAGAGTTGCGCAAAAGGATTTGAGTGTCAAGTCAATAATACTAGAACGGTCTTCAGGAGCATCCTTACTCAGAGGACATTCAGGGAAGGAGACCAGGGAGATTGGGGGTTGGTCACTTTGGGCCGGGAAGGTAGATAGTTTCTTTTTGGAGCCCAGGGCCTTTTTTGTATTTTTGGGCTTTTTCCCGGCTCTCCTCTTCTTCAAAGGAGGAGAATCGGCCTGAGAACAAGAGCTTTCAAGAGGAGGAATAGCCAATGGGGGAGAAGAATTGATTCGGTCGGTAGTGGGAAGTATATCGTCGCCCAACTGACTGGTATTCAGAGGCAAGATCAGTGATGAAGGACCAGTTCTTGGAAAGGTGGAAATGTGGACGATAGGTTCCAAGGGGGGGTGTTGTACAGTACTTTGGACAGCCGCAATCCTTTCTTCTACATGTTCAAGTTCAGATTCGATGGCCCCCATCACAGAAGATAAATAACTAGTAATGGAGGACTGAAGGGAGCTGGACCCGCCTTCCCCCTTTTGAACATTAGTCTTTCTTTTCCCCATATTTAATAATAGACTCACACAGTATCTGACACAGCACCCAGATGGAGTTACCACTGGCGGAAGGAGTAGACGTTAGGGGGGGCCCAGCCTCTTCCGGTTGATGACGGGCGAAGGACGGGCCCGCCCTTGGCCCTGGCTTCGCCCGCGCGCATCCCGCGCAGTGGGAGCACGATACGAATTTAAAGGGCTCCTGCCCCGCCTCCGGCCACACAGCGCTTCCCGCGACGGCGGGAGCGCGATACGAGTTTAAAGGGCTCCTGCCCCTCCTCCGGCCACACAGCGCTTCCCGCGACGGCGGGAGCGCGATACGAGTTTAAAGGGCTCCTGCCCCTCCTCCGGCCACACAGCGCTAGTCAATTGAACTAACTTTTGCAAAGTTTTTAGTGGTGAATAGAGACATATTTCTAGCACTGAGCCTTTCTTGAATGAAGAAAGCTACTTGCAAGAGAACACATTGGTGCATGTTGTTGATGAATCTGAACGGTGTTATGAGATAAATGATGGTTCACCTATTGAAAAAGAGGTAATGGTACCTAGAAATGTAGAGGAAGTCATAGATGAAGATTTACAAAGAAGGTGTGGACAGATTCATGGATATAAGTGGAAATGTAGCAGTATTTGTAGTGTTTAGCATCAATCAATTGTTATATTGAGGCATTTGTTATGTATCTTTTCATGCAAAAGTCTTAGGCAGTACATTTCAATTTGGCAAGAATTAGATCCATGCAAAGTAAGGAAATATACAAATCTACAGGAACATTCACTAGCATGTCTATCAAAGAAAGTGTGCCAAAGCACCTTTCATCATTTTAGAATGTTAGCAAAACACCACTCTCAAATATGAACATTGGTGAGGAGCCTTTGCCATGTGAAGACTCCTGTGCTATGTTTAGAAGAAATGAATAGAGCTCTTTTGCATGGTACAGTGACAGAGGGAGAAAAGGTCTGTAATTGAGTACAGTTTATTTCTTTGGGTCTGAAAAGGAGTACAGGAAAAATGAAGACTTGGTATCTGCAGGTGTAGGAGAACAAGAGACAGGTATTACTATTCATAACTTTCATGAAGAGATTAGAAAGTTTCAAACAGTCTCTTCAGACAAACAGGACTGTGTTTGTAAATGTTGTTGACACACTCACTGCAAAATTAAACTCAATATATTATTGTGTCTTCAAAAACTGAAGAAGACAATAGAGATAAGTGGCAAGAATTTGCAGCTTATTTATTTGTAGAGGAACACTTTGATTGTTTCACACGTCAAACTATATGTAAGTATTGTTGTAAAAATTTGGAGGAAAATAAAATGCCAGCAAGAGCAGTACATAATAAATTAGACCTGGTTTTAATTTCATAAGGAACTTCAAGATGTGAAGGTTTATGAATCTGTAGCTTAACAATGTATACATCCATTTCAAGCAATAGTCCATATGGAGCCAAAGACTGGAAAGTTACCTCCCACTAAGCTCCAGAAAGGTCTTAAAGGGCTAAAGTGCAGAGAGCTTTAGAAAAAGGACTTGTAATTCTAGTCAATGGTGTCCCTACTAAGAGCAAAAAGATATGGCAAGAGTTAGTATATGTTAGTAAAGTAAAGAAAGCAACATTATATCTGGTGCAGAATATTATTTACTTTAAAAATATAGATGGTCTTCAAGATAATACACATATTAAGGATAACACAGATCCATCATGAGGTCAAATTAAAAAGATAGGTCGATCCAGATCAGAAGAAATTTCTGACAACACAATATTCATCCTCTACATTCCAAAGAGATTATTGGAGATACTATTGATTTCTTTCAGATGAAAGAAGCTAAAGGAGCTCCCTTAAGTTTGTGGGAGAACTGCTCAGAAGCTCCCTGTTTTCCACATCTGTTTCCTACTGGAGTAGGTGATAGGTATGATGACTGGCCTATACAAATACCAGTAGCAGAGTTCAGATCAACTAGACTTTACTCAGTGGACTCGAGATTTTGCCAGTATATTTCCTGTACATTTAATCTGCTATTTGAGAGCGACTTGTCTGGCTTATCTTATACAGTAAATCACATTCTCAAAACAGGGGTGAATATGCAGAGTCTGTCAGCAAGGGAGCTTGTTGAAAATGTTATGGAAAAGACAAAAATCTAGAATACAACTTGATTAATTTGATGGCATGCCAACGTGGTACCAAAGAGCATTGGTATGTTCATCATGGCGAGCTGAAATGCATGTTGAGAAATCTAGGAATACCAACCTGGTTTCTGACACTCAGTTGTGCTGTGTATGTGTGGGATGACCTTGACTTCTTACGAGAAACAAACTCAAACATAAAAGACATCAATTTGAAGATACCATGATTACTCTGTTCATTGGACCCAGCAAATATTTGCGAATATTTTAACCACAGATTTGAAGGAATTATGGCTTTCTTCTGCAACAAAATGAATCCTCCTCTTGGTGAAGTGACTGATTTATTTTGGCGCAAAAAGTACCAAGCTAGAGATGCTGCACATGATTACATGCTGTTATGGGTAAAAGATCCCCCCAAAGTTTGGAACAGACACTGTCTTGTTTTTCATAGAACAATATGTAACATGTGCCATCCAAAAAGAAACTGCTGATAAGGGATTGAGACAACAAGTTCTACGATTTGAAATTCATAGGTGTGGTAAATACTGTCATAAAGAAATATGGATCAAAAACAAAATTTTGCACAAGATGTCATTTTGGATTCCCATGACCTGTCTTCTCAGAATGAAGAGCAAACAGCTTTTTGCCAGCAGTCAGACACAGCCTAAAATGGAAATCAACAAAAATGACATACTCCCTCAAAAGAACAGTAACATTGAAGTATATCAATGACTACAACCCTGTTATTCTGAAGATGTGGAATGCAAATATAGATGTACAATTTGTTGCTGATAACTCAATTGCTGTTGCTCGCTATCAATCGCTCAATCAATCAGTAATTTGTTAAGCGCACTACTCACCCATGAGTGTCTCAAGGCACTGAGAAGGGTAGAGGGGAGAAGGGGGGGAAGGTGCTGCTACAGCTCAAACAGCCAAGTTTTGAGAAGTTTCCTGAAGGTAGAATGATCTACCACCGATTGTAGTTCTGCGGACTCGTGGGATGCCGGGTCGGGGTGTGGAAGGAGAGTCGTCTGTTGAAGTATTCTGGTCTGATGTTGTGCAGTGCTTTGTGAGCGTGGGTGAGGAGTTTGAAGGTGATTCTCTTGTTGACTGGGAGCCAGTGCAGGTTTTTCAGGTGGTCTGTGATGTGGCAGTTGTGGGGGATGTCCATGTGACTTCTTATATAACAAAGTCAGAGAAGACAGAGATGAAAGAGGTGTGGGAGGAGATTTTTGCAGAAAAGACTCTTACAAAGAAATTATACAGTATCAGTATGAAAAATTATTTTCCACAGAGCAACTGAATTGTATGAATGCGCATATAGGTTGAGCTTGGCAAGTTTGTTCATAAAGTCTAGAGGAATCATGTGGGTAAGCCTAGACCTTGCAAGAAGTTATAATAGAGTATTAAGGTATTTCCCAGAAATACAGTACCTTGTAGAATTTGATCCCAAGAGTACATATATTCCAAAAATTTACATGCTGGATCCAAGATACCAAGGAGTCCCCATCTTCAAAACATGCATCACTATGACGCATTTCAGCATTATACATATAGAACTAATGTAACAGAAAGCATAGAAGAAGGAATATTTGCCGTTGTTTGTGACTGTTCTTTGTTGAGACAGAAAGGAAATCCAATTAACCACAGAAAGATTAGCAGCCAAACTCCAGAGAGAAGAGAGTTTTTCTGCTTGGCGCTTTTGCAACTGTTCAAACCATGGCTTGCTGAATCAGATTTACTTGGACACTATGACTGTTACGAAGAGCCGGTCAACACTGTAAAAGTCAGTATTCAGTGTTCTATGTTTCCAACGTGCTTACAAATGTTGAAAGATGAGAATGAACAGGAACAAACAATTGCTGCTGAAATAGCCCAAGAGAGTTCACAAAGCAGCCAAAGTTCTGCTGCAGGGAGAAAAGATCCTCTCAGAACCAGTAATTCCAAATGAAGCAGCAAAAGCTATGATATTGGTAGAGATTGCAATGCAATAGGCAAGAGAGGAAACTGTGGATTTTGAACAATTAGTGACACAACTGAACAATGAACAGAGAGACATTTTCAACAAAGTTAAAGATGAAATAGAGCATGTTTTTCTCCACAAAAAGAAACAATGTGAATGTTCTTCCTATAAACCAATTTTACTATGCATCAGTGGACAAGCAGGCACCTGGAAAAGCTTTCTAATTAACATTCTCACCTGTTATTTAAAGAAGAATACAGATTCAAATTTGCCATGTGTGGTAACGGCGGCAACAGGACTAGCTGTACATAACATTAAAGGAATTACTGTGCATCGACTATTAATGCAACCAGTTGAATATGACAGTAAATTGGAATCCTAGAAACTATCTGGTGATACTTGCCATGAGGTATCAAGAGTATTAAAACACTGAAGCTTCTAATCATTGATGAATTGAGCATGGTATCAAACATAATGCTTGCCTTCATAAACGTAAGGAGGCTGCAGGTTTTAAGAAAAAACTATAATGTACTCTTTGGGGGAAGCATGTAATTGTATTTGGTGATCTACTCCAACTTACCCCTGTAAAAGGACAACCTGTTTTTAAAAACGTTTTGTATAATGAAACAAGAAATTCAATAGGATGTATTGGCAATGTGAATATATGGTTAAACTTTGAATACAAGGATTTGTTAAAAACATGCACCAAGCATCTGATATAAAATATGGAGATATACTGAAAGACATTAGAGTGGGAGTGCTATAAAAGAGGGAAATGTGCTTTAGAAAGCCACCTTATCAAGAGTTTATTCCCATTTAACATTACAGCACAAGAACTAATGTTC